>NC_092714.1:65610874-65910874 GCF_047496885.1 Scyliorhinus torazame | reverse complement strand
AAAGGTCACAGCCTTGAAATCCTTTAGCTGTAGCAACTAGATTCAGAATTTACAGTGTCTTCCTGTGTTGATGTTTTCAGGGTGATGGGAGAGAATATGATTTACATGGGACAGCTGGGTACAGACACCACTGTGAGCACATATATCACGACCAGCCCACCTTCCCATGTTTTTTGAAAATTCAGGTGCCTATGCAGGGACGACTTGACAGTGCCACCACAGAATGACCATTAATCTTTGAGAGGGTGAATCTGCAAAAAAATAATTCCCAGTGTCCCCAAAAGAATTCAGATAATCTCCTGTCAAATTACAACATTGCCCTGCTGTAACCCGCAAAGAGATGTCAGCCATTTTTCACTAAATACAATAATTACCGGTACAAAGTAGCATCCAATGAGATTCTTAGATTGTGATTTTTAGATTTTAGATTTTTCTTTTAAGTTAGGGAAAGAGATGAAAAGTGCCTGGACAATATACATTATTCAGTTTAGTCTGTGCAGTTATTTAGAAGAACGAAAGTGGGTCAAACAGCTGAAAAATGAAACCGAGACTGCAAGATGAATTGGAAAAATTGGCACGAGAATGGGAGAGACAGGTATCATGTGTTGTTGTATATCGTGTTCCAGAAGGGAGGATTGCAGAATGTCAATAATCCTTATTATTGTCACAAGTAGGCTTACATTAACACTGCAATCAAATGAGATAATGGGTGAAATTCTCCATTTGGGAGACTATGGGGTAAATTCTCTACCGGCGGGATTCTTCGTTCCGCTGGCAGCGCACTCCCCGCCCACGGATTTCCCGGTGACGTCAGGAGGCTACAATGGAAAATCCCATTGGCCAGCGGCGGGAATGTAGAATCCTGCTGCCAGTGACAACGCGGCTGTGGAGGCGGAGAATTTATCCATATGTTCTCGCGTCGGAGCTGACTTGTACCTGAATCAGGAAGCGATTCCCAATCTTTAGCCATGCACATTTATGCATGGTGAGGATTGCAAAAGATTTCTGAGGAAATCCTGCTATCCAGCCACCATTTTGAGTGGGCGGTTCGATAGCGAGGAACCCCCTCAGTACTGGTGTGACCAGTTCCACCTCCTCCACCCCACATAGACTCCCTAAATAAAAGCCACCCCCCCCCAAGACACCTAAATAAATAGACTCCCCCCAGAGATCCCCTAAATAAGGAAGCCCCACGCAGACCTCGCAGAAAAGTGACCCCTGTCAGGAACCCCCCAGAAGAGAGACCCCTGTCAGGAAGCCCCCCATTGCAAGGTCCATCACATCAGGGCCATGCTTGTCAAAACCTACTGTAATTCTCGCCCACGTAAATACAATGTGGGCCTGGAGAATATGATGTCCAGCCCGCTGGCGTGGGGCGCAAACCTCAATCCCAACAGAAACGGATCGGCACCCGGCACTAATCCTGTTTTCCTTCACAACGCTGGATTCGCCAACTCATCAGGAACTCCACTACCGGTGGCACGAGGTGGAGAATTTTTCCCAATGTTCTTGAAGAGTAGGATATCTGCCCAAGACCGCCGCCATTTTGGACAAGGGTTTGCTTGCCACCAAAGCCTTATTATGTATTTTCTTGCCCTATTATGTATTTTCTTTTATTTACTTTTCTTTTCATGTACTTAATGACCTGTTGAGCTGCTCGCAGAAAAATACTTTTCACGGTACCTTGGTACATGTGACAATAAACAAAATCCAAATCCAAATCATGATCATTGGCCCCACTAGGGGCTCACCTAGGGACTTCCCATTGACAGTCTGTCTGAAGAGTAGCTGGTATTCCTTATACTTCTTCCTTATAGCTGAGGCAGAAATTTTTCACAAAGTTTCTCTTGATCCCTTGAGATAATTATAGTGGACGATCAGCAGAAACCTAATCAAAATGGTTTGAACAAAGTTTCTGCTGAAGATACAGCAGGCAGAGATTCAGGAAAATGCTGACAGACATCCTGGGCGAAATTCTCCCGAAACGGCGCGATGTCCGCCGACTGGTGCCCAAAACGGCGCCAATCAGACGGGCATCGCACCGCCCCAAAGGTGCGGAATGCTCTGCATCTTTGGGGGCCGAGCCCCAACATTGAGGGGCTAGGCCGGCGCCGGAGGAATTTCCGCCCCGCCAGCTGGCGGAAACGGCCTTTGTTGCCCCGCCAGCTGGCGCGGAAATGACATCTCCGGGCGGCGAATGCGCAGGAACGTCAGCGGCCGCTGACAGTTTCCCACGCATGCGCAGTGGAGGGAGTCTCTTCCGCCTCCGTCATGGTGGAGACCGTGGCGGAGGCGGAAGGGAAAGAGCGCCCCCACGGCACAGGCCCGCCCGCGGATCGGTGGGACCCGATCGTGGGCCAGGCCACCGTGGGGGCACCCCCCGGGGCCAGATCGCCCCGCGCCCCCCCCAGGACCCCGGAGCCCGCCCACGCCGCCTTGTCCCGCCGTTCAAAAGGTGGTTTAATCCACGCCGGCAGGACAGGCAATTTATCGGCGGGACTTCGGCCCATCCGGGCCGGAGAATCCAGCGGGGGCCCCGCCAACTGGCGCAGCCCGATTCCCGCCCCCGCCGAATCTCCGGTGCCGGAGACATCGGCAACCGGCGGGGGCGGGATTCACGCCAGCCCCCGGCGATTCTCCGACCCGGCGGGGGGTCGGAGAATGATGCCCCCTTTGTTGGAAGTTATGGAAATCATTGTTTATGTTCTTGCCAATCTTGCTTCAAGGCAAAATAATGAAGCTAGGTTTTAGGTTACCCAACTACTAAAAATTCTAATTACCTGTGAACATGGCTTTAAAATAGTCACTTGCTGATGCCATCATAGCTCTGTGCACAGGAAATCTTTCATCTCCATCTTCTGGCACTAACGTTACATCACAGAGTAAACCATTATTTCTCAAGTTGTTAAATCCCTGAAAAAGGGGGAGATAAGAACACAGCTATTAGAATTTAACAATTGGAAAACAAGAGGGAACCACAACAGAGGTAAAAATAAAAAAGGCAAAAATCTGCATCTGAAGTTGAACAAACTTTTATGCAGATTAACAAGCCACCGATTTTAACTTTCAGACACTTTGCGAACATGAGAACGATCGAAGAATGCTTCATTTTACTTTTGGAGAAAAACAAAACAAAACATGCAAAAACATTGATATTCGAACACCGTCTCAATATGAAACAAGTGTACAAATAGAATATTCAGACCAGTTTAGCAAGGAAAACTCAATCACTGCCATCTGCCAGTAAGGAATGTTGCTGAGCAAGAGAAAATTGGCTTCTCAAACTCTGCTGGGTATTACCTTAACTGAAAGATGACTTATTTTATTCACACAGATACAGAACAACTGCATTGCGCCTATGACAGTAGATTTTTGAATGTACCTGCAGCACAGCTGAGCTGTGGGTCTCACTGTTGAAGGCTTGAGAGCTTGCAAGAGAAGCAGAAATCTGGCAATTCTTCGACACTCCCATCCTACGGCAAGCCAAAGACACTTTCAGAGGAAACGTGTCCTCTTCCAGCAGTGAACTGAAAGACAGGGCAAGACAGACAAATGTTTAGATAGGTAATAAATGATAGGTCCTACTCTGCCATCGGCAAAATCTGTTCCTCCGAGATTCCCGAGGGGAAAATATTAAGTCTGCTGGTTTTTTAATTAGAACATGCAATTGCAAATATGTCATGAAACATCATTATTATATCCGAAATTATCAGTAATTGGGATTACCGAAGTTCTGAAGAAGAGGCATGGTAGATTCTAAATAAACAGCCGGAATGATCTCGTCTGGGACTAAGTTCTTTGGCAGACCTACCATTGCAGGAAGCTACTGAGTGTTTCACGCACTTTCTGTTTTTATTTCAGATTTCCAGCATCTGCGATATTTTGCTTTTATTATTCACAGGAATATTATAGATCATTACACATTCACCATCCTCCCGCTTGCCTCTCCATCCCTCCAGGGCATCATAGAACCATAGAAAGTTTAGAGGAGAAGGGAAATAGTTAAAATCCAAGGTTTAAAAATCTTGTAGCTGCAGTTGAAATACAAGCTGCGTTGTTCTAAGTAAGTCAAAGTCAGCTTGGCGGTGAAACCTTAAACCGGCCTCTCAGTTAGACTTTAACCAAAATTGGATTGATTCCGACACACCGTTGGCTCAACCACTGTATAACCTTTTGAAGGAAAAATCCAAAGAAGCCATTGTCCTCGCGGAAGAAGAACTAGAAGCCTTTGCGAATCTAAAAAAAGGGTGGGATTCACCACAGCCCGAAGCCGAAATCGAGAACGGCAATCAGGTGGAGAATGGCTCCCTATTCGATTCTACGGCCCCTCCAAAATTGGCAGCATCGGGATGCGCACCATGTGCAGTCACAACCATGTCGGAACGCCATCAGCTGGCCCACCCGCAATGCTCCGCCTCTGATGGGCCGGGTTTCCGATGGCATGGGCCATGTTTAGTCCCAGCGGTCGGGAGCCTGGCGTGCCAACTGCGGACAGTGTCCAGCACCGCCCCACTCAGCCGAGATCCGTGCCGCTGGCTGGGGGGGGGGGTGGCTTCTGCTAGGGCTGAGGGAAATGGTGGGGAGTGGCCAGGAGGTGGGCTGTGGCATCGGGATGGGCGGGTACGTGGTCCAGCATGGCCGGCGCCATGTTTTCTGGTGTGACCGGTACGCGTGGGGGGGGGTGTAGGTGTGCGCGGCTGCAGCTTGTCAGCCTTGTGCATGTGCGCTCCGGGACCTGGTGATTCTCCAGCTATTTTCCACACATTCCGCGGGTGTTTCACGCGGCGCCGGTGCGAGCCCCTCACGGTACCGGAATCGGTGAGGGTTTAGCACCAATTTTCCCATCATGAAAAACCACGGATTCTCCATTGATGCCGGCACTTAGCCTCAACCTTGTTGCCTATGAGAAAGAAGGATACATGACAAAATACTGGCACAACAACATGGGGATCAACAGATACCCATTGGATACTATTCGGGAAAACTGGACAGAGTAGCCCTCGGATGGGGAAGTTGCCTGGGAGAAATGGAAGCCTGGGGCGATATTCTCCGACCCCCCGCCGGGTCGGAGAATCGCCGGGGGCTGGCGTGAATCCCGCCCCCGCCGGTTGCCGAAGTCTCCGGCCCCCCCCCCCGCGCAACTCGCCGGCCCGGATGGACTGAAGTCCCGCCGCTAAAATGCCTGTCCCACCGGCGTAAATTAAACCACCTAGCTTACCGGCGGGACAAGGCGGCGCGGGCGGGCCCCGGGGTCCTGGGGCGTAAATTAAACCACCTACCTTACCGGTGGGACAAGGCGGCGCGGGGCGATCTGGCCCCGGGGGTGCCCCCACGGTGGCCTGGCCCGCGATCGGGGCCCACCAATCCGCGGGCGGGCCTGTGCCGTGGGGGCACTCTTTCCCTTCCGCCTCCGCCACAGTCTCCACCATGGCGGAGGCAGAAGAGACTCCCTCCACTGCGCATGCGCGGGAATGCCGTCAGCGGCCGCTGACGCTCCTGCGCATGCGCCGCCCGGAGATGTCATTTCCGTGCCAGCTGGCGGGGCACCAAAGGCCTTTTCCGCCAGCTGGCGGGGCGGAAATTCGTCCGGCGCCGACCTAGCCCCTCAATGTTGGGGCTCGGCCCCCAAAGATGTGGAGCATTCCGCACCTTTGGGGCGGCGCGATGCCCGTCTGATTTGCGCCGTCTTGGGCGCCAGTCGGCGGACATCGCGCTGTTTCCGGAGAATTTCGCCCCATGTGTCTGACTGTAATGGCTGCTGCAGGTCTTGTCCTAAACCAGAAGTTAACTGACAAGTGCCCCCACACCGTACACATTCTATTGTCTATGAACAGAGTATCACAGGTGACTGCAGCCAGATGGACAAATTGGACAGCAATCCTGGAAGCCCCCAATCACCACATTGTCCGGGCTAGCCTGGCAAATCCATCATTTATGCTCCCGGCTTCCCGAGGACCAAGAGGGGGGAGGAGAAGGGCATGACTTTGTGGAGATCCTGAATGAAATGGAGGAATTGAGCTTGGCAGCAGAAGGACCATTGCACAACCCAGACCTGATCCTATTTACAGACTGCTCCTCCGTTGTTGACAATGGCATCCAAAAAGAGGATGGGCGGTCACAAGCCGACACGAGATTGTGGCAAAGGGTTGTCTGCCCTCAGGGACGTCAGCCCAACAGGCTGAGTTACGGGCCCTGGCGGAGGCATGCCAGATGGAAAAAGGAGACAGCTAACATCTATACAGACTCAAGGTACAGCTTTGGAGTTGCTCACGACTTTGGCCAGTTGTGGCAGAGAAGAGGATTTCCCACCGACGCAGGAACACCTATCCGAAATGGGAAGGAGGTACGAGACTTACTAGAGGCCATACAACTACCATGTGAAGTGTCCATTTTGAAGTGTAGGGCACATATGAAGGAAAATACCACAGAAGCACAATGAAATGCCCTAGCCGACAAGGCAGTTAAAGAGGCCGCCTCACAATGTGCTCCTTCAGAGAAAGCAGCACTAACATGCAGACTCGGAGCAATCAGTTTAACTAGAGACCTATAGACAGTGCAAGGCGACTGCTCTTGGGAGGAAAAGTGGACATGGATTGAAGCAAGAATGAAGCTAGATGATGAAAGCATCTGGAGAGAAAGAAACACCGACAAGTCAGCCACGCCACAAGCACTGATGCCCTATTTAGCCCACCAGATCCATTCGTGGGGGCACCTGGCCCCAACAGGCCCTGCAGCAGATGGCAGCACGGTTGCAGAAAAGCTGGTGGGGTCGGGGATTCAAGAAACATGCCCAGTTGGTAGCAGATTGATGCACGATCAATTGCACAGAGACGAGAGTCGAATACAACTGAGACTTGATTACTCTGAGGTGTGTGGCCTCCTACAGCAGCTGGCGAAATGGCTGCTGTATAGGGAGCACACATATTTATACTCCGCCTACTGGGCTGAGCCAGCAGGCAGGGACTACCCCTGTACCTGTAGTACAGGGCCTTACCACACATCTCCGAATATATACAACAGTGGTGATTACCACACAGACCACTGTGTGATCTGCCAGAAGAACAATCCTGAACCTATCACGATTATGCCCCAATTGAGGTCCCCTGCTCCAGCGGGACCATTCCAGCATTTACAGGTTGTCGATATCTCCCTCGGACACACCGACGTTCTCGTGGTATTTGACAAGTTCTCAAGGTGGATGGAAGCCGCTCCAACTAAAAAGGCCACAGCCAATCACATGGCCAAGGTCCTGTGTAAGGATTACATTCCCCGGTGGAGAGTCTCGACCAGCATTGACTCTGACCAAGGAACTCACTTTACGGGTGCTATCTGCAAAGAAGTCTATAGACTACTAAACATTACCTGGGACTTACATTGTCCTTATCACCCAAAAAGTTGAGAGATTGTACTGTTAACTGAGAGAGATATCCCTTTAACAAATATTATAAAATCTTACTTTTTTGTACAACTGAAGAATACATTCAGCAGTTAACTCTCTAAGTGAGACATTAATCTGGCATCGTCAATTTTCAGATTTGCTGCATTGACTACATATAAAAGAACAAATTGGAAAATACAGGAAAGATGCTGAGGAGAAAAACCTGAAGCTTTGTTAGATTCATTTATAGATCACTGTTGGTCACTCCAGTCCAACTATCAACCAGCTCATCTGAGCAAGAAAGGTAAATTGTCCTTTAATTCTGCTGGCAAATGAGATAGATTTCACTTCCATTGGGTAGAAAACTGGCAGGAGCAGATCAGCTACCCATTAATTGCCTGGATCAGTGCCCATTCCATAATTGGATCAGATCTATTACATACTGAGGTCAGCTGCCAATTATGTGCCTGGATGCAAGCCTGTTACACACCCAGACAGCTCTGTTACATATGCAGATCAGTGCCAGCTACATACCTGGGTCAGTGCCCATTACGGACCTGTATCAGCTTTATTACATATCCAGATCCATGTGCAGTAAATGCACAATTTAGTGCCTACTACACACCCAGATCAGAACCCCTTGCATATCCAGAGAAGTGCATGTTAAAAACCTGGATCCACTCTGTTATGTATGTGGGTCCATGCTCACTATGCACACCTGGAGCAGCAATCCATTACATACTCAGATTAACAATCATTACATACCCAGATCAATGCCCATTACATACCTAGATCAGTGCCAGTAATATGCCCAGATCAGTTCTCTTTTATGATATACATGTGAATATTGTGCCAATTACACACCCAGGAAAAGCTCCCCATCACCTACTGGGATCAGTAGCTTTTACATACCCATAGTAGTTTCCCATTACGTATCTGGATCAGGGCCAATGACATACCCAGGTCGGTAGTCATTGCACAACTGGACCCTGCCAAGTAAGCATAAAAGATCCCATGGCTTCTTCAAAGAAGAACAAGAGTTTTCTCCCAGTGTTCTGTTCTGCATTCAGCTTTCAAACAAATCACTAAAGCCCGTTATTTGGCCATTAACTTCATTGCTGTGGAACCGTCTTGTGTGCAATTTAGCCATTGTAATTCCTGCAATACAGCAGTGTGAACAATTCAAAAGTACTTCACTGGCTGTGAAGAACTTTGGGATCTCCTGAGGTTGCAAAAAGGTGCTACATACACACAAGTTCTTTCTTCTTTTAATCTAAGCTTTACAGCAATGCGGCAGATACTTTCCAACAGAAGGAATGATCTTCTTGGGTTGGTCTACAACCCTTAGAACTGCCTGATCAGAATGGTGTTGCCAGAGGTCCCTCCTCCATGGTTCACCCCACACCACGCACCCACCCCTACCTTTTGGACACCCCTGAGGATTATCAAGGGTAATGATGGATGTAAAAAGAAAACAATTCAAAACAAAGTGATTTGTTCCATCATAATAAAACGATCAAACCTAATAGTGTGCAAAATTATCTCCAAAAGTTTGTTATCAAGATATTAATCTCTGAAGAGAAAAATTCTATTGCGCACATGTTAATACCATTTTGCCAGCAGTTATGCCTCAGGCTTAATAGCAGAAATTACATAAGCCACTTTATCCATCAGGTTTACAGTGGCATGTTGACGCAGTGGGTTAGCACTGCTGCCTCGCAGCCCCAGCCCCCTTCTGCACTGTAGGGATTCTATAATTCTCAGTTGACTTATTGATTTGGCGAACTGAAGAAGGAGGAAGTGACTTGGAAATATAACACTGTTCTTTCACTGTCACTGGATCAAAACACTGGAACTCCCTCCCTAACAGCACTGTGGGTGTTCCTACACCACAATGACTGAAGCAGTTTAAAAAGCAGCTCACCACCATCCTCTCAAGGGCAATAAGGTGTGGGCAATAAATACGTCTAACCAGTGACGCCCACATTGCATGAAAGAATAAATAATTTTAAAAACATAACTAGAAAATATATTACTGGGGGAGAGCTTTCCTTTGTGCAGTCAACATGACAAAATTGTTTTCCTAAGTGGGTTTACAATTTTGTCATGCACACAGGATCTGTTTAAAAATGAACTGTTGTTTAAAACAAGAGCAAACATCAGGGCCGGGATTTTCCGAGCCTCCGCGCTGCAACCGCGCTCGGTGCAAGGGAGCAGAATGGGGCGTCAGACCCGCGATCGGGTCCAACGCCCTCCCGCGATTCTCCAGCGACCGAAGAATCACGGACAGTCGCACGCGTGTGCGGTTAATGCAGCGCCTGTCGGTGGCCGTTGAAAGAGACCCCGCCGGCGTGATTCACGCATGATTCCACCCGCCGGGAGCTCGGAGTCGCGGCTGCAGTGGTCGCCCTGGAGGAGAACGGGGGGATCCGTCACCGGGGTGGGGGGGTGGGGATGGCTGTGGTCTCCAGGACGGCCATGATTGCGATCGGAGGCCACCGAGTGGCAGGTGCGCGATCTTGGGGGGGGTGAATATTTGTTCGGGGCCGGCCCGCTGTATGGGTCCACCACGCACGCGCGGACCAGCGGCCAGATGTGCAGGGCCCCGTATCGACAGCCGGAGCTGCATGGAGCACTCCGGGGCCCGGCTAGCCCCCTTCAAAACGGAAAATCACTCCAGACTTTCTAGAAAAAAGGCCGGAGTGATTCACGCCCGTTTTCTTGCGGGCGTGGGGACATAGCCCCATTATTGGAGAATCCCGTCCCAGCTTCTTTTCAGCTAATTTCACCTTGGGCGGGATTCTCCGCCCCCCCGCCGGGCCAGAGAATCCCTGGGGGGTGGCGCGAATCCCGCCCCGCAGCCGGCTGCCGTATTCTCCGTCGCCGTTTGTCGGGCGGGGGCAGGATTCCCGCCACGCCGGTCGGGGGCCGTTGGCAGCGGTTCCCCCGGCGATTCTCCAGGCCCCGATGGGCTGAGCGACCGTCCATTTTTGTCCAGTCCCGCCGGCGTGAATTACTCACTTCACGCACGGTGGGACCTGGCAGGTAAGTCGGCGGGGGCAGTCCTCGGGGGAGAGCGGGGGGATCCGACCCCGAGGGGGCCCCCATGGTGGCCTGGCCCATGATTGGGGCCCATCGATTGGCGGGCGAGCTTGTTCCATGGGGGCACTTCTTCCTTCCGCGATGGCCCCTCTAGGGCTCCACCATGGCCGGCCTGGAGAAGGGAACACCCCCGCGCATGCGTCAAAATACTCCGGCCAGTTCCGCGCATGTGCGAGATCACGCCGGCCCTTTGGTGCCGGCTGGAGCGGCGCCAACCCCTCCGGCGTCTACCTAGCCCCTGAAAATGGAGATTTCCGCACTTTCGAGGGCTGTTGATGCCAGAGTGGTTGGCGCCGGTTTTCCTGCCAGCATGGGGACTTAATCCCCAGAAGGGAGAATCCTGGCAGTTCCTGGGTCTCAACATGCCACACACTAAACCTGGCTAAGAAGGAGACTAAAATGCCCAGTATTTACATATTTGCCAAAACAGCATTGAAATTATGAATTTCAGAATGGTACAAAAGGGGGCATGGTAGCACAGTGGTTAGCACTGTTGCTTCACAGCTCCAGGGTCCCAGGTTCGATTCCTGGCTTGGGTCACTGTCGGTGCGGAGTCTGCATGTTCTCCCTGTGTCTGCGTGGGTTTCCTCCAGGTGCTCCGGTTCCCTCCCACAGTCCAAAGATGTGCAGGTTCGGTGGATTGACCATGCTAAATTGCCCTTAGGGGCCAAAAAAGGTGTAGTACCCTCAATAATGACACGAGAGTGTGGAATGGTAAATGAAGGCTTTAATAAGCAGAGAACTGGCCAGCTACAGAGACGTGTGCTTACTGAGTGCTGCCTACAGAGCGTCACCTTACATACGGCTCCCTGGTGGGCGGAGCCGAATGTGAGTCCCCCAGGGTTCCAAACCCGGTCTTAAAGGGGCATCACCTACATGATGTTAAGGGTACAGTACCATTCATCACAAAAGGTTAGGTGGGGTTACTGGGTTATGAGTTACAGGGGGCGTCATTCTCCGACCCCCCGCCGGGTCGGAGAATGGCCGTTGGCCGCCGTGAATCACGCCCCCGCCCCCGCCGAAGTCTCCAGTACCGGAGATTGGGCGGGGGTGGGAATTGGGCCGCGCCGGTTGGCGGGACCCCCCGCTGGATTCTCCGGCCCGGATGGGCCGAAGTCCCGCCCAGGAATTGCCTGTCCCGCCGGCGTAAATCAAACCTGGTATTTACCGGCGGGACGAGGCGGCATGGGCGGGCTCCGGGGTCCTGGGGGGGTTGCGGGGCGATCTGACCCCGGGGGGTGCCCCCACGGTGGCCTGGCCCGCGATCGGGGCCCACCGATCTGTGGGCGGGCCTGTGCCGTGGGGGCACTCTTTCCCTTCCGCCTCCGCCACGGCCTCCACCATGGCGGAGGCGGAAGAGACTCTCCCCACTGCGCATGCGCGGGAAACTGACAGCGGCCGCTGACGCTCCCGCGCATGCGCCGCATTTCCGCGCCAGTTGGCGGGGCAACAAACGCCATTTCCGCCAGCTGGCGGGGCGGAAATCCCTCCGGCGTCGGCCTAGCCCCTCAATGTTGGGGCTAGGCCGCCAAAGATGCGGAGCATTCCGGACCTTTGGGCCGGCGCGATGCCCGTCTGATTGGCGCCGTCTTTGGCGCCAGTCGGCGGACATCGCGCCATTGGGGGTGAATTTCGCCCCTGGATAGGGTGGAGGTGTGGGCTTAGGGAGGGTGCTCTTTCCAAGGGCCGTTGCAGACTCGAAGGGCCAAAATGGCCTTCTTCTGCACTGTAAATTCTATGAAAGAGACATTCAGATAATTGACCTTCTAATTGTCTGCTTTATAAGGCATCTGGCCTCAACCTGTCACACAACACATAGCTGAGAGTGCTGATTTCTGGTATAAATATGCACCGAGCAGCTCCATATGATGTGTTCCGAGGCTCTGATCTATTAAGGCATCACATACCTCTTTCAACACTACTGGATTCTGAGATTACAGAATGCCTGAATATGCTCGATCAGCAGTTTTGCGTTTAAATTGAGCAGTACGAGATTAATAGCAGACTCGCTAATATATTCTCATAAAATTCCTATTACAAATTAACCCATTTCAAGCAAGTAAGTTGATCCTTTCATTAAAGTAGTATATAAATGAGTATTTCAACAAGGTCTCACATAGCAGATGACTATGTAAAGTTAAAGCACATGGGATTGCAGGTAGTGTCTTGAGATGGTAGAAAGCTGGTAGCTAACAGGAAGCAAAAAGTTGGAATAAATGGGTCTTTTTCCAATTGGCAAGCAGTGACTCGTGGAGCACTGCAGGGATCCGTGCTGGGACGCCAACTGTTCACAATACATATTAATGATTTGGACGCGGGATCTAAATGTATTATCTCCAAATTTGCAGATGATACAAAGTGGGATGGGAGGATGAGCTGTGAGGAGGATGCAGAGATGCTTCAGTGGGATTTGGACAGGCTGAGTGAGTGGGCATATGCATGGCAGGTAAAGTGAGGTTATTCGTTTTGGTATCAAAAATAAGAAGGCAGATTATAATTGAATGGGTGTAAATTGAGAGAGGTGGATACTCAGTGAAACCTTGGTGTTCTCGTGCATCAGTCACTGAAAATAAGTGTGCAGGTAGAGCAGGCTGTAAAGAAGGCAATGGTTTGTTGGCCTTCATAGCGAGAGGATTTGAATATAGGAATAGGAATGTTTCATTGCAATTGCATAGGGCATTGGTGATGCCACAACTAGAGTATTGTGTGCAGTTTTGGTGTCCTTATCTGAGGACGATGTTCTTGCTATGGAATTATCTGAAAAGTACAGCGAAGGTTTACAATTCTGGGGCGCGATTCTCCGACCCCCCACCGGGTCGGAGAATCGCCGGGGGCTGGCGTGAATCCCGCCCCTGCCGTGTCCCGAATTCTCCACCACCAGAGATTCAGCGGGGGCGGGAATCGGGCTGGTCGGCGGGCCCACCCCCGGTGATTCTCCGGCCCGCGATGGGCCGAAGTCCCGCCGCTGTCAACCCTCGTCCGCCGACGTGGATTAAACCTCCTTTTGAACGGCGGGACAAGGCAACGCGGGCAGGCTCCGGGGTCCTGGGGGGGGCGCGGGGCGATCTGGCCCCGGGGGATGCCCCCACGGTGGTCTGGCCCGCAATCGGGGCTCACCGATCCGCGGGCGGGCCTGTGCCCTGGGGGCACTCTTTATCTTCCGCCTTCACCATGGTCTTCACTATGGCGGAGGTGGAAGAGACCCCCTCCCCTGCGCATGCGCGGGGATGCCGTGAGCGGCCGCTGATGCTCCCGCGCATGCGTCGCCCGGCGAAGACCTTTCGGCGCCGGCTGGCGTGGCGCCAAAGGGCTTTCACGCACCACTCCGGCGCAGGCCTAGCCCCTCAAGGTGAGCGCTTGGCTGCTCAAGATGCAGAGAATTCCGCACCTTTGGGGCGACCCAAGGCCGGAGTGGTTCCCGCCACTCCATTACGCCGGAACCCCCCGCCCCGCCGGGTAGGGGAGAATCCCGCCCCTGATTCCTGGGATGGTGGGACTGTCATATGAAGAGAGCCTGAGTTGGTTCAGATTATATTCATTGGAATTGGAGTATAGGAGAGTGAGAGGGGATCTCATAGAAAGTTATAAAATTCTAACAGGATTAGACAGGGTAAATTCAGAAAGAATGGGCGGGATTCTGCGACCCTCCCGCCAGGTCGGAGAATCGTCGGGGGTCGGCATGAATCCCTCCCCCGCCGGCTTCCGAATTCTTCCACCCCCCAAAAAACGGCGTAGCGTGAGTCTCGCCGCCTGCCTCGGAGAATGGCGGGGTGCGGCGCGACTCAATGGGCCCCGGGGACGCCTAAATTCTCCGGCCTGCGATGGGCCGAAGTCCCGCCCGCCTGTAGCCGGTCCCGCCGCTGTAAATTGGAGTTGGTCCCTTACCGGCGGGACCTGGCGGCGCGGGTGGCCTCCGAGGTCATTGGGGGGTCGCGGGGGGATCTGGCCCCGGATGTGCCCCCATGGTGGTCTGGCCCGCGGTCGGGGCCCACCGATCCGTGGGCGGGCCTGTGCCATGGGGGCACTCTATTCCTTCCGCACCGGAGGCCGTGGTCATCCGCCATTCCCGGTGCGGAAGTGACTCCATGTGCGCATGCGCGGGAATGACGTCAGCAGACGCTGACGCTCCCGCGCATGCGCGGACCCGCGCCGGCCGGCGGAGTCCTTTCAGCCCCGGCTGGCGTGGCACCAAGCCCCTTTCCCGCCGGCCGGCGGGGCGCAAACCACTCCGGGGCGATTCCGCACCTTTGGGGCAGCCCGACGCTGGAGTGGTTCATGCCACTCCGGCCCGCCGGGACCCCCAGCCCCGCAGGGTAGAGGAGAATCCCCCCCCCATATTCCTGATGGTGGGAGAGCCCCGAACTAGGGGTCAAGGTTGAGGATAAGGGGTAAACCTTTTAGGACTGAAGTGAGGAGAAATTTCTTCACCCACAGTCCAAAGACGTGCAGGTTAGGTGGATTGGCCATGATAAATTGTCCTTAGTGACCAAAGGGTTGGGGGGGGTGTTGTTGGGTTGCAGGGATGGGGTGGAAGTGAGGACTTGAGTGGGTCGGTGCGGACTCGATGGGCCAGGTGGCTTCTTTCTGCGCTGTATGTTCTAAAACATTGTCTAATTTCAAAAAAGAGTTAGATATAGCTCTTGGGGTTAAAGGGATCAAGGGATATGGGGGGAGGTTGGATCAGGGTATTGAATTTGATGATCAGCCATGACCATAATGAATGGCAAAACAGGCTCGAAGGGCTTATTGGCCTCCTCCTGCTTCTTTTTTCTAAGTATTATACAAATATTCAAGGTGTTTATCACCAGTTCTGCACAGGACAATGTCAGAAATATCAGTAACAACCCTTTGTTATGGAATTTCTCAGAGATTTACAATTACTTTTCGAAATGTAAAGGAGTAACACAGGGTTAATATTTCAAACCTTCAGTAATTTGGTAGATAAGTGAAATAGCCAAAGCAATGATTATATTACACAGAACGTGACTAGCATGGCTTGTAGTCCAAATAAAATGTGCAATCTGAGCTAATATACATTTGCTTATATTGGAATTGATATGTTGGGTGCAGATAGAAAATAATCTATTAATTTTAATTACCTGATTGTCACTAACATAGGATGCAATTACAAGTATTTCTATACCAGCAATTTATATTAGAATGTGAGTGCTATTGATTCCTCTGGATGAATGTATCTGTTATGCAAAGATAATTCAAATTAAGTCATGTGAACCCAAGGGCTGTCGAATGGTCGCTACCTATAGTTAAGCCAGTTGTGAACCACAGGCAGGTTTCTGAGTTGGCAGATCCTGCTGCAAGAATATCGGCCCATAATTTCCTGGTTCCCCAGCATCACACTTAGGGAGGAACCCAATGATGCGCTGGTGAATCCCTCTAAGATGTTCCCGTGTCAGGGTTTACCCAGCAATTGCCCAGAAGAGCTAACTTCCTCCGAACAACTGGGCTGGGCTGGGAACCATTCGACAAGAGCGATTTAAATCACTAACTTTGGATGGTTCTGCCAGTCTTACCCTGGCAGTGATTTCTAAAAAATCACTTCTAACTCCAGATTAACTGTTTAATAGTAATAATATTAATAATAATCATCTTTATTGTCGCAAGTAGGCTTACATTAACACTGCAATGAAGTTACTGTGAAAAGCCCCTAGTCGCCACATTCCGGTGCCTGTTCGGGCACACTGAGGAGAATTCAGACTATCCAAGTTATCTAACAGCACGTCTTATGGGACTTGTGGGAGGAAACCGGAGCACCCGGAGGAAACCCATGCAGACACAGGGAGAATGTGCAGACTTCGCACAGACAGTGACCCAAGCCGGGAATCAAACCTGGGACCCTGGTGCTGTGAAGCAACAGTGCTAACCACTGTGCTACCGTGCTGCCCACAGCCCAGGCCATGCACCCAGGCCCAGCATTGCACAGGATATCCCGCATGCATACAACCCCTCAGGGGACCAATCACACCATCCTCACTCCTGACCCAACACCTGCCCCTCCCACGGCCCAGCCACTCCCCGACCCCCATCCCCCCCTCCTGACTTGGTCTGACCTGATCACCCCCACCACCATATCTCAGGTCCAATTTGACCCCTCCCCCCACTCTCTGAGACACCCTGCTCCCCCTCTCCAGACGGGCCCAACCCCCTTTCCCCGGTCCTATCCAACCCCCTCCCTCTCCAGTCTAACCCAACCCCCTCTCTCTCCGGTCCGAGCCGACCATCCCCCCCCCCCCCAACTCTCTCTGGTCGGTCCTGAAATCCCACGCGTCCGTTATTGGAATCACTTGCCTTTTAATTGTGCCTTTAACATCTCCTTTATGGCAGCAAGTGCCGTAAAAAGGGAACGTATCTTACCTCTCTGTGCCCCGTAACTCCACAGTGATGCTGCCGGGGGCACGATTTACTGCTCCTGTCTCACCCAGCCTGAGTGAGGAAGGTTGGATGAGTCAGGGGACTGGATTCTCCACACCCCTACGCCAAAAATCGCGGCCGGCACCAGGGCGGCGAATCCATTTTCCTGCACGGAATCGGGTCCGGCGCCGGTTCCCCGATTCTGCGTTCCCTGAAAAGCGGCGTACTCGGAGAGTGCTCTGCGCAGACTCGGGCCTACCTGGGGCCATTGCTGGTGGCTCGTCCTGCCCCCGACGGCCAAAGTCCCGATGGTGTGGATCTAATTTGGTCCTGCTGGTCGGGAAACTAGCGTGGCGGCTGCGGACTCAGTCCGTGGCCACCCTGGTCGGGGGCGGGCCAATCGGAGGGCCTTATACGCAGTCGGGAAATGTTTGTGTGGGCGGTCAGAGTCGGGCGCGCGGCCGATCGAGGGGTCTATATTCAGGGGCCAGCTCCGTGGTCTGAATCCGCCATGGAGCACGGCGTGACCGTTGGAGGCCGCCGCTGTGCGCATGCTCGGCCTCCGACCGGAAGTGCGGGGGCCCGTATCTGCAGCAAAAGCTGCCAGATTTATGCGGGGTCCCTGCTAGCCCCCTGCAGGGCTAGGAATATGTGGCACTTTCACACCTGTTTTTCTGGCGTGAAAGTCCACAGTTTTGACGCCGGCGTGTGGACATAGTTCCAATCACAGAGAATCCAGCCCAGGAGCTTTGGAAACCCAGAGAAGATAAGTCCGTGGAGAATGGCAATCCGCCTAAGATTGCCACTCTGAGGAAATTACGGGCCATTGTTACACTCAGGAACATCATGGAGCAGAGTCCCAACCACTTGTGACCAACTTCATTGATTTTAAGAAGGTTTTCAATGACATCCACTGGCAATCACTCTGGTACATCAGAAGACAGTACATCTTCTCCTCATGGTATATTAACCTCTTCAAAGCCTTGTATCACAACTCCAGCTGCTGCACCAAGAACAACACGGGCACCACCGACTCCTTCAACATCATCACAGGAATATGGCAAGGTTATTGATTTCATCATGAGGAAGGTGATGGCGGATGCAGACTTTGGCAACTCCACCAGTTGATGGAGCTGGATCTTGAAGATTTGCTGACTGAAGAATTGGGTGTGTTCCAAGACTTGATCAGCAGTTTTGAGAGTAGCGATGCCAAGGCTGGTCTGCGCATCAGATGCGAGAAGATCAAGGCAATGGTGACTGGATGGCAACAAGGTCCTTCCATCAACATCGGGCAACAGGACATCAAGGGCATTGACCATTACCCCTATCTAGGAAGCAACATCGCCAGGGAGATGATGTAGAGATTAACGTCCACACAAGAATTGGCAAAACAGCCTTGATCTTCCAGTGCTCCACACAGTTTGGGCATACAACACAATCAATACGGCCATGAAGCTGTGACTCTCCATGTCCATAGTAGAACCAACTGCAATCTATACCAGTCAGATATGGAAGAGAAGAGCTAAGGTGTCATGTAAGTTGAACCTCTTTCACCAGTGTTGCCAACATAAGATTCTGTGCATCATTTGAAGAGACAACATCACAAATGAAGAAGTACTACATATACAAAGAACAAAGAACAAAGAAATGTACAGCACAGGAACAGGCCCTTCGGCCCTCCAAGCCCGTGCCGACCATGCTGCCCGACTAAACTACAATCTTCTACACTTCCTGGGTCCGTATCCTTCTATTCCCATCCTATTCATATATTTGTCAAGATGCCCCTTAAATGTCCCTATCGTCCCTGCTTCCACTACCTCCTCCGGTAGCGAGTTCCAGGCACCCACTACCCTCTGCGTAAAAAACTTGCCTCATACATCTACTCTAAACCTTGCCCCTCTCACCTTAAACCTATGCCCCCTAGTAATTGACCCCTCTACCCTGGGGAAAAGCCTCTGACTATCCACTCTGTCTATGTCCCTCATAATTTTGTATACCTCTATCAGGTCTCCCCTCAACCTCCGTCGTTCCAGTGAGAACAAACCGAGTTTATTCAATCGCTCCTCATAGCTAATGCCCTCCATACCAGGCAACATTCTGGTAAATCTCTTCTGCACCCTCTCTAAAGCCTCCACATCCTTCTGGTAGTGTGGCGACCAGAATTGAACACTATACTCCAAGTGTGGCCTAACTAAGGTTCTATACAGCTGCAACATGACTTGCCAATTCTTATACTCAATGCCCCGGCCATATGGGTCATATGTCACTGCAGGACATCTTGAAAGAGAGACAACTGATACTGGCAGGACAGATAATGATAATAATCTTTATTGTCACAAGTAGGCTTACTCACTCCAATGGAGTTACTGTGAAAAGCCCATAGTCACCACATTCCGGTGCATGTTCGAATACATGGAGGGAAAATTCAGAATGTCCAATTTACTTAACAAACAGGTCTTTCGGGATTTGTGGGCGGAAACCGGAGCACCCGGAGAAAACCCACGCAGCTACAGGGAGAACATGCAGACTCCACACAGACAGTGACCCAAGCCGGGAATCGAACCTGGGACCCAGGCGCTGCGAAGCAACAGTGCTAACCACTGTGCTACCGGAGATCTGTCACCCCCCCTGGATGTAGGGCAGACCAGAGTAGGAATAGAATGGGCATCACAAGATGGCAAAGGAAGAAGGAGCTAGCCAAAGAAGGTCTGGAAAAGTGCACTTAAGGAGGACCATCGAAAGTAGGACACCACCAGATCCAAGCGAAAGAGGTTGCAGTGGACGAAAGTCAGTGGCAGAGTCTAGCTGCCCATTGGCCCCACAGCGGAGCTAAGTTGAAGACTCACCTTGATGATGAACAAGCTGCATATTTCCCTTATTTTATGTAACACATTTTGCATGCTGCCTGGTGAATAAAGTGTTTGCTAAAATATTTTAATCACCTGGCATATTAAATTCATTATTGTTATTAATTCCTGTGCAGCTGATCATCTTTAGAACTATTTATTTAAAAATCGCCACTGCCCTCCAAGAGTATAGTTGAACAAACAGTTCTTACATTCACTGAAAAAGCAGCCTACACACATTCCTGCCCAACTAATTAAATAAAAAGCTTGGCCTGGTGCCAAACTATAGCCGGCATGTTTGTGGTGGCAACATTTTTTATTGTTTCTCAAATTATTTCCCACCTATGCCGTTCCCTGGTGCTGATCAAACATGGCCCAATTATATCGCAGTACTGAACTGCTTTATCATCTGGAATCACTACAGATTCTACTCATTATTCGTACAGAACATTTCTTTAATAATAACTTTCCTAAAAAAAGAAAACTGCTTGTTGCTGGGGCCACAATATTGCACCTGGAAATTGTGAATGGGGAACTTAGAGCATTTTGAATAAATTTGCAGTAATAAACTCCGAAAAAGAGTCATACGGACTCAAAATAACAACTCCACTTTTCTCTCCACAGATGCTGCCAGACCTGCTGAGTTTTCCCAGCATTTTTGGTTTTTATTTAATCAGCTAATTTATGCATTAAAAAAGACAATAGCATAACTTTGGGACCTTACAGGCAAACTTAGTTGGATTTGACCCTTTTCCCAAGACCCATGCTTTGTCACCAACTATAACTAAGTTTACTGATACGCAAACATTCTGTTTTATTTTATAATAGACAGTGGGGACTAACAAATACTTTAAAAATTGAAGAACTCTTTCTGCATCCATACTAATTAGGTGTGAAACTATTGTCCTCGGTTGTTAAACTGACATACTTGTTGTAGCATCTTGTTTAAATTTTGGTTTGATTGCTTAAATTGCATTGTAGCTGATGTGTATTCAATGCAGGCTTGAAAGGTGTATGGAACAATGGGCGCGAGTCTCCACTCCCATGCCGGTTGGGAGAATCGCCTGGGCCGCCAAAATTTCCGGGGTCGCCGGTTCGACGCCTTCCCGCGATTCTCCAAAGCGGCGAGAACGGCCCGGTCGGGTTTCGCGGGCCGCAGGCCGGAGAATCGCCGGAAACACCCAAAATGGCGATTCTCCGGCACCTCCGCTATTCTGAGGCCCGGATGGGCCGAGCTGCCAGGCCAAAACGGCGGGTTCCCCCCGGCGCCGTCCACACCTGGTCGCTGCAGTCGTGGGCGGTGTGTGAACGCTGGGGGGGGGGTGGCGGCCTGGGGGGGGGGCGAGGGGGGATCCTGCACCGGGCTTCACCTGGAATGTGGGGTGGCCCGCGATCGGTGCCCACCGATCGTCGGGCCATCCTCTCTGAAGGAGGACCTCCTTCCTTGCGCGGCCCTTCAAGATCCGTCCCCCATCTTCTTGCAGGGCGGATTTAGACAGGACAACAACCCGCGCATGCGCGGACGACGCCCGTTATGCGGCGCCGGCCGCGTCATCTATGCAGCGCCGCTTTTACGCGGGCGACAAGGCCTGGCGCGTGTAGATGACGCGGCCCCAATCCTGGCCCATTGTCAAGGCCTGAATCGGTCGGGACCGGGGCCGTTCAGCGCCGTCGTGAACCTCGACGGCGTTCACGACGGCGCGGCCACTTCGGCGTGGGAGTGGAGAATCCCGCCCACCCTGTGCCAGGACTGCATATATTCTTTTCATCAGCATTTTTGTGTCTAGATTTTACACAGCAGAGCAGAAGAAACACTGTTGGGTTGGAACACAGCTCTCCAACTCACTATGCACAAAATCAGCTACGTTTTACAAATCTCTGGATTTGATGTTAGCTATTCCCACCCGGTGGGAAGTCAATGAAGATGGAAAATCAAGTGGGGTGTAAAATGAAGAGTTCTTGCCACTGCTACCAGAGAGGAGTAGTTAAAATCTGGGGCGTCATTCTCCGACCCCCCAGAGGGTTGGAGAATGGCCGTTGGCCGCCGTGAATCCCGCCCCCGCCGGTTGCCGAAGTTTCCGAAGGGAGAAAAGTCGGCGGGGCGTTAATGTCGCCGCTGCCGCGGAGAACGTCACGGGTCTGCGCAAGGCAGCCGATTTTCGGCCTGCCGATATTCTCCTTTCCGGATGGGCCGAAGTCCCGTCGACGTGATGACCGTTCACGTCGACGTAAATTAAACCTCCTTTTCATCGGCGTGACCCGGTGCTCCAGGCTCACGCCGACCAGCGTGGAGGTGAGTGACGGCCTGGGGGGTTGGCTCTGGACAGGCAATGGCGTGGCCGCAGTCTGATTGCGTGAGGAGAGGTGTGTCTCGGCTTGTATGTGTGTGTGTGCGGCGAAGGGGGGGGGGGTGGTTAGAGTAGGCTGGGCTCCGGGGGAGTGCCGGGAGGGGGTCCGTGCCGGTGAGGTGGATGGGGGGTCAGTGCCGGGGTGAGGTTGGGGGGGGTCCGTGCTGGGGTGGAGGTTGGGGGGGGGTCCGTGCCGGGGTGAGGTTGGGGGGGGTCCGTGCCGGGGTGGAGGTTGGGGGGGGGTCCGCGCTGGGGTGGAGGTTGGGGGGGGGTCCGTGCCGGGGTGGAGGTTGGGGGGGGGTCCGTGCTGGGGTGGAGGTGTGGGGAGGGGGGGGGGTCCGTGCCGGGGTGAGGTTGGGGGTCCGTGCTGTGCCAGGGTGGAGCTTGGGGGGGTGTCAGTGCCGTGCCGGGGTGGAGGTTGGAGGGGTCCGTGCTGGGGTGGAGGTTGGGGGGCGGGGGTCCGTGCCGGGGTGAGGTTGGGGGGGGGACCGTGCCGGGGTGGAGGTTTTGGGGGGTCCGTGCTGGGGTGGAGGTTGGGGGGGGGTCCGTGCTGTGCCGGGGTGGAGGTTGGGGAGGAGTCCGTGCTGGGGTGGAGGTTGGGGGGGGGGCCCCGTGCCGGGGTGGAGGTTGGGGGGGGTCCGTGCCGTGCCGGGGTGGATGTTGGGGGGGGTTCCGTGCCGGGGTGGATGTTGGGGGTTGGGGGGGCGGTCCGTGCTGGGGTGGAGGTTGGGGGGGGGTCCGTGCTGGGGTGGTGGTTGGGGGGGGGGGGAGGGTCCGTGCCGGGGTGGAGGTTGGGGGGGGGTCCGTGCTGGGGTGGAGGTTGGGGGGGGGTCCGTGCCGTGCCGGGGTGGAGGTTGAGGGTTGGGGGGGGGGGGGTACATGCCGGGGTGGAGGTTGGGGGGGGGTCCGTGCTGGGGTGGAGGTTGGGGGGGGATCCGTGCCGGGGCGGAGGTTGGGGGGGTCCGTGCCGGGGTGGAGGTTGGGGGGGTGTCCGTACCGTGCCGGGGTGGAGGTTGGGGGGGGGTCCGTGCTGGGGTGGAGGTTGGGGGGGGGGTCCATGCCGGGGTGGAGGTTGGTGGGGGGTCTGTGCTGTGGTGGATGTTGGGGGGGGTTCCGTGCCGGGGTGGAGGTTGGGGGGGGGGGTCCGTGCCGTGCCGGGGTGGAGGTTGGGGGGGGGGTCCGTGCCGTGCCGGGGTGGAGGTTGGGGGGGGGTCCGTGCCGGGGTTGAGGTTGGGGGGGGGGTCCGTGCTGGGGTGGAGGTTGGGGTGGGGGGTCCGTGCCGGGGTGGAGGTTGGGGGGGGGTCCGTGCTGGGGTGGAGGTTGGGGGGGGGGTCCGTGCCGAGGAGGGGGATGGGAGGGCAAGTGAGTTGGTCCACCTGGCCAGGTGCCAGCCTCCAACAGTTGGACCCATGCGGTCTATGCCACCTGGCTGGGGGGAGGAGGGGATATGGGCAATGATGACATGTCATCGTTCCCCTCCCCCCCCAACCAGGCCGTCATGTTTTCAGAGCATCCAGCGATGTTGGCCGCCGTGGTGGCAGCCGCTCATGTCTATGTTGCCTTGGATGAGGAGGAGGAGGAGGAGGAGGAGGAGGAGGAGGAGCGTGCCAGAGAGGCGGCGCAGGCTGCCGCAGAGGGGCAGACGGCAGCCGCCCAGGCTGGAGGGACACCTGACCGACAGGACGAGGAGGGGGAGGAGGACATCGCGGCCCCACGGCAACGGAGGCACCCGAGGGCGCCCCGTGTGTACCGGCCCCGGCAGTCATACCAGGACCTCACGGACCGGGAATGCAGGAGGAGACTCCGGATGAGCCGGGAAACCGTGGCACACATCTGCCACCTGCTGGCACACCTGTCACCGCGTGGCACTGGCGGGGGACACCCTCTCCCCGTGTCCGTCAAGGTTACGGTGGCCCTGAACTTTTATGCAACGGGGTCATTCCAGGCACCGAGTGGGGACCTGTCCGGCATATCGCAGACATCGGTGCACCGGTGCATCCGGGTAGTGACAGATGCCCTATATGCCATGGCGCACCTCTACATCCGCTTCCCCGTGGACCGGGCCAGCCAAGATGCCCGGGCCGTGGGCTTCTCTGCCGTGGCCGGGTTCCCCATGGTCCAGGGCGCGATCAATGGGATGCACGTCGCCGTGCGGCCACCTGCAGATAACAGGGCCGAGTTCACTAATAGGAAGGGGACCTATTCGATGAACATAAAGGTGGTCTGCGACCACCGCATGATGATCCTGCACGTCTGCGCCCGGCACCCAGGCAGTGTACACGACTCATTCGTGTTGTCGCGGTCATCCATCCCCGGCATGTACGAGGGACGCCATCCCCGGCTGAGGGGCTGGCTGCTGGGTGACAGGGGCTACCCATTGCGATCGTGGCTGATGACGCCTATACGGAGGCCACGCAATGAGGCGGAGAACCGCTACAATGATGCCCATGTAGCGACAAGGGGAGTGATCGAGAGGTGCTTTGGCGTGCTGAAGATGCGTTTCAGGTGCCTGGACCTCTCTGGGGGCGCCCTCCAGTATCGGTCAGATAGGGTCGGCCGCATCATTGTGGTGTGCTGCGTCCTGCACAACATAGCCCAGCAGAGGGGCGATGTGCCGCAGGCAGAGGAGGGCGGAGTGGAGGAGCAGCAGGAAGAGGCCCAGTCCTTCCCAGATGAGGGGGATGGGGGCAATGGTCAGGGCAGACGGGGTAGACACAGACGGGTGGCTGTCCACCGTTACCGGCTGGCCCAGCGGGCACGGGACAGACTGATAGACGCCCGCTTCACTGACTAGATGGGCGTGGGAATCGGGTAGTATGGCCACAGACCGCACACCATGGCAACAGCCGACCACCCACACCCCCCACCCATCCACCCACCCAGCACCCTCACCCCCCTCCCAAACCCCACCCACCCCACCCGCATGCACACCACCCCGCCCCCCCCATTGCCGATCCACCTGCGGCACAACGGGCCGGGCTCACACAGTTGCGGGTGGACGCGTGTCTATTGCAGGCCATGGAGGATGATGACAACCCGCCCTGCGATGAGCTCCTGGCTCTACATCGTTGGACTATGTCTGACCCATGGCCACAGTACCACCATCCACCCGGACCATCCCTGCATGCGGCTGTGACACTGCAGCGCACGGTCCCGTCCTCTGCCCGGGGGATGTTGATGGCGGCCCAGGGGGAAGGGGGCAGACTCACCTGGGGCTGAGGTAAGACCACCCCTCACACACACACTTGCGCTCAACGTACATGACACCCCCGCACACTTTGGACAGAGCACAAAGGCAGCTTCGGTAGGTGTAACATTGATTTTAATAACCAAAGGAGTTCATGCACGTGCCCTAGCCCATAAAACTCATCTGTGCCCTGCACCCGTGCCAACTTACTCAGTGTCTAATTGTTTGGCCTTACGGGCCCTTTGACTACGTCTACGTGGTTCCCCAGACGGTACAGCAGAACTGGAGGTGGACTCCTGTGATTCCTGCCCTCTGACACTGGATCCCTTTGGCGGCCGTTTCCTGGGGCGTCCTGGCCTAGATGGGCCAGGCTGCGGCCCGGGCGACTGGGATGGCGAGCTGCCAGCCTGTCCTGCCCGTTGCCCACCCGAAGCACCTGGGACGGAAGGGGGGGGAGTCCGAGGTGTCGCGGTGTACCGGGACCTCCCCTACAGAGGGAGCCGGGACGGACCACACCACCTCCTCCTCCCTCGGGGTGCCCGATGGCCCCCAGGCCTCTACATGTGTGGGGGATGCGAACGGACTGGCCATCCGACGCCCCCCCCGACATCTGGCGCTGCCAGTCCTGGAGGCCCGTGCTGGTATCGACAGGGGTCTGCAGGTTTGCAGCCATGGAGCCCAGGGGGTTGGCAAACCCTGTCTGTGACAGTGCGACGCCGGCTCGCACATGGCCACTGGCGCCGATGCCCTCAGCGATGGCCTGCAGAGACTGGGCCATGGCCTGCTGAGACTGGGCCATGGCCTGCAGAGACTGGGCCATGGCCTGCTGAGACTGGGCTATGGCGTTGAGCGCCTCTGCCATCTGGCGCTGGCACTGGCTCATAGCCTCCTGTGAGAGGGCAGCCATTTCCTGGGCCACAGACGCCGCCTGCACTGAAGGCCCCAGGCCTCGCAAACCGTTCCCCATGTCTCACACCGTCGCACCCATTGCCTCCACCGCGGACGCCACCCGTGCGGTGTCGGCCTGGGTGGCACGCATGACCGGCACCACTCCCAGCTCCTGGACGCGGGTGGACTCCTCCACCTGCGACCGCAGCCGCCGCAAGCCGCCCGTCACCCTCTTCGCTTGTCTCCGGGTTGGTGGTTGCATCGGATCTATGTGTGGGTGTGGCAACTGCAGGAACCCGGGATCCATCTGGGCGGCAGATGTTCGCTTGGGCTGGGCTGCCCACCGACCGCCCGGTCCCTCTGCTGCTCCTACCTCCATCTGCTGTACCGGGACGGCTGTGTTGTGCGCACCAGTGAGTGTACCAGACGCCTCATCACTAAAGTGCCCAACCGTGGTGAGTGTTTCTGCGATGGTGGAGGGTGTTGGTGACAGCAGTGGCGTTGTGTCGTGCTCTTCGTCCCACTCTGAGTCCATGGCACTTTGGGGTGGGGGGTCGTCTCCATCCATCCACTCTGAGTCACTGTCCGGTATTTCGTCTTCCTGGGTAGTGCTGTCCCGGGTAGGGGTGTCCTGGGCAGTGCTGTCCCGGGTAGGGGTGTCCTGGGTAGTGGTGTCCTGGGTAGTGGTGCCCTGGCTCGGATGTGACGGGGGCCTGTGTCTGCCCCCCTCGTCGCTGGGTGGTCGCTCCCGCACGTGACGGGGATGTCGTCTCCCTGTTGCTCCAGGTCTCTCCGTCTCCCGTGGTGTGTGAGGGGCATCCTGCGGGCGTCGCATGCTGGAGGGTCCGGGTCTCTCCGTCTCCCGTGGTCTCCGAGGGGCATCCTGCGGGCGTCGCATGCTGGAGGGTCCGGGTCTCTCCGTCTCCCGTGGTCTCCGAGGGGCATCATGCGGGCGTCGCATGCTGGAGGGTGCGGGTCTCTCCGTCTCCTGTGGTCTCCGAGGGGCATCCTGCGGGCGGTCTGCATCTGCGGGGATGGGTGCCTGGACGTTTGGTCCTGCAATACACAATGAAGCATGCATGGTTAGACATCAGGCAGTGATCAGGTGATACGGGGGATATAGGGGGATATAGGGGAGGGGGGATATGGGGACGGGCTGTCGGTGGCTCACTCGCTAGTACGCCCCCGACCTCTGCATCAGCAACCTCCCGGTCCTCAGGTCCGCCAGCCAGTTCCAGGACCCTTTCCTCGTGTACGGTCAGTGGTCTCTCATCAGCGGGCCCTCCTCCAGTCCTCACATGCTCCCTATTGTTGTGTGCGCGCTTCTCCTGTGGGGGGGGGGGGGGCAGGGGTAAAAGGCAACAGTGTTAGGCAGGTATATGAATGCACGCCATCGGTTGCGCGTGCATTGCAGAGGTTAAGGTTAGGGCTGGATTCACTTTGGGATATGGGGGAGGGGGATATGGGGGAGGGGGGATATGGGGAGGGGGGATATGGGGGAGGGGGGATATGGGGGATATGGGGAGGGGGGATATGGGGGAGGGGGGATATGGGGGATGGGGGATATGGGGAGGGGGATATGGGGGAGGGGGATATGGGGGATATGGGGGAGGGGGGATATGGGGGATATGGAGGAGGGGGGATATGCGGGAGGGGGGATATGGGGGAGGGGGGATATGGGGGAGGGGGATATGGGGGAGGGGTGGATATGGGGGAGGGGGATATGGGGGAGGGGGGATATGGGGGAGGGGGGATATGGGGAGGGGGGATATGGGGAGGGGGGATATGGGGAGGGGGGATATGGGGGATATGGAGGAGGGGGATATGGAGGATATGGGGGGATATGGAGGATATGGGGGGATATGGGGGAGGGGGGATATGGGGGAGGGGGGATATGGGGGAGGGGGATATGGGGGAGGGGGGATATGGGGGAGGGGGGATATGGGGGAGGGGGGATATGGGGGAGGGGTGGATATGGGGGAGGGGGGATATGGGGGAGGGGGGATATGGGGAGGGGGGATATGGGGAGGGGGGATATGGGGAGGGGGGATATGGGGGATATGGAGGAGGGGGATATGGAGGATATGGGGGGATATGGAGGATATGGGGGGATATGGGGGAGGGGGGATATGGGGGAGCGGGGATATGGGGGAGGGGGGATATGGGGGAGGGGGGATATGGGGGATATGGGGAGGGGGGATATGGGGGAGCGGGGATATGGGGGATATGGGGGAGGGGGGATATGGGGGAGGGGGATATGGGGGAGGGGGGATATGGGGGATATGGAGGAGGGGGGATATGGGGAGGGGGATATGGGGGAGGGGGATATGGGGGAGGGGGATATGGGGGAGGGGGGGATATGGGGGAGGGGGGATATGGGGGAGGGGGGATATGGGGGAGGGGGGATATGGGGGAGGGGGGATAGGGGATATGGGGGAGGGGGGATATGGGGAGGGGGGATATGGGGGAGGGGGGATATGGGGAGGGGGGATATGGGGGAGGGGGGATATGGGGGAGGGGGGATATGGGGAGGGGGATATGGGGGAGGGGGGATATGGGTGATATGGAGGAGGGGGGATATGGGGGAGGGGGATATGGGGGAGGGGGATATGGGGGAGGGGGATATGGGGGAGGGGGGGATATGGGGGAGGGGGGATATGGGGGATATGGGGGAGGGGGGATATGGGGGAGGGGGGATATGGGGGAGGGGGGATATGGGGGAGGGGGGATATGGGGGAGGGGGGATATGGGGAGGGGGGATATGGAGGAAGGGGGATATGGAGGATATGGGGGATATGGGGGATATGGGGAGGGGGGATATGGGGGAGGGGGGATATGGGGGAGGGGGATATGGGGGAGGGGGGATATGGGGAGGGGGACAGGGGGGACGGGGGAGATATGGGGGAGGGGGGATATGGGGGAGGGGGGATATGGGGGATATGGGGGAGGGGGGATATGGGGGAGGGGGATATGGGGAGGGGGGATATGGGAGATATGGGGGAGGGGGGATATGGGGGATATGGGGGAGGGGGGATATGGGGGAGGGGGACATGGGGAGGGGGGATATGGGGGATATGGGGGAGGGGGGATATGGGGGATATGGGGGAGGGGGGATATGGGGGAGGGGGATATGGGGGATATGGGGGAGGGGGGATATGGGGGAGGGGGGATATGGGGGAGGGGGGATATGGGGGAGGGGGGATATGGGGGAGGGGGGATATGGGGGGGGGATATGGGGGAGGGGGGATATGGGGGTGGGGGGGATATGGGGAGGGTGGGATATGGGGAGGGGGGGATATGGGGGAGTCACACCCTGCCTGCTCTGACAAGGTCGTTCACCTTCTTGTGGCACTGGGTGCCTGTCAGTGGTGTCAGGGCCACAGCGGTGACGGCCTCTGCCACTTCCCTCCACAGACGCCGGCTGTGGCGTGGGGCAACTCTGCGGCCGTGCCCGGGATACAGGGCGTCCCTCCTCTGCTCCACCGCGTCCAGGAGCGCCTCCACATCGCGTGACTCGAACCTCGGGGCTGAGCGACGGCCAGCCATCCAGTCGGGTGTTGCGGTCGGGTGTTGCGGTCGGGAAGGGGGAGCAGGGAAGGGGGCCTTATGAGCCGTCACGCCGTGCAGCGCGTATGACGCTGCACGGCGTGAACCACTGCGCAAGCGCGGATCCCGTTACGTCGCTGCTAGCCCATTTCGGGCCGGAGACTATCGACCCATTTTTCCGACGTGACGCAAGTCGGATTTGAGCTGTTTTTTGCGCCGATCGGCGGACTTTCCGCCGATAAAGGAGAATTTTGCCCCTGGTGCCTGAATAGTCGGTGAATTATTAACAGTTAAGGAGGAGCCAGATAAACACATGAGGGGATGCACACAGAAGGCTATGCTTATAGGGTGAGATCAAGAGATTGATGAAGCATAAACATAACGTGAACCACTTGAGCATGATGCCTTGCTTTTGTGCTGTAAATTCTATATGTAATAGCCAAACAGCACTGGAGGGGGGTTACTCCAACACAATGGGTGGCACGGTAGCACAGTTGCTTCCAGGCTTCCAGATTTGATTCCGGCTTGGGTCACTGTACAATCTCCCCATGTCTGCATGGGTTTCCTCCGGGTGCTCCGGTTTCCTCCCACAGTCCAAAGATGTGCAGGTTAGGTTGGTTGTCCATGCTAAATTGCCCTTGGTGTCCAAAAGGTTAGATGGGATTACTTGGTTATGGGGATAGAGTGGAGGTGTGGGGTCTTAGGTCGAGTGATCTTTCCATGGGCCGGTGCAGACTCGATGGGACGAATGGCCTCCTTCTGCACTGTAAATTCTATGATCTATGTACTGCAGTGGTTCAAGAAGGCAGCTCACCATCACCTTCTCAAAGACATCTGGAAGGATAATAAATGCTGACCTTGCCAGCAATGCCCACCTCCCATTAAAGAAGAAAAAGAATTGCACACAAAGGATAGAGGAGCAGGATAATAAAGCTATATAATTTGATCCTGTTGCTCTCTACATATAAAAAGCCAAACATGCCTTTTCCAGCTATTAATGGATATCCTGTGAGTGGGTATGTTTATCTAAAAAAAAAGATTTAGCTAAACAAAAACCACTAGATAATGGTTTACCCATTACTGTAATGTTGCCATTTAAAAACATACGTGATATATTTCCCAAAATATACACCCTGTAGTTGTGGACATACAAAAGGATAGTCAGCACTCAACGATCTCAGTAACCTGCTTCAATATGATACAATTTACTCAGATTTTAAAACAATTAAATCTTAAGAACTGTATTTATAAATACCGACTACAGTGACTCAGGCCAACACAGGGCAATCTCATCACGACAGAGTGACAGGGTGGTAGCTTCTCATCAACGTTAATCAGAATCATGCCAGCTTTATAGATTGACATATCTCATTTATACCATTAGAAGTCTGTAAGAAAGAGTCTTAATATCAAACTAATTCCATGCTTTTTCCTGCTAAAATACTCTTCACTACAGTCTTACTTACACATTTTCTGAGATAGTTTATGCAGCTTTCTATCAGTAACTTAAAACTCCTGTTCTGATTATCTGATCACATAAGCATGCTGGTGAGGAAAAATAAAATGCCACTTACATGTATGTTCGAGAGGCTGTAGCTGTCCTGGAAGCCTTGAGAACAGAAACCAAGAACCTTCTGTCACTGGGGCTATTACAGAGTTTCCATTTCAATGGCATGGTGAGTTAGATAAGGCAGCAAACAATACCGTGCATTTTTATTTACAGCAGAATCTGTCCTTTCACTCCCTCAGATTAGTCCTTCTGCCCTCTGGGTAACTTAATTCTGGCGGCATATTCTAAAAATAGCAGGATATGATCTAGTTAACGCCATTAGCTTCTAAACCTGGCAGATTGGAGAACATAAGCCTGCTATAGTCAAAAGCTTTTCTCACTGGCTCCCTCTTTCTTCCCTATCCTGGCATTTCGACAAACAGTTTACTGTGGATTCTATCTAAGTGGACATATATGATAGTTACTTCAATAAAACTACAGGCAATGCAGCATTTCCTAAGTTTCCCTTTTCAGGCTTTGTCCGGACAGAAAGGGGAACTTTGAAGAATGTCAGGATTGGTAAGTAGCGTACACATGAAATCCAGGGGGTATTTGATAAGCCTATCAGAATTTGACTTTTAAATAATCACGGGAAAGGAAACTTTGAAGCATTTCCAGCAACATCCACTGTACACATGCTTACTAAATGCAAACTATTCCGACAGATTGGGTGCTTGGTACAAAATATTTCTCACAAGTGAAAAGGATTCAAATAAGAATTTTTAAAAAATCTTCAAGTGAAAAAAGCAAAGTACAATTAAAATGTGTATTTCCTAGATGATAGATATTAAAATGCTGTTACATGCTGGGGCCAAGTTGTTCTTTAGAATGACATATACTTCGGAGGAAAAGAATCCTATTAAACAAAAAGGTTCAGAGTTTCTGCTAAACATTGGGGCAAAGCAATGGCTTTCGCTCTTGTGCTGATAAAAAAAACACTTGTGCTTATGAATCTATGCCTGTTACTTTATACAGCACAGGACCAAAAATGTGTATTCTAATTGAAAATTCCACTCCCTCCAGCAGCCTGTAACCTCTGCTGTCAACGCTGGTCACAAAAAGCGTAGAGGTTCGTGGATCATCTGTCCGGCATTTTATAATGAGCATGGTGATAATTGACAACGTGGACACTGGTTCCATTGTTTTCCCTGGAGATTTCAGTATTTGTGAAACATCAACTTGGATGGCATGAGGCCGTGATTAGACTAACAAATCTGCATTACACAAAAAATATTACAAGTAACATAATTAGGGGCAAAGAAATTGGATTTAATTAGTTGCAAAGGCAGAAGTGATCCAGGATATGCTTCAAGTGTTAACTTGATTCAATTAGAAGCACTCTCATTTTTGAGTCACAAGGATATGTTTTTAGGTTTCATTCTGGGACTTTACGAAAAAATTTAAACCAACGCTTTATTGTATTACCGAGGAGGTGTTGCATTGTGGCAGATCCATTTTTTTAACGATGCCAATTGAGCTGTTCTGAGGGTTCCGATGGACATCAATGGTTCCATTGCACTATTTGGAGAAGGGTGTCCTCCCAGTATCCTGGCTGCTATTCTTCCTCAGGCAAAACCATTAAAAACTAAACAAACAGGTCATTCAGCAACTGTAAAGCGAAACTTGAGTTAACTGAAACAAAGGGCAAGATTCTCCGGTTGAGAGACTAAGGGCGTGATTTAACCGGAAACAAAAATCGATTTCCAGTTTTCTGCACATTTAGCTCTGTGGACGTTTCGTTTTGGCCTCGGGGAGTTTCTCTCCACTGAGGCCGCACTTAGAGTCATTCCCTGCCGGCGAGGCCAGCCAGAAAGGCTACTCAGCCCCCCTCTTTTAGTCCCTCTACACCCCCCTTTTAAACCCCCCCCCCCCATTTTCGACCTCCCCCCAATCTCAGGGAGGCCCCCGGGAACACACCCTCACCCCCCCTCCACCTCGTATGTCCCCCTGGGCCTGATCTTTGGCAGTGCCAATCTGGCACATGGGCACCCTGGCCCCTGTCAATGACCCTATCAGTCTGGCAGTGCCACCTGGGCACCCTGGCAGTGCCAGGGTGGCACTGGCAGGATGCCAGGGTGGCACTGGCAGGATGCCAGTGTGGCACTGGCAGGATGCCAGGGTGGCACTGTCAGAGTGCCAGGTTGGAGTGCCAAGGTGCCCAGGTGCCAGAGGGAATGCCAGGGGTGCTACCCTACCCTGTCTCCAATCACCCAGGGATCTCACTATCCGTGTTTCCTGCATTGCGATACGGAGAATTCAGGCCAGAATCATTCAGGTCAACGGTCCTTCATCGGATGTTCTGATGAAGGGTCATCGACTCATGAAATGGTAACTGTTTCTCTCCACAGATGCTGCCCGACCTGCTGAGTACTTCCAGCATTTGCTGTCTTAATTTCAGATTTACAGTTTCCAGGGGCGAAATTCTCCGGTATCGGCGCGATGTCTGCCGACCAGTGCCAAAAATGGCGCAAATCAGTCAGGCATTGCGCCGCCCCAAAAGTGCGGAATCCTCCGCATCTGGGGGGGCCGAGCCCTAACCTTGAGGGGCTTGGCCCGCGCCGGACTGATTTCCGCCCGGCCAGCTGGCGCAGAAATGACATTGCCGGACGGCGCATGCGCAGGAGCGTTCGCGGCCGCTCGCGGCATCCCCGCGCATGCGCTGTGGAGGGAGTCTCTTCCGCCTCCGCCATGGTGGAGACCGTGGTGAAGGCAGAAGGAAAAGAGTGCCCCCACTGCACAGGCCCGCCCACGGATCGGTGGGCCCCGATCACGGGCCAGGCCACCGTGGAGGCACCCCCCGGGGTCAGATCGCCCCGCACCCCCCCAGGACCCCGGAGCCCGCCCGCGCCGCCTTGTCCCGCCGGTAAGGTAGGTGGTTCAATCCACGCCGGCGGGACAGGCATTCTAGCAGCGGGACTTCGGCCCATCCGGGCCGGAGAATCGCTGGGGGGGGCCGCCAACCGGCGCGGCGCGATTCCCGCCCCCGCCGAATCATCGGTGCCGGAAAATTCGGCAACCGGCGGAGGCAGGATTCACGCCAGCCCCCGGTGATTCTCCGACCCAGTGGGGGGTCGGAGAATCTCGCCCCAGATCTTCAGTATTATGGGCGCGATTCTCCGCTCCCGCGCCGGTTGGGAGAATCGACTGGCGCGCCATTTTTCCCCGTGGCGCCAGTCCGACGCCCTCCTGCGTTTCACCCAAGCAGCGAGAACGGCCCCATTGAGTTCTGCGCGGCGCAGGCTGGAGAATCGCCCGGGACACCCAAAATGGTGATTCTCCGCTACACCAGCTATTCTCCGGCCCGGATCGGAAGAGCGGCCTGCCCAAAACGACGGCTTCCCACCGGCGCCATCCACACCTGGGGCGCAATTCTCCCTCAACGACGCGATGTCCGCCGACTGGCACCAAAAACGGCGTCAATCAGACGGGCATCGCGCCGGCCCAAAGGTGCGGAATGCTCCGCATCTTTGGGGGCCGAGCGCCAACATTGAGGGGCTAGGCCGATGCTGGAGGGATTTCCGCCCCGCCAGCTGGCGGAAATGGCGTTTGTTGCCCCGCCAGCTGGCGGAAATGGCGTTTGTTGCCCCGCCAGCTGGCGCGGAAATGCGGCGCATGCGCGGGAGCGTCAGCGGCCGCCGACAGTTTCCCGCGCATGCGCAGTGGAGGGAGTCTCTTCCGCCTCCGCCATGGTGGAGGCCGTGGCAGAGGCGGAAGGGAAAGAGTGCCCCCACGGCACAGGCCCGCCCGCGGATCGGTGGGCCCCGATCGCGGGCCAGGCCACCGTGGGGGCACCCCCCGGGGTCAGATCACCCCAGGACCCCGGAGCCCGCCCGCGCCGCCTGGTCCCGCCGGTAAATACCAGCTTTGATTTACGCCGGCGGGACAGGCAATTTCTGGGCGGGACTTTGGCCCATCCGGGCCGGAGAATTGAGCGGGGGGGCCCGCCAACCGGCGCGGCCCGATTCCCGCCCCCACCCAATCTCCGGTACTGGAGACTTCGGCGGGGGCGGGGGCGGGATTCACGGCGGCCAACGGCCATTCTCCGACCCGGCGGGGGGTCGGAGAATGACGCCCCTGGTCGCTGCCGGCGGGAACAGTGGGAACGCTGGGGGGTGGGGGAGGCCTGTGGGGGGGCGAGGGGGGTTCTTTCACCGTGGTAGATCTCAAAAGGGGTCTGGCCCGCAATCGGTGCCCACCGATCGGCAGGCCGGCCTCACTGATGGAGGACCTCCTTTCCTCCATGCCCCGCAAGATCCATCCGACATCTTCTTGCGGGGCGGCCTCGGGAGGATGGTAACCATGCATGCGCGGGTGACGGCAGTTACGCGGCGGATGACGCGGCACCGCTTTTATGCGGCGCCAATGCCCGGCGCGCGCTGACGACGCTGCTTTCGTGACACGCCCCCCGAGTTTCTCGTGGCCCCGATCCTCGCCCATTTCCGGGCCCTGAATCGGCCGTTTCGCGCCATCGTGTACCTTGCCGGCGTTCCCGACGGCATGGGCACTTAGTCGCGGGAGCGGAGAATCGCGCCCTATATCTTTGATAAAAATTAACAAGTCTTTCATAAAATGGTTGTTGGATTTTGATGTGTTCCTGACTGTTAGCTTGTCTCAACAATAACAGTGATTGCAATTCAAAGTGATTTACCGTGTGTGAAATAACTTCTGGTTTATCTTATTGACCTTTGAAAGTACTATTTAAATTCAAGTTCTATCTTAATATGGCAAAGTGCCTTTCCATCCCTTCCCCTTAGACATTCCAATGGGGCAGCCAGAATTGGTTCACATACAGAATACTGATCAGAAACAAGTTTCTGTTTAGAACAGTTGTTAAAAATGTGGAAAGTCAGAAATAAAAATGGTCCAGAGACATAACAATCAACCAGACAACAAAAGGTTATATTGTGGTTCTGACCCTTTATGAGAAATGTACCTTTATATATCACCTGTTATTGCAATCCAATAGTGATACATTGTGTGAAGCACTTTCATACTTTACGACCAGACACGATGGCAGAAAAAAAGCAAACATCATGAAAGGCTACAGTCGAAACATTAACCTTTCTTTCTCTATATCCTACGGTGCATCTCTCGCATTTTTTCTCTATTTATTTCAGTTTATATTGTATTAATCTTTTGAATTGAAAGGATCGGGAAGTTCAGCACAGTAGCTGTTGAGATTTCTTTCATTTTACACAGCCCATGGGTTTCAGTCCCAGAGCTGAGTGCTACTCAGACATGCCTTCCTTGGAGAAGCCCTTTGTCCAAGATGGTTTCATCCTCTTGACTGGAACACAGCTCCACAGCCTGTGGCACTGTTGAGAAGCTGAGAGGGGGAGGGAAAGAATAGATACGATAATAAGTCAGCAGAGACTCAATACTGGACCAAGATATTCTGTAAAATTTCTGCTTTGGCTCATTGGATTAAACAAGCATTGGCCATTCAATATATTTCTGATATGATTAAGGATGTGTGCCAATTAAGTAATCACCTACTGAGGTGGTATTAGTTATAGATTCCCCATGACCCAAAAAAATTCATGGTTGTCAATTAAAGGAAGTTTGCTCGGGTAAAATAGTTCCGTTATATCAGATAATAACCATTTGGATTTAAAATAACCATCATGGATGAGATTGAGAACAGAAATACACATCTCAGGATCCAATTGTCGCCTGTGGTGAGGCTTCTGGCTTGATCAGGAAAAGCCCGGTTATGAGTTTAAAATATTGTCACTTCAATTTTCAGAGTAGTCTATCGATTAAAGTTCAACAATTCTCACCATTCGTTTTACAAAATTAAAGGCTGTAGCTGCAATTTTTCCCATCCGATAAGGAAATGAAGAAGGAGGGGAAACAAATCTTGCTTTCAAGCATCACGGGCGCGATTCTCCGAAACGAAGACAGAGGGCGTCATTCTCCGACCCCCCGCCGGGTCGGAGAATGGCCGTTGGCCGCCGTGAATCCCGCCCCTGCCCCCGCCGAAGCCTCCGCTCCCGGAGATTGGGCAGGGGCGGGAATCCGGCCGCGCTGGTTGGCGGTACCCGCCGCTGGATTCTCCGTCCCGGATGGGCCGAAGTCCCGCACAGGAATTGCCTGTCCCGCCGACGTAAATCAAACCTGGTATTTACCGGCGGGACCAGGCGGTGGTCCTGGGGGGGGGGGGGGGGGCGGGCGCGGGGCGATCTGACCCCGGGGGGTGCCCCCACGGTGGCCTGGCCCGCGATCGGGGCCCACCGATCCGCGGGCGGGCCTGTGCCGTGGGGGCACTCTTTCCCTTCCGCCTCCGCCACGGCCTCCACCATGGCGGAGGCGGAAGAGACTCTCCCCACTGCGCATGCGCGGGAAACTGACAGCGGCCGCTGATGCTCCCGCGCATGCGCTGGGAAACTGACAGCGGCCGCTGACGCTCCCGCGCATGCGCCGCATTTCCGCGCCAGCTGGCGGGGAAACAAACGCCATTTCCGCCAGCTGGCGGGGCGGAAATCCCTCCGGCGTCGTCCTAGCCCCTCAATGTTGGGGCTAGGCCGCCAAAGATGCGGAACCTTCCGCACCTTTGGGCCGGCGCGATGCCCGTCTGAATGGCGCCGGCTTTGGCGCCAGTTGGCGGACATCCCGCCATTGGGGAAGAATTTCGCCCAGAGTGTTGGCGCCGTCGTGAACGCCGTTCCGTTTCACGACGACGCGAAATGGGCATGGGCAGTAGCGATTCTGGCCCCCACAGGGAGCCAGCATGGCGCTGGAACGGTTCACGCCGCTCCAGCCACCCTTCCCGGCGGCAAATGGGCGCCGTGCCAATCTGCGAATGCGCGGGGGGGGGGGGGGGACACTTCCTCAGCGCTCCAGCCCCGCGCAACATGATGTGGGCATCCAGGGGCCGGCCGTGTAATAAAATAGGGCCGGGGCTGGAGAGGCCGGCCTGCCGATTGGTGGGCCCCGATCGCGGGCCAGACCCCATCGGAGGCCCCCCCCCCCCGGTGAAGGAGTGCTTTTCCCCGCCCCACAGGCCGGCCCCCGACCCTACGCGCAGAGTTCCCGGCTGCGAGCAGGTGTGAACGGCGCCGGAGGGAATCTGCTGTTTCCGCTCGGCTGCTCGGCCAATCAAGGCTGGAGAATCGGCGGCCCAGCCCCGTACAGCGGCCCGCGACCAGTGCCGCGCCAAATGTGCTGGCGCAAATGGCGCCAATTCATGGCATGGCATGGGAGAATTGCGCCCCAGATTCCTGTGCAGATCACGATATTCAGAAATGGAAATTTACAGGGAAATGTAGTCACTCATGAAATGTGGTCAATACTTTAAATTTGTTTGCAAAAATGATGACAAGCTGCATTCAAGCACTTCTCTGGCCTCTTTCTACCGAATAAGGGGCGAAATTCTCCCCCAACGGCGGGATGCCCGCCGACTGGCGCCAAAACCGGCGCCAATCAGACGGGCATCGCGCCGGCAAAAAGGTGCGGAAGTCTCCGCATCTTTGGCGGCCTAGCCCCAACATTGAGGGGCTAGGCCGACGCCGGAGGGATTTCCGCCCCGCCAGCTGGCGGAAATGGCGTTTGTTGCCCCGCCAGCTGGCGCGGAAATGCGGCGCATGCGCGGGAGCGTCAGCGGCCGCTGTCAGTTTCCCAGCGCATGCGCGGGAGCGTCAGCGGCCGCTGTCAGTTTCCCGCGCATGCGCAGTGGGGAGAGTCTCTTCCGCCTCCGCTATGGTGGAGGCCGTGGCGGAGGCGGAAGGGAAAGAGTGCCCCCACGGCACAGGCCCGCCCGCGGATCGGTGGGCCCCGATCGCGGGCCAGGCCACCGTGGGGGCACCCCCCGGGGTCAGATCGCCCCGCGCCCCCCCCAGGACCCCGGAGCCCGCCCATGCTGCCTGGTCCCGCCGGTAAATACCAGGTTTGATTTACGTCGGCGGGACAGGCAATTCCTGGGCGGGACTTCGGCCCATCCGGGCCGGAGAATCCAGCGGGGGGTCCCGCCAACCGGCGCGGCCGGATTCCCGGCCCCGCCCAATCTCCGGGAGCGGAGACTTCGGCGGGGGCGGGATTCACAGCGGCCAACGGCCATTCTCCAACCCGGCGGGGGGTCGGAGAATGACGCCCAAGGTCCTCGAAAAAAGACAGTACTCCTTAAAGGCAAGTGTTGTTCCTTGATATAATAAAGGTAAAACTGGACAGTGTCAAATATGTACCTTTGATTTCACAAATGTTCTATCTTCAAAAATGTGGGGCGAAATTCTCCTACCCGCCCCGCCACATTTCTGCGCCGACCGGCCGGCGGGAGTCTCCGTAACACCGGCCGGTCAATGGGGTTTCCCATTGTGGGGCAGCCCCACGCCGTCGGGAAACCCCCGGGCGCCGGCAGAACGGAGACTCACGCCTGCGGAGAATGACGCCCGTGATGTCTTGTGGAAAGTAGAGATTTATTTGTTTTCGATTTGCAGTGTAACTATGGGCATCACTATAAATGTCAATTTTACAAATTTCCCACAAATAATGGACAGGGAGATCTTCATCATAAAATCTTTACTGTAAAAACCATGGCAATTCCTTGGAATAAACACTAATTAGGATTATGGACTATTTTATGATTTTATCAGCATTGACTCACCCCCCCCATCCTCTCTGTTTTACCAATTATGCCTTTAATTGTTGTCAGTTCTGGATCTGCACTAATGGAGCACCTGCTGGCATCAGTGATGCACCATGGGTCCAGTGTATATCTGCCATTTATTATTTGGTCACCAAGTATAGCTGTCAGAACAAGTTTGATTATACTTCTTTTTCCTCAGAGTCAGTGTCACAGTTTTGTTCGAGATTCTCAACGGTCATGGCTGATTTATAATCTTGGACTGGCATATTAGAAAATACATTGTTGCACACCACAGTTTTAAAGAGAAATCAAACACAATCGATTCTGCTGACTAACACATCACTTTCGGTCACCCGCCAAGCAAAAGTAAAATTGTAAAATTGCTGAATTTCTATCAGCTGGATTTGATATTTTGTGGCACACACCAATAAATATACATCCCATAGAAGGCTTAAACTCAGGGGAGGTCATTATAGGTCTTCTAGTTTAGTTGCTCGATCGGAGATTAAGGATGTAAAGTTTCTAGTCAGTCTATAAAAAGCCTATCAATTTTTGTGATTGGGCCTTATTTGATTTGGAGTGGCGAGCTGTCAGTGTTAATCTCGCCATTTGGGAAGGCAGGCTATCTGGCAGGCCTGCTACTCCCTAAAGCACTTCATCTGGAAGAGGTTTTTTTTGGTGGTGTGTGGAAAGCATGTTGCTGGAGTAACCGGCAAAAGGGCACAGTAGTTTTCAGACATTATGGGCGGAATTCTCCTAAATGGAGGCAGAGTGTCCAAGCCATCGCAAACACCATCGCGTTTTACGACGGCATGAACAGGCCGCTCCCACGTCGAATTCTGGCCCCTTCAGGGGGCCAGCACGGCGCTGGAGTGGTTTGCCACATTCCAGCCGCAGATCCCGGCGCGAACTGGGCGCCACGGGATCCGCAGTTGCGCTGGTGCCAACGATGACATGTGCAGTGGCGCTGGTGCCAACCGACGCATGCGCGGTAACCTCGCGGAGCGCTCCGGCCCCTCACCAACATGCCGCTGGGGTTCTGGAGCCGGTCGCGCAGGGAAGTAGGCCCGGGGGGGAGAGGCCGGCCTGCCGATCGGTGAGCCTCGATCGCGGGCCAGACCCTATCGGAGGCACCCCCCGGGAATGGAGCCCCCATTCCCCCCCCCACAGGCTGCCCCCCAAGCCTTCGCGACGAGTACCCGCCGGCAGCGACCAGGTGTGGACGGTGCCGGCGGGACTAGGCCATTTACGCGCGGCCGCTCGGCCCATCCAGGCCGGAGAATCGGCGGCCTTGCCGCAGATAGTGGGCAGCGACTGCCGCCGCACCAAACCCGCCAGCGCGAACGGCGTCGACTCTCCGCACCTCGGAGAATCGCGCGCCGGCGTCGGACCGCGTCGCGTGAAAAAATGGCACGGAAGCCGATTCTCCCAGCCGCCGCGGCTTCGGAGAATCCCGCCCTATGTTCATTTGGGACAGCGGGGGGAGCGGGATTTAAACTGGGGATGGGAGGGGCGAGTGGTGCGGAATTACATTGGTGACCACCCGAATTGTTGTACTGACGCCTGAAGGAGAAATATTGCTCTTCCCAGTCACACAAAAATAATGAAAATTTACCATCCAGGCTGTTGTTCAGCCAGATTGTCAGTGGAAATTGTACCGAGCATGCTTGACACACGTTTCACTCAGTTGTATCATAAAATGGCAAGCAGAGAGCTAATTTATTGGATCCTAAAGTGCACATTCAAAAGGCCTATCACCAACATCAGGCAGGTGCTCGGATTAGCCAGAGGCAGAACTTTAACCCTGAGAAGTTAGTGTTGGTCAGACTGTCAGTGAGAACAGAGTGATAAGCCTTTCTATCTACACCTTGATTTCCACTAGGTGAAAAGCCCCTAAATCTTCAAAATGTGAGAAATACATTTATCCCCAAAAATAACCTGTTGAGAAACCAAGGTGGCGGGCAAGAGTTATGAGGTTTTTCAGAAAGTTCATGACATTGGATGACAAAGTTAGCCGGTTGCCAGAATAAACAGTGTAGGCATCTATAATGGTATAAGTTGTCACAAACAAGTGTTCACATGTTTTGGGCATGTCCTAAGCTTAGGGGGTACTGGGAGGGATTTGCAGGGGTCATGACCCGGGTGCTGAAAACAAGGGTGGTGATGAGTCCAGGGGTGGCAATTTTAGGGGTTTCGGAAGACCCGGGAGTCCAGGGGGAGAAAGAGGCAGATGTTCTGGCCTTAGCTTCCCTAATAGCCCGGCGACGAATACTGCTGGCATGGAGAGACTCAAAACCCCCGAAGACCGAACTATGGCTTTTGGACATGTCAAAGTTTTCTGGGTATGGAAAAAATTAAGATTGCCTTGAGGGGATCTGTATTGGGGTTTGCCCGAAGGTGGCAACCATTCATCGACTTCTTCGCTGGAGAGTGAACGTCAGCGGGGGGGGGGGGGGGGGGGGGGGGGGCGGGGGGGAGATTAGAGTAGAGTAGGAGGGATAAATAGGCGGGTAGTGTCTAGGGGAGAGGAGCGGGCATGTGCAGTATGGTTTGATTGAAGTATTGGTTTTATATTGATGTTTGCACATTTCTGTTGTCTCTAACTGTTTACAATGCCAAAAAATACCTCAATAAAATTGTTTGTTAAAAAAACAATTTGCATCTGCCCTTGCCGGAAGATGCTGTGGCATTTGCACTTAAATAATAGTGAATTCTCATTGCCTCACCACGATTTTAACAGATCATTATCATTGTCAGTCACTCGTACTTAATAAGCAATGTACTTCAGTGCCTATAATGTAGGAATAGGGGGCGGGATTCTCCAATAATGGGGCTAAGTGTTGACGCTGTGGTAAACGCTGGAGCATTTTACGATGGCGTCATCTGGCCGCTAGGAGCAGAGATCCTGCACTGCACAGGGAGCCAGCACGGCACTGGAGTGCTTCACGCAGCTCCAACTGCCGATACGGGCGCCAGCACGGGCGGCGCGGGTCCACGCATGAGCAGCCCCCGGCCGACTGCGCAATTGGCGGCGATTCTCTGGTCGCCGGAGAATTGGCGGCCCGCCATTGGAGCGGCGTTGCGGGATTCATGCCCCCCCCCCCGGCGATTCTCCAACCCAGTGCAGGATCAGAGAATCCCGCCCAGTGTTTTGTTTGTAATTTTAATATAATTTCAATTCAGTATTCCTTTGTTAATATCCCATCTGCCACTTCCCTATTTGTTTTCCTATTTCTGTTATCACATGATTGTCACCTATTTCCATTACCAGAAATTCCCGCCTGTCAGACGTGTCGGGTGGACCAGCCCAGAAGCAGATGTGGAGTCCATTCTTGGATGGCATCGCATTAGCAAGACCATTTCGCATTGGCTGGCCAATTAAAGCCGCCCAGCATGAAATGTGCCCCCTGAGTGCGTGGGACGTGCGTGCAGGAGCAAGGGCGGGTGCTGGTCAGGTGCCAGGTCCACTGGTGACCTGGCAGGAGCTTTAGCAAATCAGCAGTTCTCTGAAGGATGGCTGGAGTTGGGAGGCAACCTCAGGGCGTTGTCCAAAAGAGAATTACTAACTAATAATAATAATAATCTTTATTGTCACAGGTAGGCTTACATTAACATTGCAATGAAGTTACTATGAAAATCCCCATGTCGCCACACTCCGGCGCCTGTTCAGTTACACAGAGAGAGTATTCAGAATGTCCAAATTACCTAACAGCACGTCTTTCGGGACTTGTGGGAGGAAACCGGAGCACCTGGAGGAAGCCCACGCAGACACAGGGAGAATGTGCAGACTTTGCATAGACAGTGATCCAAGCCAGGAATCGAACCTGGGACCCTGGTGCTGTGAAGCAACAGTGTTAACCACTATGTTACTGTGCTGCCAACTTTACCCACACCTGATCAAGAAGGCCTGGGAAGAGTTGTAACCCAGAGCTGCAGCCATGATATGACCCAGTGCACATGGGTCCAGTGCCACAAAAGGCTTAATGATGTGTTGCAATTGGCAAGACTGAGTACCGAGTTGGCATGGAACTGTGTTGAGATATGTTGAAGGCTGGCTGTTCCCTCGTGCCGGTCAGGGGTGGAAGAGTCTGAGTGTCAAATGGCACTGACAGGCCAAGGTGGTGAGCTCTGGCCACTTGGCTTGATTGCATTGAAGGCTGAAGGTGTTGATGGTGGTGGAATTGAATGTCAAGGGAGGCTGTTAGGCTCTCTTATTGGAGATTGCTATCACTGGCAATTATGTGGTGTGGAGGTTACTTGGCATTTATCAGCCCAAACCTGGATGTTGTCTGGGCCTTGCTGTGGTTTCGGTACAGCTGGTTTTGGGATGCTTTCAGACTCTGGTGGAAGCCTAATTAATAATGCAAGTCAATTGTTCTAATTTATTGGCAATTTAACCAGTTTCTGGATGAAGTCTTGACTTCTGTCAGCCAGTACGTTTTGTATTTCCTGGTACACGGTCAGCAGTTTCCTTCAGTAGTCTAGGTCCGAAGTCAATAGCTGAGCCTCTATAGCAGGGTTTGGATTCGATCTCACGATCTGGCGAGTGTCTATTGTGCTGCCCTATCCCCACTCGCACTGTTGCACACTTCTGCCCAATATTTCATCATGTGAAGACGCCTTCTCCATCTAAACTAAAATAGAAAATAAAAAACAACTTTGGGTATTTCTTCCTGAGTTTCCCTAAGTATCCTTGTATGTAAGCCATCAGGTCCCTTTGATTTTGCAATCTTTACTCACCATTATTACTATTATTTGAAGAACAGCCTCTTAAGGCAGCATGGTAGCACAGTTATTAGCACTGTGGCTTCCCAGCGCCAGGGTCCCAGGTTCGATTCCTGGCTGGGTCACTGTCTGTACGGAGTCTGCATGTTCTCCCCGTATCTGCTTAGGTTTCCTCCGGGTGCTCCGGTTTCCTCCCACTAGCCTGAAAGACCTGCTGTTAGGTAATTTGGACATTCTGAATTCTCCATCTGTGTACCCGAACAGACGTCGGAATGTGGCGACTCGGGGATTTTCACAGTAACTTCATTGCAATGTTAGCCTACTTGTGACAATAAATAATAATATAATACTACAAGTTCTGCACTAACCTCTGGTAGTATTACTATCCTAATATCCACTGTGTCTGTGAAAACTGAGGCAATATACCCGTTCCTTATTCTCTACATTACTTAACAGCTTATGTTCTTTATCTTGTTGCAATTTTAAACATAATGGAACTGCTTTAAATATAACAGAATTACCGCTCATATGGCAACTGTTCAGATCTTAAGCTACCAACCGAGTTAAATTAATTTATAGTATTATCTAAATTCCATAGGCTATTTGAATGTAAACCTATATCTCACTTTTTCTGGTAACAAGTCCCTTTCTATTTTTAAAAATTACCCTCTTCTAAGAGGCGGCATGGTGGTCTAGTGTTTAGCACTGTTGCCTCTTGGCGCCGAGGACCTGGATTCGATCTCGGCCCCGGGTCACTGTGTAGAGTTTGCACATTCTCCCTGTGTCGGTGTGGGTCTCACCCCCACAACCCAAAGATGTGCAGGGTAGGTGGATTGGCCACACTAAATTGCACCTTAATTGGAATTTATTTTAAAACAATGACCCTCTTTGCTGCATATTTCACCTAAACTATTTCAGTGGGTATCAAATTAGGTGTTGCCTTTTTTGAAAATTCAAGTTAGCTGCAGCTTGACCTGGGACTAACCACATTGAACCATACAGTTGTGCTGGGTACGATTGCAATAAAGCTGCCAATAATAGGCAGAAAAGTAAAATCCAAACAGCAAAGTAATGATAAACGTTCATTTGTCACCAAGCTCAGCAGTATAATTGTTTAGTAATGTCAGCTACACCGAGACACTGATAAATGAGTTTCTGTAAAGGTTACCCTCTATCCAGATATTGCTGTTGGCACCTAAAACTTCCAATTAACTTAAACTTTTGATAAAAATGTCTTGACAATGAAATCAAATTAAATTAATTTTCCAGAATTAATCATGGCCATCGAATTCTACATTTACGAAAGATTGATTCATGGGAATTTGTTCTTTTGAAATGTGGAAGCTGTTAATAAATAGACAGGACAATATAAAGAAATATTATGCGACATGTGACACTTTAACCTGTTTGCAGAAGTGGGCACACATGGGCTAGCACTTTTCAAGGGGAACGTTGATAGAGATCATGGTGTTGGTTGTTTCATCACACTCTAAGAGTAATTTCGACTCTGGCCGAGGGTGTGAAACAGGTGATATCGATTCAGCCACCCATTTATAACTCTCCCAATTTTAACTTATGTTCGCCCTAAATACTGTGAAGTGGCAGTTAACAATATGGCTGGGATAATGGATCATATTCAGGAATTTAGTTCAAATGTCAGGAAATAGCACTCTACATAGAGAGTGATCGGCTAGTAGGAATAGGTTGTCAGGAAGTGGGATAAGACCAGGAGACTGAATCTGTTGAAGAAACTTTTCACCGCATGAAAACTGTAAAAGTACGGAAAACAGTCTGCTTGTAATGAAAAGATAATTGTATCCAGTTCAATGTTGAAGGTGGGAGGTGGTCCCACATCAAAGCCATAGTGAACTGGGCAGACTATTTTACTCTCTGCCTGACTTTCCTTTCTTTTTATTTGACCTCAATGGAAGAGAAAATTCCATAGAGTGCGAAATGTGTGGACAAATCACGACAGCTCAGATTGCACTAGTGGCCAAGTCGAATTTCACTTTTACTTAGTCCAGAGTTGACAGGCGTGTAGATAATGGAAAACCAGTTAATGCTGTGGAGTTAGGGTGGCATGGTGGTGCAGTGATTAGCACTGCTCCCTCACAGCGCTGAGGATCTGGGTTCGATCCTGGCCCTGGGTCACTGTCCGTGTGGAGTTTGCACATTCTCCCCGTGTTTGCGTGGGTCTCACCCCAACCCAAAAGATGTGCAGGGTAGGTGAAGTGGCCACGCTAAATTGTCCCTTCTTTGGAAAACAAGAAATGGGTACTCTAAATTTATTTTTATAAAATACCGTGGAGTTGTAAAAAAAAGCAGCCTTGTTGGCAGATGGGATGTGAAATGAAAATGAAATGAAAATCGCTTATTGTCACAAGTAGGCTTCAAATGAAGTTACTGTGAAAAGCCCCTAGTCGCCACATTCCAGCACCTGTTCGGGGAGGCTGGTACGGGAATCGAACCGTGCTGCTGGCCTGCCTAGGTCGGTTTTAAAAGCCAGCGATTTAGCCCTGTGCTTAACCAGCCCCTAGTGGAGTTTGTAGTTCAGTTAAGGGCCAATCACGATGCCAAGATTTCTGATGACCTGGTTCTACCCAAGAAAATGGTTCGGTGTGAATGTGAAATCATGGCCGGAAAATATGGTGGAATTCAAAAATGATTGCCTAGAAATTTGATTGCACCCCGATCCCAGTGCAGTGTCTAACAGACCAACAGTAGGACCATGGGAATTGGTCCTCTTTTCTCCTTCGTTTAGCTGTGGGCGCCTTTCATGGCCCCGGAGAGATTGGTAATGAGGTAACGGTGAACATTAGCTGACAGCTTCTCGTTCATTGGCGGCAGCAACCACAAAGGAAAATGGCCAGATTCGGCAAAGCTGGGAAGGCCACTAAAATGTGCGAAAAGAGTTCTGCAAGGTAAGGGTTAAATTATTTGTGCTAGTATTGTCCTCCCACATACTGCTATCCGCGATCATTATCACATGCATTTCTGAGATAAAATCTTGACGAATGAGTGTTGTTTAAACCACCAGCCTAATTCAGTTTCCTGCATTAACCTGCCTCAGCCAGAAGTAGGTTACATATTTCTTATTATTGTTTGTGCTTTTCATTGTCCTCATTAGAAGTGCATGCCTCAAAATAACAGACGCAGTGAGGACCAAATTCTACTTTACAGTTATTAACATTCAAGAGGGTTTGATTTCTGCAGCAGTCAGGTTGACACTCAAAATAAAACAGCAGATATAATCAGCTTCAGAGAATAACAATGTCAACATAATTCAATTCTGGATCTTTACAAGTCAAGGAAACAATTTAAACTCAGTTGCAATCAGGAAATCAAATTGCTCCCATTCCTAATTCAATACAGTGGGTCTTCTAAGGAATCAGATCATTTAAGAAGCAGAAGTAGAAAACAATGAGATAGGACCAAATGGAGGCCTTTTACCCACACAAAGCTATTTTTCATTCAATTAGTTCATGAATGAACTCGACCCCAGCTGAATTTACCTGATTTTGCACCATGCATGTTCTTATCTCACAAAAATGCATCGATCATTCAGTCTTGAAAATATCAGTTGACTCAGTTCATTTCTTTTGTAATGCAATTCTGTCAGGTTTATTCATCACAATAAAATGGACCTTGTGCTCATTATACAGGATATAAAACAGGTGCAACAAGGCCCAGTTTTGGTGATTAACATGCTGCAATTCAATGTGTCTGAAAAATGCCTGAAATGTGGGGCGTCATTCTCCGACCCCCCGCCGGGTCGGAGAATGGTCGTTGGCCGCCGTGAATCCCGCCCCCGCCGAAATCTCCGGTACCGGAGATTGGGCGGGGGCGGGAATCGGGCCGCGCCGGTTGGCGGGACCGCCCGCTCAATTCTCCCGCCCGGATGGGCCGAAGTCCCGCCTAGAAATTGCCTGTCCCGCCGGCGTAAATCAAAGCTGGTATTTACCGGCGGGACCAGGCGGCGCGGGTGGGCTCTGGGGTCCTGGGGGGTGCGCGGGGCGATCTGACTCCGGGGGGTGCCCCCACGGTGGCCTGGCCCGCGATTGGGGCCCACCGATCCGCGTGCGGGCCTGTGCCGTGGGGGCACTCTTTCCCTTCCGCCTCCGCCACGGCCTGCACCATGGCGGAGGCGGAAGAGACTCTCCCCACTGCGCATGCGCGGGAAACTGTCGGCGGCCGCTGACGCTCCCGCGCATGCGCCGCATTTCCGCGCCAGCTGGCGGGGCACCAAACGCCATTTCCGCCAGCTGGCGGGGCAACAAACGCCATTTCCGCCAGCTGGCGGGGCGGAAATCCCTCCGGCGCCGGCCTAGCCCCTCAATGTTGGGGCTCGGCCCCCAAAGATGCGGAGCATTCTGCACCTTTGGGCCGGCACGATGCCCGTCTGATTGGCGCCGTTTTTGGCACCAGTCGGCGGACATCGCGCTGTTGGGGGAGAATTTCGCCCAAGGGATTTTGCAAGCATCCCTGCCTGCGACTTAAAATGTGCATTCTGTTTATTACATGGCGTAAATATTACCAGTTTTAAGTTCTCTTACATAAATTGAGCAGGGATGTAGGCTGGACCTGTCCAACTCGAGATTCTGGCTGCGATTTCCAACTAAAAATACATTTATTGAAAGTGCATTTTCACAAAAAACACCCTCTGGAGCCTGAACTCACAGGCGTGTTCCCTGGATTCTATATCCCAACTCTAGCACCTCTCCTGAGAAGCAAAATATACCTCGCGTTACTTGGGGTATTCTGTAGGCTTTAACTAGCGAGAGAGAGCGATTGAAGAACAAATCTGCAGGGAAGGGGGAGGAATTTCTTGAATTTATACAGGAGAAGTTCTTTGGTCAGTGTGCCCTCAGCTCAACTAGAATGAAGGTATTTCTAGATCTGATGCTGGGAATTAAGGTGGGTCAAGTGGACCAAGTGTCTATGCGGACATCTGGGTAAGGGTGATCATTGTATCATAAAGTTTAGATTAGTACTGGAGAAAAGCAAGGAACAATCTAACATTGAACATCTAAATTGGAAGAGAGCTAATTCCAATGTGATGAAAAGGGATTTGGCCAGGGAAAGAACAATGTTTCTTTTTAAGCGTATCTTCACATTAACACTGTTTTTCCCTTTGAGGAATAATGGGGGAAGGATTCTTGATTATCAGACAATTGAACCACATTATGAAATCTCCTTCTGTGGCCAACAACCCTGGTGGTGGTCGGCTTGAACCCGCAGCTTCTGGTCCAGAGGTAGGGGCTCTACCACTGCATCACAAGAACTCCTTTCCTGAACCATGGGTCATCGTGAAGGAACTGATGCTTCAGGGCAGGCTAGGTGCATTCCAACAGGGATGAAAGGTAAACGACTCAAGGCCAGACGTCCTTGTATGATGAGGGAGATTCTCCATTTTCCAGGGGCTAGCAGGGCCCTGGCATTCGTCCCGTGGCTCTGGCTGCCGGCGGGGCCCTGCTAGCCAGGCCACGCGGCCGTGCATGCGCACGGCAGCCCACTAGTGGGTCCGCGCATGCACGTGGCGGCCCACTTCGGCGCGGGCGCCGCCGACATGGCGGAGCCACACAGCGGGCCCGCGCGGAATAAAGTAGGTCCCTTCCTGATCGCGATGGCCCGCCAATCGGTGGCGCCCGATTGCGGGCCTGGCCACCGCTGAGGCCCCCTCCCGGAGTTGGACACCCCCTGCCCCCCACCAGGACCGCCACTGTGGCTGCGGGTCCCACCTCCTGCCACATGTAAACCACGCCGGCGGGAGTTCGACCGCGGAGAATCGCCGCGGGGGTCTGTTCCAACGCCCCCCGACCGGCGCTGCGTCGACCGCGCGCCGGGACTGGTGGTTCCGCGGAAAATTGTTTTGGGTGGCATTTATCAACAGGTTTCAAAGTGTGGTGTGTTTGACCACAGTTTGACAATTGGTTTACATGGACCATGTACTTACTGCGAATATTAGAGTATAAGCTGTATCTTGTGTTGTCCTTACAAATCTGTATGTAGCAGTTAAGGTTTCGATGGGGTGAAGTGTATTGTAATTAATCTTTTCTTGTTTCGGTAGCACAGTGGTTAGCACTGTGGCTTCACAGCGCCAGTGTCCCAGGTTCGATTCCCGGCTGGATCACTGTCTGTGCGGAGTCTGCACGTTCACCCCGTGTCTGCGTGGGTTTCCTCTGCGTGCTCCTGTTGAATGAGGCACTTTAGAAAATGTTGAGCACTTCCCATACCTTAGCAGCCACTTCGCGCTAAAGGCCACCATTGACGTGGAGTTGCAACACTGGCGCAGTTCAGCTTCGTATGAAATACAGCAGTGAGTGTTTAGCAACAAAGACCTCCGCATGTCAACAAATATCCTAGTGTACAGAGTACTTATCATCACCATATTCCTGTACTGTGCAGAGACCTGAAATGTGTATCAGCCTCACATAAGAGCGCAATAGAAATTCCATCAGCAAAGTCTTCACCACATCCTCTGGATTCAACAGAGGGCCATTGAACAAACGCTAGTGTGCTTCTTGAAGCCAGCACCACAAACATTCAGGCAAAGCTCCTGCAAAATAAACTATTCATTTTTATTCTTTCATGGGATATGTGCATCTCTGGCAAGGCCAGCACTTGTTGCTCATCCCTAATTGTCCTTGAACTGAATGGCATGCTAGACCGTTTCAGGGGGCAATTAAGAGTCAATCACATTACTGTGGGCCTTTAATCACATGTAATCCAGACCAGGTAAGTACAGCAGATTTCTTTCCTTCAAGGACATTGGTGAACCAGATGAGTTTTTATGATAATCAACAATGATTTCATGGCTACTATTCGCCCACCGAGCCTGCTCTGCCATTCAATTAGATCATGACTGATCTGATACGATAATTCTCAACTCCACATACCCACCTTATCCCCATAACCCTTGATTCCTATATTGTTTAAAAATCTGTCCATCTCAGCCTTGAACACACCTAACGACCTAACCTTCACAGCCCTCTGCGGTAAAGAATTCCTCAGATTCACTACCTTCTGAGAGAAGAAATCATCCTCATCACTGTCTTAATTGATGACCCCTTACTCTGAGATTTTGCTCTCTGGCCCGAGATTCTCCCACAAGAGGAAACAACTTCTCAGCATCTACCCTCTCAAGCCCCCTGAGAATCCTAAATAGCTCAGTAAGGTTGCCTCTCATTTTTCTAAACTCCAATGAATATAGTCCCAACCTACACAACCTCTCCTCACAAGAAAATCCCTCCATACCCGGATCAACCCAGTGAATCTTCTCTGGACTGCCTCCGATGCCAATATATTTTCCTTAGATAAGGGGACCAAAACTGTTCACAGTATTCCAGGTGTGGTCTAACTGGTGCCTTGTACAGTTTGAACAAGACTTCGCGATTTTTAAACTCCATTTCCTTTGAAATAAAGGCCAACATTCCATTTGCTTTCCCAATGCCTGCTTAACTTGCCTGCTAGCTTATTGTGATGTGTGCAAGACGAACCCCAAACCATCTGAGCTGCAACTTTCTGTAGTCTTTCCCCATTTAAATAATATTAATCTCCTTTATTCTTCCTACCAAAGTGCATAACTTCACATTTTCCTACATTATTTCAGATTTAGATTTATTGTCACATGTACTGAGGTACAGTGAAAAGTATTGTTCTGCGTACAGTCCATCTGTCAAGCTTTTGCCCACAAACGTAACCTGCCTATATCCATCTGTAGACTCTTTGTGTCTTCCTCAGCACTTGCCTTCCCATCAATCTTTGTATTATCCACAAACTTGGCAATAGTACATTCACTTCCCTCATCCAAGTCATTTGCATTTATATTGGAAATAATTGTGTGGCCCCAGCACTGATCCCTGTGCACTCCACTAGTTACAGGTTGCCATCTTGAGAATGGCCCTCTTATCCCAACTCATTGGCTTTGATTAGTTAGCCAATCCTCGCCTATACTACTCCCAACACCATGGGCTCTTCACTAATTAAGTAGCCTTTTGTGTGGTACCTTATCAAATGCTATTTGGAAATCCAAATATATTACTTCTACTGATTCCCCTTTATCTATCCTGCTCGTTACCACCTCGAAGAATTCTAATAAATTTGTCAGGCATGATTTCCATATTGTGAAGGCATGCTGACCCTGCTTGACCTTATTATGCACTTCTAAATAATCTACTATTTCATCCTTTATAATGGACTCTAATATTTTCCCAAAGACAGATATTAGGCAAACTGATCTGTAGTTACCTGATTTTTGTCTCCCTCCTTTTTTGAATAAGGGTGTTACATAGACAGTTTTGCAATCCTCAGGGACTTTGCCAGAATTTACGGATTTTTGGAAGATTACTACCAGTGCATCTATTATCTCGATACCTACTTCCTTTAATATCCTAGGAAGCAACCCCTCAGGTCCAGGGGACATATCAGCCTTCAGCCCTATTAGTTGCCCTCGTACTTTTTCCCAAGTGAGAGTTATTGTATTTATTTCCTCCACCACTTTTGCCCCTTGATTATTTAGTATTTTTGGAATGTGATTAATGTCTTCAACCATGACTGCCACAAAAATTTTATTGTCCTCCTCTGCCATTTCAGCGGGGCTGATTTAGCACAGGGCTAAATCGCTGGCTTTGAAAGCAGTCCAAGGCAGGCCAGCAGCACGGTTCAATTCCCGTACCAGCCTCCCCAAACAGGCGCCGGAATGTGGCGACTAGGGGCTTTTCACAGTAACTTAATTTGAAGCCTACTTGTGACAATAAGCGATTTTCATTTCATTTCCTGGTTTCCCATTATTATTTTCCCAGTTGTGTTCTCTAAGGGGCTTATGTTCACTTCAACCGTCTCTTCCTTTTTATGTATTTAAAGAATGTCTTACTGTTCTTTTTTATATTGCTTGTGAGATTACCCTCATGGTTTATCTTCTCCCTCTTTGTTATTTTTTGATCATCTTTTTCTGGCTTTTTAACCTTTCCCAGTCCTCTAGCTTACGACTAATCTTTGGCACATCGTATGTTTTTTCTTTCAGGTCGATACTATCCTTAACTTCCTTGGTTAGCCATAATTTTTTCTGCTAAACATATTTTCCAGTCCACTTCGCCAACTCTGACCTCATTCCTTTTGATTTAGCTTTATTAAGTTTAGCACAGTTGTTTCTGACCTAAGTTTCTCACTCTCAAACTGAATGCTAAATTCTACCACATTACGGTCACTGTTTGCCAGGGGATCTTTTACTCTGAGATTGTTTATTAAACCTGTCTCACTACACATTATCGAATCCAAAATAGCTCGATTCCTGGTTGGATCCACAACATGTTGATCTGGGAAACTGTCCCAAATACATTCTGTGCATTCTTCCTCATAGCTACTTCACCAATTTGATTTTCCTGATCCATATGAAGATTAAAGCCCCCCATGATTAATATACTGCCTTTTTTACATGCACTCATTATCTCCTGATTTATGCCCTGTCCTACAGTGTAGCTACTGTTAGGGGCCTATAGACTACTCCCACCAGTGTCTTCTTCCCATTGATATTGCTATCATACTTATTCCATCTCATACTATCAAAGCTTACCCCACCACCTTTCACCCTTTCCTCCAGCCCTTACGAAAAGTCACAAACTTCTGACTGCTTAGTTCCCAGCTTTGCTCTCCTTGTAACCACACCTTGTTGACAAAAAAATCATTTATTGGATAGGGGCATCGCTGGACAGGCCAACATTTATTGCCCATCCTTAATTTTCCTTGAACTTAGTGGCTTTAGGCCATTTAAGAGTCTGAAGTTGTACGTAGAATGGCAAATCCTACATATATTTGGGTTTCATGGTCATCATTAGATTTTTAAAGAATTCACATTTCACCATCAGCCGTGCTGGGATTCAAACCCAGGGACCCGGAGCATTACCTTGGATCTCTGGATTACTATCCAGTAACAATAACACCACGCCACTGCCTCCTGCATATACATTAACTTCAATTTGTGCCATTAATTCATTTGTTTTGCACCGGGGAAAACTTCAACAGTCAAGGGCATTCAGCCTCTGATCTCCGAGGTAAGCGTTCTCCAAGGCGGCCTTCAGGACGCGCGACAACGCAGAATCGCCGAGCAGAAACTTATAGCCAGTTCCGCACACATGAGTGCGGCCTCAACCGGGACCTGGGATTCATGTCACATTACATTCATCCCCCACCATCTGGCCTGCGAAATCCTAACAACTGTCCTGGCTTGATACAATTCACACCTCTTTAACCTGGGGTTACCCCATCTCTGGATCTGTAAAGATTTAATCACCTGCTAATGCTCGCATTCCAAGCATTGTCTAGCATCTTTGAAATTTGTCTACATATATGTTTCTGGAACATAGCTCTTCATTCACCTGAGGAAGGAGCAGTGCTCCGAAAGCTAGTGTTTGAAACAAACCTGTTGGACTTTAACCTGGTGTTGTAAGACTTCTTACTGTGCTCACCCCAGTCCAACGCCGGCATCTCCACATCATAAAGAAAGGGGGGTAGGGATGGTTCTCGGGAGGGGATACTTAGGCTTACAACCCACAAGGATATGGCAGCTTTGCAAAGCAGTTATTTAGATGATGATACCCAGAGTGTGACAGGAAGGGAGAGAGTGTACAATCAAAGAACAAAGAACAAAGAAATGTACAGCACAGGAACAGGCCCTTCGGCCCTCCAAGCCTGTGCCGACCATGCTGCCCGACTAAACTACAATCTTCTACACTTCCTGGGTCCGTATCCCTCTATTCCCATCCTATTCATGTATTTGTCAAGATGCCCCTTAAATGTCACTATCGTCCCTGCTTCCACCACCTCCTCCGGTAGCGAGTTCCAGGCACCCACTACCCTCTGCGTAAAAAACTTGCCTCGTACATCTACTCTAAATCTTGCCCCTCTCACCTTAAACCTATGCCCCATAGTAATTGACCCCTCTACCCTGGGGAAAAGCCTCTGACTATCCACTCTGTCTATGCCCCTCATAACTTTGTAGATCTCTATCAGGTCTCCCCTCAACCTCCTTCGTTCCAGTGAGAACAAACCGAGTTTATTCAACCGCTCCTCATAGCTAATGCCCTCCATACCAGGCAACATTCTGGTAAATCTCTTCTGCACCCTCTCTAAAGCCTCCACATCCTTCTGGTAGTGTGGCAACCAGAATTGAACACTATACTCCAAGTGTGGCCTAACTAAGATTCTATACAGCTGCAACATGACTTGCCAATTCTTATACTCAAATCATTTAAAAAAAAACAGCAGCACATAGGGTCAAAGGGGGAAAGAATAGCCAAAAGGCAAAATGAATGCCTGTGACTCCGGGAGTTTGTAGTCCTAATCCTCATCCCCGGGTGAAGCCAATGGGAGAATGGATCGTCCTGGAGCGGGGGCTGTGGTGAGGTGTGCTGGGGGGAGGGTGGGTGGCGCTGGGGCAATTGGAGGGGGGGTGGGGTGGGGAACCAGCTGGTGCCAGGTCCCTGAGGGAGACTGTGTCTCGGCGGCCTCAGGGGAACACCACGTTGGCGTACTGCGGGTTCGCATTTAGCAGCTATACCCTTTCGACCAACGGGTCCGCCTTGTGGAGCCGCACGTGTTTGCGGAGGAGGATGGGTCCTGGGGCTGCCAGCCACGTTGGGAGCGAAACCCCGGAGGTGGACTTCGTAAGGAGGCGTTCATGGGGGGTTTCATTTGTCGCAGTGCAAAGTCGCGATCGGATGGAGTGGAGGGCGTCGGGGAGGACTTCCTGCCAGTGGGAGACCTGGAGATTTTTAGACCGTAGGGCCAGCAGGACGGCTTTTCAGACCTTCCTGTTCTCCCTCTCCACCTGCCCGTTTCCCTGGGGGTTGTAGCTGGTCGTCCTGCTCGAGGCAATGCCCTTGCTGAGCAGGAACTGACACAACTCATCACTCATAAAGGAGGATCGCTGTGGACATAAGCGGGGAAACCAAACAGAGTGAAGATGCTATTGAGGGCTTTGATGACTGTGGCAGACGTCATATCAGGGCATGGGATGGCGAAGGGGAATCTGGAGTATTCATTGACCATGTTCAGGAAGTATGTGTTTTGGTCGGAGGAGGGGAGGGGTCCTTTGAAATCCATGCTGAGGTGTTCAAAGGGACGGGAGACCTTCACCAGGTGCGTTCGGTCTGGCCGGCAGAAGTGCGGTTTGCACTCCGCGCAGACCTGGCAGTCTTTGGTGACCATCCTGACTTCCGCAATGGAGTAGGGTGGGTTGCGGGCCTTTATAAAGTGAAAGAACCGGGTGACCCCTGGGTGACAGAGACCATCGTGTAGGGCCCGGAGTCAGTCCACTTGTGTGCTGGCACATGTACCTCGGGATAGGGCATCGGGGGGCTCGTTGAGCTCACCGGGGCGATACAAAATCTCCTAATTGTAGGTGGAGAGCTCGATCCTCCACCTCAAGATTTTATCATTTTTGGTCTTGCCCCGCTGTGTATTATTGAACATGAAGGCAACCGACCGTTGGTCAGTGAGGAGAGTGAATCTCCTGCCGGCCACATAATGCCTCCAATGCCGCACAGCTTCAACGATGGCTTGGGCCTCCTTTTCGACAGAGGACTGCTGAATTTCGGAGGCATGGAGGGTGCGGGAAAAGAATGCCACGGGTCTGCCTGCCTGGTTGAGGGTGGCGGCCAGAACGACGTCTGTTGCATCGCTCTCGACTTGAAAGGGGAGGGTCTTGTCGACCGCGTGCATCGCGGCCTTGGCGATGTCTGCCTTGATATGGTTGAAGGCCTGGCGGGCCTCAGCCGTCAGAGGGAAAACTGTGGAGTGGATGAGTGGGCGGGCCTTGTCCGCATCGTTAGGGACCCACTGGGCGTAGTATGAGAAGAACCCAAGGCATCGTTTAAGGGCCTTGGGGCAGTGGGGCAGGGGGAGTTCCATGTGGGGGTGCATGCGATCAGGGTCGGGCCCTTGAACTCCATTTTGCACCACATAGCCAAGGATGGCTAAGCGGTTGGTGCTGAACACGCACTTCTTGTTATACGTGAGGTTCAGGAATTTGGCGGTGTGGAGAAATTTGAAAAGGTTAGCGTTGTGGTCCTGCTGGTCATGGCCGCAGATGGTGACGTTATCGAGGTACAGGAAGGTGGCCCGCAGTCTGTACCGGTCAACCATTCAGTCCATCTCCCGTTGGAAGACCGAGACCCCATTAGTGACGCCGAAGGGAACCCTAAGGAAGTGGTAAAGGCGGCTGTCTGCTTCGAATGCAGTGTATTGGTGGTCCGCCTTGCGAATGGGGAGCTGGTGGGAGGCAGATTTCAGGTCCACTGTAGAGAAGACCCGGTACAGTGCAATCTGATTGACCATATCAGATATACGTGGGAGGGGGTACGCGTCGAACTGCGTGTACCGATTGATGGTCTGACTGTAGTCAATGAAAATCCTGTGTTTCTCCCCAGTCTTTACAACTACCACTTGGGCTCTCCAGGGGCTGTAGCTGGCCTCAATGATGCCTTCCCGCAGTTGCCGCTGGACCTCCGACATGATGAAGGTCCTGTCCTGGGCACTGTACCGTCTGCTCCTGATGGCAACGGGCTTGCAATCCGGGGTGAGGTTTGAAAACAGGGAGGGTGGGTCGACCTTAAGGGTCGTGAGGGCGCATACGGTGAGGGGCGGTAGGGGTGGTAGGGTCCGCCGAATTTTAGAGTTAGACTTTGGAGGTTGCACTGGAAGTCCAGGCCGAGTAGCAAGGCAGCGCAGAGGTTGGGGAGGACGTAGAGCTGGAAGTTGCTGAACTCTACGCCCTGGACGGTGAGGGTGGCGGTGCAGTACCCCCGGATCTCCACAGAGTGGGATCCGGAGGACAGGGAGATTCTTTGGGTAACGGGGTGTACCGCGAGGGAGTAGTGCCTTACCGTATCGGGGTGGATGAAGCTCTCCTTGCTCCCGGAGCCAAGAAGGCAAGATGTCTTGTGGCCATCGACTTTCACCATCGTTGCCACGGTTGCGAGGTTGTGTGGCCGGGACTGGTCGAGCGTGATGGAGGCGGGCTGCGGCTGGTGTCGGTGGGCCCCGGGCTGGTCAGCGGCGGTTGTGGGCGATGAGCGGCCAGATGAGGTGCCCGACGAGCAGGGGTCCTGAGGCGCCGTCCAAAATGGCACCGAAGATGGCGGCACCCACGGAGTGCACGTGGCGGGCGGCGTAAATGATGGCGGCATCCACGGGGTGCACGAGGCCTGATGGGGAGAAGATGGCAGTGCCCACGGGCCGCGCGTGTTCTGCTGAGAGGAACATGGTGGCACCCACGGGCCGCACGTGGGCTGCGGGGACGAAAATGGTGGCGCCCATGGGTCGCACGTGGGGGGTGCAGGAACAATGGGCCTGGATACAGCGGCGATAGACCGGGCCTGGCACACCGCAGCGAAATGCCCCTTCTTCCCGCAAGTCTTGCAGATTGCACTCCGCGCCGGGCAGCGCTGCCGGGGGTGCTTTGTCTGCCCGCAGAAATAGCACTTGGGCCCCCCGGGGTTGGCTGGCTGCCGCGCGGCGCAGGCTTGGAGTTGGCTGGGGGCGGCCGCTGGTGGGGTCCACGATGTCCAGGGTGGGGTCGCCGTGCGGTCGGGGGCGTACGCTTGTACATTACGGGGGGCTACCGTTAGTGAGGTCGCGAGTTTCTTGGTCGCCACGAGGTCGAGCGTATCCCCTTCTAAGAGGCGCTGGCGGATGTACACCGACCCTATGCCCGTAACGAAAGCGTCCCTGATTAGGAGTTCAGCATGTTCAAAGGCCGAAACTGCCTGGCAATCGCAGTTCCTCGCCAGGGCGTGCAGGGCACGCCAGAAATCGTCCAATGACTCACCGGAGAGTTGTTGCCGCGTGGACAGAAGGTGCCTGGCCCTAGAGTTTGTTGATCGGCCGGGTGTAGTTCTCTTTCAGAAGCGCCATGGCCTCAGTGTAGTTGGGCGCATCCCGGATAAGGGGAAAAATATCGGAGCTCAACCGTGTGTACAGGATCTGGAGTTTCTGTGATTCTGAGGGTTGTTCTGTCGCTGATCCGATGTAGGCTTCAAAGCAAGCTAGCCAGTGGTCGAAGGCCGACGTGGCATTGTCTGCTTGAGGGTGCAGCTTCAGGCGATCTGGCTTGATGCGTAGGTCCACCGCTGTAAAATCTCTGTTTAATAAATTGATGCACTATCAATTACGACGAGACGAGAGTAGAGAGTAATCGAGGCTTTATTAAGCAGAGATGTGTTGCCTCCTGCAGCTGCTGCCAAAATGGCTGCAGCTCGGTGAGCACACACCTTAATGCTCCGCCGACTGGGCGGAGCCTGCAGGCAGGGATCTATCCCCGTACCTGTAGTATAGGAGCCTTACCGAATTACCTCTCATATACGTATTATACAAACAGCGGTGACTACCACAACGGTAGCACAGTGGTTAGCACTGTTGCTTCACGGCGCCTGGGACCTGGGTTCAATTCCCAGCTTGGGTCACTGTCTGTGCATAGTCTACACGTTCTCCCTGCGTCTACGGGGGTTTCCTCTGGGTTCTCTGGTTTCCTCCCACAAGTCCCGAAAGACGTTCTTAAGGTGAAATGGACATTCTGCATTCTCCCTCAGTGCACCTGGACAGACACTGTCGTGTGGCGATTTTCACAGTAACTTCCCTGCAGTGTTAATGTAAGCCTACTTGTGCACTACTAAAGATTATTATTATACTGAAATGGGTGAAGGAAACGAGAAAGTGCACCTGGGAAGAGAACGTACTGAGGGTTGAAGTGGACGTAGTTGTGGTAATGGACGCGAGGAAGGTGTTTGACCGGGTCGAATAGTTGTATTAGTTCGGGGTGTTGGGGCAGTTTGGGTTTGGGCATGGGTTTGTGGATTGGTGTTCAAACGAACAAGGTCAGTTTGGAGTATTTTGGGTTGCACCAGGGGATGAGGCAGGGGTGTCCGCACTCTCCACTGCTCTTTGTCCTGGCGATTGAGCCATTGTTAATAGCACTTCGGGGTTCGAGGGAGGGGAGGGGTATTGAGCCAGTGGAGGGGGGGGGGGGGGGAGGGGGGGCGCACTAGAGGGGGGATGGCGGAGCCAGGCCCAGCTGCATAAGTTGAACTTGGCACGTCTGATGGAGGGAATGAAGGCAGACTTTAAGAGGTTGGATGTGTTGCCATTGTTGTTGGCGGGTCGGGTCCAGACAGTAAAGTGCTGCCGGAGTTTTTGTTTGTGTTCCGAAACCTCCCAATTTTTGTGCCCAAGTCCTTTTTTAGGAAGGTTAATGGGATGATCTTGAAGTTTGTGTGGATAGGGAAAGCTCCGCGGGTTAGGAGGCTGTTTTCGGAAAGGGTTCGACCGGGCTGGGGGGGTATCATTGCTGAGCTTGTCAAACGACTACTGGGCAGCTAATCTTGCAATGGTTAGGAATTGGGCAGTAGAAGGGCGGTCAGTTTGGGGGCAGGTGGAGGCGATCTCCAAAACTCCAATTTAAATTCAGAGATTTCGGATGGTTCCAGCATATTTAGCAGATCGGTTATCCAGAAAGTCAGAAGGATTAAAACCAGTTCTAATTCCTGGGTAAAAATACTACTGAACCCACCCCTGCCCCACACTGAACACTGCTCTACTAGCCCCCTACTCCACAACTACTCCCCCCGATCCCTCTACTGCCACTCACCCCAACTAGACACACCAGTCCCTGACTCCCAGCTACCCCACCCACACCCCTTCATCCCCTTACTAACCCTCCTTACACCCGAATAACCCCTCACCCCACCACTTCCCAACTACTCCCCAAACACTCTCTTTCTCTCTCAAAGCTTTTATCACCCACATAAAATATTACTGAATGCATCAAAAAGAATGAAGAAAACAGATAGGCCCTGAGTAAGAAAAAGGTCACAATTATTAATTCCTCTGAAAAACAGTTACAAAGAGTTATGATTACAACCCTTTGCGAACTCTGCACTCCTTTAATTCTTGCCTCTTGTGCATTCTCCACTCCTTTTGCTCCAAGCAACGGCAGCAACGCCTTCAGCAGTCCATCAACCTCCGCCTCTCCAGCATTTCCTCTTGCTTTAGGAGCCATCTCCAAACCCACCTCTTAGCAGGAACGACCAGTCAGCACTCCCAATATTTCATTATTTGGCTCAGCATTCATTTTTGTCTGATTCTGTTCCTAAAATGCCTTGATGGCTTTCTACATTAGAGGTGCTGATAAGTTGCTTCCATTGTTGAGAGTAATAACCATTCCCTCTCCCACCACCCCTCACACTCACTCTCTCTATATACTTCGATTGACTTTTAAAACATATTTTGTGGGTGAAATGAGTGCTCTGGTTATGACAGGGTGGAGCTATCTCAGAGGAAGCTTGAGTGACCTTGTGAAAAAAACGAACTGATAAACACACAGTATAAATGACGTTGATGGCTGAATTACTCCAGGCTATGAACCGTATCTAGGTTAATGTTCAATCAGTTCCTTACTCAGCCCTCCTCGGTGATTAGGGGCCTGGAAAGACAATGACACTGTGGGTGTAAAATGTGTGGCAAAGCAACTAACATGCTGATGGCCTGCTTATGCACATTCTATGCTAGAATGGGATTGGTGCAGGCATCAAAGGAGGTGTCCAGGGCCCAGGCTTGAAAGATATATGTGGTCCTTTGCATTATAAGCAACCTGACACAAGCTTAATCGCCTCTTTATGAAATTGGTCTGTGCTGTGCTCAGCAAAACCAGGCCTAGATCTGGTCTAATCACTGTAGGCTGTCATCAAATAATGTTATGCTTTTAAAACTGTTTTAACTGAATGGCCATATTTGAATAAATAACATTAGAGTTCACTCAAAGATTGCAGGAATGATGTCAAGGTCAATGGACAGCCAAGAGCATTGAGGCCTATGCCAGCTGTCAGCACCTAATTGAATGGACCGCGGCATAGGATAAGTGCCGGGAGCAGCTTCGCAAACAAATGTCAGTTTGGGGAGGGAGTGTAAGAGGGAGGAGGAGGGCAGGAGCGGGGAAGCCTGGGATATCCACTCACTCCTCCTGGCTAGTTGCTTCGATGCTGGCTAGCTGTTCCTGGGGAAACCAAGCTGGCTGTGATTCGGGCCTCATCAGGCGCAGGGATTGATCCTAGCACAAAGATTTCTGTTCCCAAATTTCTAGGCATTTCCTCTGCTAGTTGGCCATTTTCAGGTGAGAAACAAGCAACGGAGAGTTGAAAATCCCCACCCCAAAACTGTCAACCGCTCCATTCTGTGGAAACCCAATAATGGCCCACTACAGTCCATTTATGCTTTTGGGTTCAATGACCATTCCAGATAAATTATGCTGCAAACTAATTATGTACTCTGTAACAAATTGACTTATTTCTAATTTGTAGAATTCATAGAATTTACAGTGCAGAAGGAGGCCATTCGGCCCATCAAATCTACACCGCCCCCCCGAAAGAGCACCCTACCTAAGCCCACACCTCCATCCTATCCCCATAACCCAGCAACCCCACCTAACGTTTCAACACTATGGGTCAATTTAGCGAGACTAATCTAACTAACCCGCACATCTTTGGACTGTAGGAGGAAACCGGAGCAACTGGAGAAAACCCACGCATACACGGGGACAACGTGCAGACTCCGCATAGACAGTGACCCAAGCCGGGATTGGAACCTGGGACACTGGAGCTTTGAAACAACAGTGCTAACCACTGTGTTATCATGCCTGATCCAAACAGCTGTCGGCAGGATTCGAACGTGCGCATCGAGGTCCAGTGGATTTCTGGTCCATTGCCTTAACCAGTTGGCCACAACTGCCAAAGTTATATGCCGGGATTCTCCCTTCCGGGAACTAAGTCCTCACGCCGGCGGGAAAACCGGAGCCATCGACTCTGGCATCAACGGGCCCCCAAGATGAGAAATTCTCACCTGTCACGGGGGCTAGATGGACGGCGGAGGGGTTGGCACTGCTCCAGCCGGCGCTGAAGGGACTGCGGGACTTGCGCATGCGCAGGACCGGCGGCGTGATTACGCGCATGCGCAGACCGGCCTTCGTATTTTGCCCCATGCCCATGGGGGTTCTCTTCTCTGCACCGGCCATGGTGGAGCCCTACAGGCGCGGATGGAAGAAGTGCCCTCACAGAGCAGGTCCGCCCGCAGATCGGTGGGCCACGATCGGTGGGCCAGGTCACCGTGGCCCCCCCCGGGGTCGGATCCCCCTGCGCCCCCCCCCCCCCCCCCCCCCGGAGGACCGCCCACGGCGACTTACCTGCCAGGTCCCACCTTGTGGGACCATGCATAACCCACGCCGGCGGGACTGGCCAAAAGCGGACAGTCGCTCGGCCCATCGGGGCCCAGAGAATCGCCGGGAGGGGGGGGGGCGCTGTCAACGGCCCTCGACCGGCGTGCGTGAGTCCCACCCTTGCCTGAAAAATGGCACCAGAGAATACGGCAGCCAATGTCAGGGTGGTGGGGCGGGATTCGCGCCGCCCCCTGGGGACTCTCCGATCCGGCGGGGGGTCGGAGAATCCTGCCTATAATGTCTGACCTGGAGTAAAGGGCTCGTCTGGGTTTTGAACCCGGGACCTCGCGCTTCTTGAAATACCCTAAGCAAGAATCATACCCCTAGACCAACGAGTCACTAATGCCTGCTTTAGAAATTCAAAAGGGATTGATATCAGGTTTTCGCTCTCTTATTCTGAGCCTTCATCTTTTCTTTGATTATAATTTCATTTATTGTTCATCCATATTTGCCCTTGAGAAGGTGGTGCTGAGCTGCCTTCTTGAACCACTGCAGCCCATGTGCTGTAGGTAAACTCGCAGTGATTTTAGGGAGGAAGTTCCAGGATTTTGGCCCAGTGACAGTGAAGGAATGACAATATAGTTCCAAGTCAGGATGGTGTGTGACTTGGAGGGGAACTTCCAGGTGGTGGTGTTCCCATAAATCTGCTGTCCATGTCCTTCTAGAAGGTTGATGTCATGGATTTGGAAAGTGCTGTTGAAGGAACTTGGTGAGTTGCTGCAGTGCATCTTGTAGATGGTACACACTGCTGCTACTCTGTGTCATTGGTGGAAGGAATGGATGCTGAAGTGGTGGATGGGTTGCCAATCAAGCGGTTCCTTTTTCCTGGATAGTGTTGAGTCTTGAGTATTGCTGGAACTGCACTCTTCCAGGCATGTGGAGAGTATTCCATCACACTCCTAATTTGTACCTTGTAGATGGTGGGAAGGATTTGGGGAGTCAGGAGGTGAGCTAGTCTCCACAGAATTACCAGCTTCTGATCTGCTCTTGGAGCCACAGTATTTATACTGCTAGTCCAACTCATTTCCTGGTCAACGGTAACCCACAGGAGATTGGTAGTGTGGATTCAGCCATGGTAATGCCATTGAATATCATGGGGTGATGGTTGGATTCTCTCTCGTTGGAGGCGGTCATTCCCTGGCACTTGGTTTGACACAAAATTTACTGCCATTCAGCAATCCAAGCCGGAATGTTGTCCGGGTCTTTCTGCAAATGGTCACAGATGGCTTCTGTATCAGAGGAGTCATGAATGGTGCAATTGTGCAGTCATCAGCGAACATCCCCACTTCTGACCGTATGATGGAAGGAAGGATGGAAAGATACTACCCTGAGAAACTCCCAAAGTGATATCAGAGATTGAGACAAATGATCTGCATCAATCATCATAGATCATAGAATTTACAGTGCAGAAGGAGGGCCTTGGGCCCATCGAGTCTGCACCGGCCCTTACAAAGAGCACCCTACTCAAGCCCACGTATCTACCTGATTCCCGTAACCCCTACTTAGCCTTTATGGACACTAAGGGTAATTTAGCATGGCCAATCCACCTAACCCACACACCTTTGGACTGTGGGAGGAAACCGGAACACCCGGAGGAAACCCACGCAGACACGGGGAGAACGTGCAGCCTTGGCGCAGACAGTGACCCAGCAAGGAATCGAACCTGGGACCCTGGAGCTGTGAAGCAACTGTGCTACCATGCTGCCCTTCATAATCATAACCACCATAACCATAACCACCTTTCTTCATGCAGGTATGACTCCAATTAGTGGAGGAACCCCCTGATCCCTATTAACTCTATTTAACTAGGGCTCCTTTATGCTCAAATGCTGCCTTGATATCAAGGCCAGTCACTCTCACCTCACCTCTGGAGTTCAGCTCTTTTGTCCATGTTTGAAGCAAGGCTGTAATGAGGTCAGGAGCTGAGTTTGATCTGGATTGATTTAGACTGAAAATAATAATGATCCGTACATGGTTCAAAACCTTTCAGCCCAAAGTCGTGAAGGAAATGTGTGCTATGAAAGCTCAGAATAGATTTTCTATCTTTAAAGGGACTGCTAGAGACAGTCAAAGAAATGGCCGGGTACATTATCTGTACTTTCCCTTCCGTGGAGCCAAGAAAAGCCAGATTGCTCCTTCCACCTCCACAGTGCTCTTGTGAGGTTCTACATTCCTCAACTTTGCTTCCACTCACTGGCCACATTTTCTTCTGTTGCCTCTCCCAAAACAATACAGAGGGCCAATTCTAGTGAGGCAGCAGGTCCAAATCCACTCACTGACATTGGCAAGTCATAGAATCATAGAATTTACAGTGCAGAAGGACACCATTCGGCCCATCGAGTCTGCTCTGGTCCTTGGAAAGGGCATCCTACCTAAGCCCAAACCTCCACCCTATCCCCTTAACGCAGTAACCCAACCTAACCTTTTTTTTTGGGACATTAAGGGCAATTTAACATGGCCAATCCATCTAACCTGGACATCTTTGGACTGTGGGAGGAAACCGGAGCACCCGGGGGAAACCCACGCAGACACGGGGAGAACATGCAGACTCCGCACAGACAGACCTAAGCCGGGAATCGAACCTGGGACCCTGAAGCTGTGAAGTAACTGAGCTAACCACTGTGCTACTGTGCCGCCCCAGTCTTTAACGGCACGACAGACCCTGGCATCTCACCTCTATTACTAAAATAAGGTGCAAGGCTCATTTTTGGAAGGCTACCAACAGCTACGAACTGTGAGCAAAGCACTTTATTGCTGTCGTGTCCGTAGATGTCTTCAAGTCGGAATGTCTTTGGTTGTGTTAGTATTGGGTTATGGCAGTACACACTTGGGGGAAAATATGTCATAGTTTTTCAATCTGAATACTCTCTGGCTTCAGCAAGTTAATTTTAGTAAATCTAAAGTATGAAGGAACAAGAGGATGTGGTTTGGTGTGGTCACTTGGTTCTGGTCTTCTCGTTAAGCAATCTTTTCCATCTTCGCATATGCACATCTGTTGCTGCATTTTCTACAACTGCAACCGGCAGTTTAAAAATATGTTGTTTACCAGTTAAATGTAAAGAAAATGAACATTGGAAATGATAATAGTTCATATTCTGTTTTTTAGTAATAGTGTTAGTGTGGTCTCTTTTAAAGGTTTGTGGCACTTTTAAGTCATTTTGTTTGTTTTCATTTTTGGATGTGTCTATATATTTAATTCAGCAATTAGCCTTCCTATCTTCTTTGAATTATCACATTATCAACTTATTTATTGCCTCTATGAGGGGCCCGGGGGGGTGGAGATTTTACATGCCGATGCAACATGTTTCTCGGCGGCGGGAGGTGGCTTGCTGTAGGCCGGTGGCGGAATATTCTGAACCCCCCCCCCTATCAATAGGATTTCCTACTGAACCATCCCCCTGTCTCTGGGAAGCCCACAGCAGAGGTTCACCATCACCAGAAGATCCCACTGGCGAGAACGGCCAGAAAATCCCGCCCATAGTCTCCCCTGCAACTGGAAGGCATCACATTCATACAAATTCAGACAATCTGCTGTTTCCAAGTCATTAAGTCTGCAGTTGATAAAACATATCGCATAAGGGCAGTTATTATGACTTAATGATTCCTAAAACACTTTTTATCTGAGCTCTTTGCTTTTGGGGACACAGCTGGTTATCAAAATACAATTCAATTGTTTTTGGACAGTCATGTAAATATGAACATGCTAAATAGCAGCAGAAGTTGGCCATTCAGCTCCTCGGGTGTGCTCCACCATTCAATAACATCATGGCTGATCTGTTTGTGTTTTGAGTTCCATATTCCCATCTACCCCGATAACCTTCGATTCCATTGCCTCACAAGACTTTATCTACATCGGTCTTAAAAACCCCGGCTCCACCACCTTCTGAGGCAAGAGTTCCAAGATCATGGCCGGGCCAAGTGTTGCGCCGGCGTCCAACCCGGTGAGAGCGACACCGGCGTCAACGGGCCTCAAGGCTGAGGCATTCACCCCTTCCTTGGGGGTTGAACGGCGCCGGAGCAGCGGACAGCAGCGCACCACGGCCGGCATGGTGCACAGAGGAACATAGGCACCCCCCCGGAATGATCCCACCCGCCGATCGGTTGCCCCTGACCACGGGCCTGGCCACCGTGGAGGCCCCCCCCCCCCGCCCCCCCCCCCCCCCCCCGAGTCGGCTCCCCCTGCCCCCCCCCCCCACCAGGACGCCGCCCGCAGCCAGGACGCTGAGGTCCTGCCGGGTAGGACCATACGTAAACGACGGCGGCAGGACTCGCCGGAACTCGGCAGGCACTCGGCCCGTCGAGCGCGGAGAATCGCCGGGGGGGTGGGGGGTGGGTGCTTTCAAGGGCCCCCGACCGGCGTCACGCCGACCTCGCTGCCGCAATTGGCGCCGATTCTCCGGTCGTCGGAGAATCGAAGGCCCAGCGTCAGAGCAGCACGGCGGGATTTGCGCGCCCCCCCCGGATTAAATCCAGATTTACATACTTAAGTGAGCAGCTAGGTTCACTTAAATATGTTGGCACCCGGTGCTCCTGAGGCCCAGGGACAAACGCTCACGCCTGGAAGACCTCGCCATGGTGCCCTTTAGCACTGGTCCACACAAACGTGGGCCAGGCATAACGGCAACTGGGGGTGGTCTCTCAGTCTATCAGAAGCCCCGGAAGTTCGGGCTCTGGGCAGAGCGTTACCCTGGCACTCCCTTTGCCACCCAGGCACCTTGGCACAGCCTGCCTGGCAGGGGCACTCCCAGGATGCCAGGCTGACAGTGCTAAGGTGCCCGGGTGCCCAGGTGCCAAGTTGCCTGTGCTAGGCGATGGGCCCAGGGGTGCCCTGCCTTTATGAGATGGGGTGATTGACCCCCTAACAGGTAGGTTGGGGCATTGGGAGAGTACGGAGGCCGCGGTGGGAAGTCCGAGAGGGGTTGAGAGATCGGGAAGGCATTTAAAAATGCCGCCGTGATCGCTTTCTGCACTGACGAGATGAACTCATCACCTAGTGATTGAAGACAGAAGCAAAATATTTGTTCCTTTCATCCACCATTTCCTGTTAACCACTAGTAGCTCTCCATTCTCGTTCTCAAGAGGACCAACACTCATTTTACAGCTAACTAATTACTTTCAAAGTGGTTAGCACTGCTGCCTCACGGCGCCGAGGACCCGGGTTCGATCCCGGCCCCGGGTCACTGTCCGTGTGGAGTTCGCGCATTCTCCCCGTGTCTGCTTGGGTCTCAACCCCACAACCCAAAGATGTGCCACGCTAAATTGCCCCTTAATTGGAAAAATAAATAATTACTTTAAATTTATATTTTTAAAAAATAATTACTTTCAAAGTGCAGTCACTGCTGTTTTGGAGGCAAATGCCACAGCCAATTTATCCACAGGAATGTCCCCAAAACAGCCATGGGATTAATTCTTTTCCTATTTGTGCTCTATCAACCCCCACTCCAGTTATTCTCTGAAACCGCCCGCAATAGTGTAGAATGTTCTTTTTTTATACCGTCACCAGTGATTTCTAAAACACGAGGAGCGAGAGGAAAATAATTGTGCAAGATCAGCTTTTGGTTTCAATCATAGACAGGTCTAAATACACGATTGCACGTCAGGTCTGGCAGCTTTAGAAAATAGACATTTGATGCACTAAGTGTCAAGAACCACAAAGACATGTGAGACTTTAACTCAGGCTTTAACATACTACATAGGAAGCTTACCCGACACAGACGACCCCAGACAAAATGGGGCCGGTCCCAGAAGTGGGGTTTTATACTTAACTCCCGGGGGAGTGGCTAAGGCGGAGCTCTCCGTGGCCAGGTCAGGTTACATACAGGTGACCGAACCTCTACAGAGCTACAGTACAATACACAGTACCATACACAGGATTACAGGGCCACGTTACATACAACTATTATATAACTATGTACAATGGTAGGGAAGTACAGTAGTGTATCACCACAATATTAACATGAAGTTATCAAGATCATATCAACATTCTGAAAATACTACAACAAAAAGTGTTACCTGTCCTCAGATGCTGACTGAATTAATAAGTATTTTTGCCCTCTCTCTTAATGCTCTGCGATACCTGCTGCAAGCAACATTTCAGCTGACTGGGTGGAGAGTTGATTTCCCACTCCTGAGCAGGCACTAGTGCCTCTCTGGATTGAAGTTATTTCTGATCCAGTGTTTTTCTGTTTTGTTGACAATGCACAAGTGCAACAGCTGGGCTAAGATTGGGAGCCCTCGGGATTGTGGATCACAGGAACACAGTAAATCCCAGAAGGCTAATTGTGAGTAACAATTGTCAACAAGGTGGTAAATTCTATCCATGTAACAATGACTGCACTGCAAAGAGAAAACAATCATTGCATCGAGAGCATGTTATTAGGGTGACCAGGGTACCGTGATAAACCATTGATAAATGCAATTCGTACTTCCAGTTCTTGGTTGCTATAGTCACACTCTGACTCCAGCTCCAGCTAACGTATTGCATAATGTACAGCTATGTGTACTGTAGGCACTGTTTTTATAGATCCTTCGATCTTCAAAGAAAAATAGAAGGCCAAGCTACCCTTTGTTAGTGCTGGGTTAATGCTCACACTCAGTTCATTAAACCACAGCCTTAATAAATTGCTTCTGCAGTCAGCTGAGGAAGATGAAAGTTTGTTGATATAACTTGGTGAAAAAGTACAATGGTTTTAAAATGTGAAACAGATTTATCAGATGAAAATACATTTCTCACTTAGTGAAGAATTTCAAAAGTGCAGTTTCAGAGAAATACTGGGAGATTTCTAAACTCCATTGTTCACCCTTTCATTTATGCGTTCTGTTCCTAGATGATAAACACCTAATGGGAAATTTCAAAATCATTTATTTTCTGGGGACAATTATCAAAGGATATAAGGAACTGGTTTTAAAAAACCTAAAATCTGAATATTCATAAAGTGCACATAAAGTTCCATCCCAATGGCTTGTTACAAGGCAACCCAGGCTGCCAGGGAATTAAACAAAATGGAGGTTAAGTGGATAGGTGCCACAAATGGACGTGGTGCACTATTAACCCACCCCTGTTTGTTTAATTGCACAGTAAATGAATGTTGCCTGCTGATTTGCATGATTGTTGATTTGTATGATTGTTGATTTGCATGATTGCTGGTTGCAACAGGCGTTAACCATGCTTTTCATTAGCCATTTGTATTGGGAAGCAGTCCAATATCACGATGAGCTAAAGCTACTCAAAGGCAGCTTCTTAATGGGGAGGTACATTGTGGCTACAAGTGTCAGGAGTCATTTCAGAAGTGAAGTTGTCCTGTGAAAGAGTGAAAATTTGCTCACCATGCATGAGAGCGTCACCAAGGTTTTCAAAACCTGCACTTGAGGTCTTCGTGGAAAGCAAGAGAGATAGTCTGAGTCTGCAGGGGCAGACAGTGGGAGGCAGTATTGGTGGAGGTCAGTACCTGGAATGTTGGCCCCAGAACTTGGAGGTAGTGCAGGAAGACTTTTTTTAAAGTGTTTCTAATTGAGTTTTCGCATCTTATATTTCATATGTTAAATATGATGTAACCACGCCAAAAAATAAAATAAAAAAGTCAAACAGAAACTCCTTCAGGAGTTTCATTCCTTCCATGCTGACCAGGGGTTCGAGATGTAGAGTAGCATAGAGTCTCTCACTCTATGCTCTCTGTCTCCCCTTTGGATGCGTTGCCACCCGTTTAATTGAGGGCCAGTAGCTCAATTGCCAGAGCAAACAACAGCGGTGGATAATGGGTGCTCCTGCCTCATGCCTCTGTGCAGCCGGAAATATCTGAGCTGGTGGTGTTTGTCCGTATGCTCGCCATGGGAGCACTGTACAGTAGTTTCACCTACGAGGTGAACCCTGGTCCAAACCCAAACCAATCCAGTACCTCCTATGAGGCACTTTCACTCGTTTTATTGGTCTATTTATGGACTAAAAGTGCCTAATCTCAAGTTCCCAGGAGGAGCGCCGCCTTTTGGGCATCCACTCAGCACACCCCCATCACCGGAAGTTACAGGAACAGGTTTAATGGCCCAACATAAGATGACAAGCTAAGTGAGTACACCTTCAACCACACCACTGGTCTGCTTCACTGATTAATTCACTACACCCCATCATCCACCTACCATCAACCAGGATTTACCCCTATTATTTATATGCTTTACCTCATTCCTATATTCATGAAGGTCCCGCTTTCTCAACAGGGGCTGGTTTAGCACACTGGGCTAAATCGCTGGCTTTTAAAGCAGACCAAGGCAGGCCAGCAGCACGGTTTAATTCCCGTACCAGCCTCCCCGAAGAGGTGCCGGAATGTGGCGACTAGGGGCTTTTCACAGTAACTTCATTTGAAGCCTACTTGGGACAATAAGCGATTTTCATTTCATTTTCATTTTCATTTCATTTCACCTTGCTCCTCGCCTGATGTGTGGTGATCCTCAGGTTAAACCACCACCAGGCAGCTCTCCCCCTCCAAGGGGAAAGCAGCCTATGATCATCTGGGACTATGGCGACTTTACCTTTTACCTTACACTTGACATTGTTGTAAACCTTGCACCTCCAACCTCACAGCATGTACACACCAGTAGCTATACAAGCATCTTAAACAAATTGCCCAGACAAATTGCAGGACATTGACTAACATATCATCTTCTGTTTTGCAGGAGAAGATGGCAGGACTGGAAGACCCTGCCAGAGGGAAGGGTCGGTACTCTTTTTTGACAGAAGCTGTTGATGGTGTAAGCACACCTCATAATTTTCTTCTGTGCTCTTACCACAACCCAACCATTGTCTCTTTCTTATTTCAGTTTCCCAAGAACGGGAATTGGGCAGTCAGTGGAGGGACAGGATCATAGAATCATAGAATTTACAGTGCACAAGGAGACCATTCGGCCCATCAAGCCTGCACTGAATCTTGGAAAGGGCACCCTAATTAAGCTCACACCTCTACTCTATCCCCGTTACCCAGTAACCCCACCTAACATTTTTTGGCCTCTAAGGGCAATTTAACATGGTCAATCCACCAATCCATCTAACGTGGGCAGCACAGTAGCACAGTGGGTAGCACTGTTGCTTCACAGCTCCAGGGTCCCAGGTTCGATTGCGGCTTGGGTCACTGTCTGTGTCAAGTCTGCACGTTCTCCCCGCGTCTGTGTGGGTTTCCTCCGGGTGCTCCGGTTTCCTCCCACAAGTCCCCAAAGACGTGCTGTTAGGTGAATTAGACATTCCGAATTCTCCTCTGTGTACCCGAACAGACGGCGGCGGAATGTGGCGACTAGGGGCTTTTCCACAGTAACTTCATTGCAGTGTTAATGTAAACCTATAAACATTATAGGCTGTAAACAATTATAGACAATAAAGATTATTATTATTATTGTTAACGTGCACATCTTTGGACTGTGGGAGGAAACTGTGACCCAAGCCGGGAATCGAACCTGGGACCCTGGAGCTGTGAAGCAACTGTGTTAACCACTGTCCTACAGTGCCGCCCTGAAGACAATGAAAAGACTTCATTGTTCGATCCCAGATAGTCGTGGGCATCATCTTAGACACTGACACTGTTTGCACTTCAGTGGTTTCGTGTAGCGAAGGGATCTGCATGTGGTGAAACACCAGGCACAAGTAAACGGAAGCCAGGGTGAGGGAAAGGATAACACAGATGTCTTACTTGAGGACAATTTCACACATGAGTTCTGCTGCAGAAGATTTGGATGAGGACTTCAATGGGGCAGAGAAAAAAGCCTGTGCACAGTGCAATATTTGGTGTAATGGACAGCCTGCCAGAAATTGCGCACTCTATGCTAAGTCCTATGGATGAGTCAATGGCCCAGGGCTTTGTGCAGATCTTGGAGCACATCTTTTCCAGTTTGGACCATAGTCATAGAGTCATAGATGTTTACAGCATGGAAACAGGCCCTTCGGCCCAGCTTGTCCATGCCGTCCAGTTTCTATCACTAAGCTGGTCCCACTTGCCCACATTTGGCCCATATCCCTCTATACCCACCCTGCCCACGTCTAACTATTTTTTAAAGGAAAAATTGTACCCACCTCAACCACTGCCTCTGGCAGCTCGTTCCAGATGCTCACCACCCTCTGTGTGAAAAAGGTCCCCCTCTGGTCTCTTTTGTATCTCTCCACTCTCACCTTAAACCTATGCCCTCTAGTTCTAGACTCCTCTACCTTTGGGAAAAGATGTTGACTATCTAATGTTGACCAGCACATCTGTGGAACCAATTGGATTGTCTGATGGCCAATGTCACATTTCATTGTTTCCAATAGCAAATAGAAAGCTTCTATCCAAGGTTTGAATGCTGCAATAAAAGCTCAAGCTACTGCCTTACAAGCTTAGATCGTTGTCCTCATCGCTCTGGATACCAATGTCTGAAGAGGCCTCCAGGACTTCACAACAGTCCATCAATCTATCCTCCACTAGTTTTGTAAGAATGCTGGAGCATTGACCCCCACAGAGTACGTGGCATTGCGGAGCATGAGCCTGTTGTCCTCGCTCAGGATGGCAACATTTCAGCTCCGACCTCTGCCACTCTGCCAGTGCCTTTGCTGTTTTCTATCAACTAGCTGGCTGCTTCGGGCTAGGCCAGGTTGGTGCAATCTGAAGCCAGGATGCCTCAGCCCACTCTGGCTCATGATTGCATGCAGAGTACACAATTGAAGGTCAGCAGGCTTCCACTGGCCATACTGCAGCTACTAGTAATATGTAGGAGTACTAGGACAGGCAAACATACACAAATGGTGCGCACTGAGGGAATACGCCAGGGTGATTAGTTTATTTTTTTCACCTGAATGTATTGATTGAATTTACAAATTAGGACTGGAATATGGAGTTTGTGGTGGTTTTTATTTTTGTGTTGTTGAAAAAGAGAGCAATGTGTTGGTCAATGATAAGCGAGATATACGGATTGTGGAACTGTTGAGAATGGGGAGATTAGGCCATAAGAAATGGGAACAGGAATAGGCAGTTAGACCCCTCGAGCCTGCCTACTCTGGCTGATCCGACATTCTTCACGTCAACTTCTTGCCCTTTCCCTGTAATCCTTGATTCTCTTAATAAACAGTAACCTATCTATCTCAGGCTTAAATATACACAAGTGGTGCGATTCACCAGAAAAATGTCAAAGTCCAGTTTTGGGCGTGTTTGGCGGGGTTTTTCGTGACCGCTGCAATGCCGAGATTGAGACTGCTTTTCAATAACACTTCGTTGTTTTTTTGTGTCTCGGGGAGTTTATCCCCATCGAGGCCACACTTTGAAATTTTTCTGACACTGGGGAGCTGAACCATCAGCAGGACCGGCTCCTCACATATCAGCGAGGCATTTTGAAAGGTTGCCCCATCCCTACATCTCCACTTCCAGGAACTCCACCCCCCCCCCCCCTTCATCCCCCCCAGCCTTTCTGCAGCCCCTCAAAACCCCCTAACCCCCCTTTCATGGTGGCCCTCGCCCATGGGGCCCTCGCCCTTGGCAGTACCAGCCTGGAATCATGCCAGTGCCAACCATGCACCCTGGTTGTGCCCATGTGGCACTGCCAGGGTGCTTGGGTGGCACTGCCATGGTGTCCAGGTGCTAAGGGGAGTGCCAGGGTGTCATTGCTCATTTAAATATTATCTGGATTGCGCCAGGCATAGAGGGTCGGGTGACCCACAATTGGCCCGGCGTTCAGCGTGAATCTCAATTTGAGGCTCTCTGAGGGTTCAACCGTCCTGCCCGGCTCTGTGCCGGGTGCAATGCAGTGACTGAATCTCATCCAAGGACTCTGCCCCCACAGCTCTCTGTGGCAAGGAGTTCCAAAGACTCACAACCCTCAGAGTAGGAAATCCTCCTCATTTCAGTCTTAAATTGGCACCCCTTTATTCTGAGACTATGCTCACTGGCCCTAGATGCTCCAGGAAAGGAAACATCCTCTGAACATTTACCCTGTCAAGCCTCAGGTTACAAAGCAGAGGCCTATGTTGTACCCTCCTCTTCCTGTTCCTCCACTTCCTGATGCAATCTTTCGCCTCCTCCTTTTCTTCCTTATGGTCCTGCTCCTTGGCTTCTTAGCTGATTAATGCTGGCAAGGACCATTGCCTCACAATAGCCGGATTGTGCAGGATGCTGCCACTAAACTTCATTCCTATTCAGCTGGGTACTGCAGGGCTCCTCCAGCGTGGTCCAGTCAGCAGAAGCATTGCTTGACAATGCAGATGGTGTGCTCCATAAAACCTCTTATAGCAGCACGGCTGCCGTTGCAAGACACTTCTGGATGTCTGTGTGGGTTTCAGACTGAAGTCATGAACCATGTCATACCCCTTTTCACCCAATAATCAGCTTTTGACTTGTCGTGGGGGTTTAAGTACAGACGACTGCCTCAGAATGAAGGAGTGGTGATCTGCCAGTTTAATGGGCATTCATCTACATGGTGGACTGCCTTCAGTTGCTCTTCTGCAAATTGAGAGACTGTCATCCCTTTTCTGTTCTGGAAATGTTCATTATCAGGTGCACACAACACAATGCAAGTGCAGTCAACGGCACCCTTCACCACTTCTTTAGTGGACAGCACAAGTTGTTGCTGGAGTCAAGGTAAGAAAATTGCTCCTTAAGGTTCCTCTGTGGTCTTGGCCTCTTGCTGAGAGTCATTCTGCCTCTTCTTCAGTTGCCTCTTCCAACAACTGGTCCTCCACCGCACAGCCTCTCTTCATTTTCTCAGTCATGCTCAATTCTGAGAAGCACCCAAGGCTGTCCATGTCTGGAAGCGATTTGTCTCAGCAGCTTTTAAATCAACAAAAATATTTTTCACTCCCTGTACACTATTGAAATTTTGGCTAAGTACAGGATAAAATTGCACCAGCAATCAGAAGGAACCGTACAATGACTAACCCCTACAGGGAAATGGATGGACACCGAGAGGGAGAGTCTTGGGTGATGTGCAAAACTGGTGATGGAGAATTGATGGTTCGTTTAACATTGAGCCTGATGTTCTTTTGCAAGGCACCGGGTTAAAAATAATGTATGTCAAAGAAATCCTCCAACATCTGTAACTGCAGTTCCAGCTACAGAGATTTTCTTTCATTACATAAGACCATAAGACCATAAGACATAGGAGCGGAAGGCAGGCCATTCGGCCCATCGAGTCCACTCCACCATTCAATCATGGCTGATTTCAACTTCATTTACCCGCTCTCTCTCCATAGCCCTTAATTCCTCGAGAAATCAAGAATTTATCAACTTCTGTCTTAAAGACACTCAACGTCCCGGCCTCCACTGCCCTCTGTGGCAATGAATTCCACAGACCCACCACTCTCTGGCTGAAGAAATTTCTCCTCATCTCTGTTCTAAAGTGACTCCGTTTTATTCTAAGGCTGTGCCCCGGCTCCTAGTCTCTCCTGCTAATGGAAACAACTTCCCTACGTCCACCCTATCTAAGCCATTCATTATCTTGTAAGTTTCTATTAGATCTCCCCTCAACCTCCTGAACTCCAATGAATATAATCCCAGGATCCTCAGACGTTCATCGTATGTTAGGCCTACCATTCCTGGGATCATCCGTGTGAATCTCCGCTGGACCCGCTCCAGTGCCAGTATGTCCTTCCTGAGGTGTGGGGCCCAAAATTGCTCACAGTATTCTAAATGGGGCCTAACTAATGCTTTATAAAGCTTCAGAAGTACATCCCTGCTTTTATATTCCAAGCCTCTTGAGATAAATGACAACATTGCATTTGCTTTCTTAATTACGGACTCAACCTGCAAGTTTACCTTTAGAGAATCCTGGACTAGGACTCCCAAGTCCCTTTGCACGTCAGCATTATGAATTTTGTCACCGTTTAGAAAATAGTCCATGCCTCTATTCTTTTTTCCAAAGTGCAAGACCTCGCACTTGCCCACGTTGAATTTCATCAGCCATTTCTTGGACCACTCTCCTAAACTGTCTAAATCTTTCTGCAGCCTCCCCACCTCCTCCATACTACCTGCCCCTCCACCTATCTTTGTATCATCGGCAAACTTAGCCAGAATGCCCCCAGTCCCGTCATCTAGATCGTTAATATATAAAGAGAACAGCTGTGGCCCCAACACTGAACCCTGCGGGACACCACTCGTCACCGGTTGCCATTCCGAAAAAGAACCTTTTATCCCAACTCTCTGCCTTCTGCCTGACAGCCAATCATCAATCCATGTTAGTACCTTGCCTCGAATACCATGGGCCCTTATTTTACTCAGCAGTCTCCCGTGAGGCACATTATCAAAGGCCTTTTGGAAGTCAAGATAGATAACATCCATTGGCTCTCCTTGGTCTAACCTATTTGTTACCTCTTCAAAGAACTCAAACAGGTTTGTCAGGCACGACCTCCCCTTACTAAATCCATGCTGACTTGTCCTAATCCGACCCTGCACTTCCAAGAATTTAGAAATCTCATCCTTAACAATGGATTCTAGAATCTTGCCAACAACCGAGGTTAGGCTAATTGGCCTATAATTTTCCATCTTTTTCCTTGTTCCCTTCTTGAACAAGGGGGTTACAGCAGCGATTTTCCAATCCTCTGGGACTTTCCCTGACTCCAGTGACTTTTGAAAGATCATAACTAACGCCTCCACTATTTCTTCAGCTATCTCCTTTAGAACTCTAGGATGTAGCCCACCTGGGCCCGGAGATTTATCAATTTTTAGACCTCTTAGTTTCTCTAGCACTTTCTCCTTTGTGATGGCTACCATATTCAACTCTGCCCCCTGACTCTCCGGAATTGTTGGGATATTACTCATGTCTTCTACTGTGAAGACTGACGCAAAGTACTTATTCAGTTCCTCAGCTATTTCCTTGTCTCCCATCACAAAATTACCAGCGTCATTTTGGAGCAGCCCAATGTCAACTTTTGCCCCCTGTTTGTTTTTAATGTATTTAAAGAAACTTTTACTATCATTCCTAATGTTACTGGCTAGCCTACCTTCATAATTGATCCTCTCTTTCCTTATTTCTCTCTTTGTTATCCTCTGTTTGTTTTTGTAGTCTTCCCAATCTTCTGACTTCCCACTACTCTTTGCCACATAGGAAGTAGTGAGTAAAATAAATGTATTGCGTCTACATGTGTACAGAAATAGACAAAAGTGAAACATTGGAAGTTAATACCTTCCCCCATGGCGGGTTTGATGGTGGGAAGGGCATTTAATCATAGAATTTACAGTGCAGAAGGAGACCATTTGACCCATCGGGTCTGCACCGGCCCTTGGAAAGAGCACCCACCTAAGCCCATACCTCACCCCATCCCTGTAACCCAGTAATCCCACCTAACCTTTTGGACACTAAGGGGCAATTTATCATGGCCAATCCACCTAACCTGCACATCTTTGGACTGTAGGAGGAACCCAGAGCACCCGGAGGAAACTCACGCAGACACGGGAGGGAAGTGCAGACTCCGCACTGACAGTGACCCGAGGCTGGAATTGAACCTGGGACCCTGGAGCTGTGAGGCAGTAATGCTAACCACTGTGCCACCGTGCCGCCCCATTGGCAATACGCATACAGGAGTATTGTGGTTGGGAACATCACCTCCTTCTCACCACTGCTCCAATGAAGTCCGTGGCAGGAAGGCCCATGGACGGCCTGTCTGCCCCACTGCCGATTGAGGTCCATAAGTGGGAAATTAATACCCACTTCAGGAAATCATTTTTTTATTCATTCATGGGAGGTGGAGTTTTCTAGCTAGGCCAGAATTTATTGTCCGTCCGTAATTGCCCTTGAGAAGGTTGTGGTGAGCTGCTGCCTTGAACTGCTGCAGCCCCATGTAGTGTAAGTAGACCATGTGGCGTAAGTGCTGTTAGGGAGGGAGTTCCAGGTTTTTGACCCAGCTACCATTGCTGGCATTCACTCAGTGGTGAGTGCCTTGTCATGAGGAAAGCCCAAAAAGCAAATCCTGGCGTGTTTATTTGTGAGCTCCCGGTGTGGAAATAGTGTTGGGGTGGTGGTGGTGGGGGGGGGGTGGGGGGGGGGGGGGGGGAGGGGGGGGGGCGGGGTTCTCATTCAAAGACATTCAGTGCCTGACTGATGACCTGGATTGGAAAAGGGGGCCCGCCCAGAGTCACACCCCCTGCCCTGGTATTTGGCCCCCATCGTCCCCGGTGAACCCCCCCTCCCGCCATCACTTATATGTATCTGGGTCCAGAAGCTATCCTAGGCCTCAGGAGGTGTAGCACCAGCAGTACCCACCACCTCATTAGTGCACAACCAAGCCATTAAAAGCTACCGGCAGTTCTCAGCAAGTGGGACTACTGCCCATGGGGTTCTTGATCCTGTGGAAGGCCTGCCACTGCCTAGTGATAGATATTTAATTTGGTGGGCCTTTCTGAAATGAGGCAATGCGCTGCTCTTTTGTCTGAGAGAGAGAGACCCATGTCACCTCCATTAATTGCTGTCCATTGTCTTGTTGGCACTCAGATATATCTTACCACTCTGAATGTTGAGTTCCACCTCTTTAACTTGAGCTGAAGTCAAATGTTTCACAACAACTCAAGTGCTGAGCCTAGGTGTCATCCTGTAACTTGGTTATGGGCATGTTTCATATTTGCTAAGAACTCCAAGACTGACTGGAACTACCACAAGCATTGGGTAAGCCTCAGTCAGAACACTCGGAGGTTGGATTGTCAGTAATAGGGTTAATGCACCTTCAGGAAGCTCCATGCATTGACAACCTGGCTAAAGTATTTGCACTGTTGTGGAAGAAACTGGATGCATCATCACCACTAAACCAAATGCTGTGTTCCATCCATAAATGTAGTCTTTCGTGAATTAGAATGGGATCCAGTTCACAGCAAAGTGGGCATCAGAGTTATCGTGGACAAATCATTGGCAGCTCATGCTAATCGAACTGCAGTTCTAGATGACAAGCCCATTGTCCACCGTTACAGCCGAAAAGGCAAATGACACAACCCACCATGAAGGCAAAATGACAGACTAGAATCTGTTGGAGCACCTTTCAGCTTTCTGAAATGGCTAAACACTTCAATCTCTGCCCTTTCCACATAAACTTTTCATTTTTTTCCTTTCCAAATATTTATCCACTTTCCTTTTAAACATTCTCACCCCAAAGGGCTGTGAAAGCTGAGCCACTGGATATGTTCAGTTCAGAAATCAACAGGTATTTTGAATACTACAGGAATCAAGGGGCTTTGGGGTGGTTCGGGCAGGTGGAGCTGACACGGATGATCAGCCATGATCCAAATGGAGAAGGCTTGATGGACTGAGGGGCCTACTCCTGCTCTGATTTTTCATGTTTACATGTTCATTTGGATTCTTTTTAGGCTATTATGTTTGTTTACAATCCGCCACTTAAAAAGTACCCCCCTCCCAAACCCCCGTCTTCATTCTTTTGCCGGTGATCTTAGATTTATGCTCCTGAGTTACAAACTGACCGATTAGTTCAAATAGTTTTCACCAATGCATTTAAGCAAAACCTCTCATGATTTCAGGCCTCCTCTCTGCTTCTTTTGTTCAAAAGAAATGAGTCCTGGTTTGTAACCTTCAACATAATTAAAGTAACAGGGTGTGGTATCCTTTACAGTGTCAGCTTAATGAATCTCTTCTACAATTTCTCCATGTCCTTAAAGTTTTGCCTTAAGTAAGGTTTCCAAAATTGAACACTCTATTCTGAATCAAGGCTAATTAATATTTTTTCTACTTCGATTTCGGTTTCAAAAAGAATGTAAAAACTTCAATATTTGGGAGGCACAGTGGTTAGCACTGCTGCCTCACAGCGCCAGGGACCCGGGTTCAATTCCAGCCTCGGGTGACTGTCAGTTTGGAGTTTGCATTTCTCCCTGTGTCTGCGTGGGTTTCCTCCGGCTGCTTTGGTTTCCTCCCAAAGTCCAAAGATGTACATGTTTGATGGATTGGCCATGATAAAATTGCCCCTTAGTGTCCAGGCGTGTGCAGATTAGGTGGGGTTAAGAGGATAGGGCAGGTGAGTGGGCCTAGTTCGGGGGCTCTTTTGGAGGGTCGATAGGCCAAATGGCCTCCTTCTGCACTGTAGGGATTCAGTGATTCTACTTGAAAACTATGGACCGATTTATTCAAGAATCCTTTGGACTAAAAATTATTATTTGACAGAATACATTTCTTTTGTTCTAATTTACAAATACACAGTACAATTGTAAGATCAAATGCATTTTTAAAATATTCAAAAAGCAAGAAGCAGCATGTAGTAATATCATGGTTAATTACTTTGAACATAATTTCATGCTTAATAATCAAATCCAAAGAACTACTCACCACTGATGCCCTGTAGGTACTTTTAAAAATAAGAATTTGTATTTCCAGAACAAAAACTTTCAATTTTTTCTGGGCCCCTTTCGATCCAAGATTGAAGTCATACGACAAATGGGCTGATGACTAACTAACCGTGTGCAGTAATTGCCGGCGCAGCCTGACTTATATGATAAAGCTGTGGTTTCTGACATCTGCAACAAGCATGCTGCCACAGGGTTTCAAAAACCCACAAAATATAATAAATTCAGCAGGGTATCTCTTTGCACCTGTTCTCTGAGGGTAACACAGGTCAATTGCATGGGCTGCTATTTGTTCCCAAAATAAGATTGGTAGTTGTCCAACCCGAAGTTGTGTTGGGCCATTTTTCTGGTGGCCTTGCGGGCAGTCACCATAAACAAAAGGTCTAATATTCAATTTGTCAATATTACATACCACAGCACCTGTTCTGTTTCGGACACTTAAGCAATCGCTGTGACCAAATCAGTGGCAGCCAACGAAAGTTACGTTTTTGCTTTAAAAAAAATTGTTTCTGTATAGCCAGGAAGTACAGGAGGGTTTCTCTGGCTCCGCCATATTTTCCCATCATACCTCCCCACATCCACTTCCTATTGTCTCTTCACTCCCCTCTCCACTTCCACTTGGGCTGTTCCCAATGTAGTAAGTGGCCTGACGTTGATCCAATTTAAAGGGCGAGTTGCTTTTGCAAGAGCAACAAGTTGAAAGACATTGGGAGATTCTGTAAATAACAATAATGTTAAGAGGCTGGCAGACCTTGTGCTATCTGATTGGGATGCATGGTTCACGTGCAGCATCCATCTCAGGCCCAAAAATGGGCCTGAATGAATCTCCATCTCAGGTTCTTTATATTGCAATTCACGCAGACATGAGCAAGACCCTTAATGAAACTGATGGTAAATTATGCCAAAAAATTGGTTGTTATTCTGTGGTATGCTGCTCTAAACCTGCAGTATGATGATTATGTATAAGTAAAATAGAGCTGGAATGGTCAGTTCTGCTACTGCTCGTGTCTTTTTCAAGCGGCTGAATTCATGAATATTTGGGAGAAATAGCTGGACTGTACTTTAGGGTTTTACTAAGGCATAAAAGTTCATGGGTTGTAAACAAAAAAGTAATAATGCATCTGAGGGTAACAAAATGAAATATTGGAATAAGAAATATATCTCAAATAAGCTTTGTGTCTGAGCAGAGAGAGGGCTGGATTCTCCGATTCTGCGGCTATGTCCGGAGGATGCGTCTGGTCTTACGACCAAAGCGTCGGCAGCGCCCCCGCACTAATGCTCAGTCCGATGGGAGGCTAGCAGCCACTCCACGTGCAGCCCTACTGTCGATACGGATGCAGAATGGCCGGATCCGTGGCCGCGCATGCGCACGGCGGTGGCCTGAGGCGGCCGCGCCATACAACATGGCGCGGCCATGCGCGTACCCGGCTTGCCAAAAGCTGCCCCCCTGTAAACCCCCTCACCACCACCGGATCACCCCCTACCAGTCCCCCCAGCCCCCACTGAAACCCCCCCTACCAGCGGAACGGCTCCCCTTCCTCCCCTCCCCCCCCCCCCCGACTGTAGCGGCGCTGGACACAGTCCACAGCTGCCACGCCAGGTTTACGAAAGTTGAGAGGACGCGTGTCCCACGCCATCGGGAAGTTGGCCCGTCAGGGACGGAGCACCAGGGGAGGGCCTCAGGTGACATCCTGAGGCCGTTGCCATTTTTGAGGCGGCGGAGCATCCGAAAAACGGCGCCACCCCCAATTTCGGCGTAAAAAGGGATTTTCCAGCCGATCGCTGAACGCGATTTTGGCATCGGAAATCGGAGAATCCTGCCCCTGATTAGTTTCATAAATTTGACACAACATGTTGCATAAGAAACTGTGATAGATTGATCTTTACAGTGGTAGAAATGATCACACAAGTCAATTTTATCATGTTCTGTTTTGAGATTGATGAGGTGTTTTACAATTTTTATTTGTAGCCAAGTGGACTTTGAAATGCAATGTCGAGAATTTATCAAGGAAGGAATTGACAGTGGGTGAACATTGCAAAATGCTTTGATCAGATGGAGCGCAGCTTATATTCTGCATGTTGAACACATTTGGCCGAGTTGGAGGAATGGGAAGTGAAACAGCATCCGACCTCGCCCCAGCAGAGGCCAAGGAAAAGACTTCCCATCAGAGTGTTAGGTTCTAGAACTCATCTGTACGCCTCTCCTGACCCCACCCATCCTCACCCCACAGAACTCAAAGGAGGAAGCCACAAATCTGCACTAATTGTTTACTGCTTTGTAACTTGTAAAAACACACCCGTGTGAATAATTACTGAATTGAAATCCAAGCTTACCTCTTGTCAGAATGACAGTAAAGATGGTCACTACTACGATGGGTAAGTTTTGAGGCGAGCAAACATGGAACTTGCTGATGAGCAACAAGATGGATGAATCTGCCAATGACATCACTGTAGCACAGGTCAGAGCAGGCCAGAATGAGCCAGTGCAGGAACAAATACTCCATTCAACATGATGCATTCACTGCCATTCGGAATATTTCACAATCTTACTCAGTTTCAAAAATAAAAGTCTACTTCCTCTTTGTTGTAAATTCATATGGGTGTAGTTCTTTGTCCCAGAGACTTTCTGAAGGCCAGTCTGAAGAGCGATGGTGGTTAGAACTACCAGCCTGTGACTAGCTGCAGCCATTTTATCAGACCAGCAATCGTCCATTTTGAAAAACAGAATTAAAACAAGAGAATATGGAAGAGGGACAGCTTTTTAAGATTTTCTTGCTTCATCCCTTGTTGGCATGGCAATTCAGATAGATTTTATTTTACATTTTTTCTTTACACAATCACCAATGCATCATCATCGGTAAAATCTTGGAAAGACGTACTTTCAGTCATCAACATTGCAGAACTTATTAAGTAATTCTGACTCAACGTACTTAGAGAATAATTTTTAACCCTTTCCAATACAGACAAAGATTGTTAAATGGAAGCATTTGTGCCAGGTATTGTTAAAAATATTTTCAGAATGGTTTCCACATTTGGAAAGGTTGCTGCAAACCATCACGTACAAGTCTGTTCAAATCAGCGGGTGATCTCGAAGCACAGAGCTCATCATTATTGATAAAACAAATGAATTGTTTCACTTCGTCTTCAAAAAGATTTGTGCCTATGCCCTCCCTGTAGAATTCATTTAATTTCTTAATGAAATGACTTTTGGCATTCTCAGCTAAACTTCTGTTGAAAAGCATGCAAAATATATCAACAGTTTTCTTCAGAGATTCACCATCCTACTTCACTGCTTAATGTAGACGCTAAGCTGTTATCTAAGCTTCTGGCATTGTGAACGTAAGAACATAAGAACTAGGAACAGGAGTAGGCCATCTGGCCCCTCAAGCCTGCTCCTCCATTTAATGAGATCATGGCTGATCTTTGTGGCCTCAGCTCCACTCTCCGGCCCGTACACTATATCCCCGAATCCCTTTATTCTTTAGAAAGGCATCTATCTTTTTCTTAAAAACGTTTAAAGAAGGAGCCTCAACTGCTTCACTGGGCAAGGAATTCCAGAGATTCACAACCCTTTGGGTGAAGAAGTTCCTCCTACACTCCATCCTAAATCTGCCTCCCCTTATTTTGAGCCTATGCCCCCTAGTTCTGCTTTCCCCGACCAGTGGAAACAACCTGCCCGCATCTATCCTATCTATTCCCTTCATAATTTTATATGTCTCAATAAGATCCCCCCGCATCCTTCTAAACTCCAACGAGTACAGTCCCAGTCTACTCAACCTCTCGTCATAATCTAATCCCCTCAACTCTGGGATCAGCCTAGTGAATTTCCTCTGCACTCCCTCCAGTGCCAATATGTCCTTTCTCAGGTAAGGAGACCAAAACGGAACACAATACTCCAGATGCGGCCTCACCAACACCCTATTCAATTGCAGCATAACCTCCCTAGTCTTGAACTCCATCCCTCTAGCAATGAAAGACAAAACTCGATTAGCCTTCTTAATCACCTGTTGCACCTGCACACCAACTTTTTGCGACTCGTGCACCAGCACACCCAGGTCCCTCTGCACAGCAGCATGTTTTAACATATTACTGTTTAAATAATAATCCATTCTGCTGTTATTCCTCCCAAAATGGATAGCCTCACACTTGGCAACATTGAATTCCATCTGCCAGACCCTAGCCCATTCACCTAACCTATCCAAATCCTTCTGCAGACTTCCGGTATCCTCTGCACGTTTTGCTTTAACACTCATCTTAGTGTCGTCTGCAAACTTTGACACATTGCACTTGGTCCCCAACTCTAAATCGTCTATGTAAATTGTGAACAACTGCGGGCCCAACACTGATCCTTGAGGGACCCCACTAGTTACAGGTTGCCAACCAGAGAAACACCCATTTATCCCCACTCTCTGCTTTCTGTTAGTTAACCAATCCTCTACCCACGCTACCACTTTACCCTTAATGCCAGGCATCTTTAGTTTATGCAGCAACCTTTTGTGTGGCACCTTGTCAAAAGCTTTCTGGAAATCCAGATATACCACATCCATTGGCTCCCCGTTATCTACTGCACTGGTAACGTCCTCAAAAAATTCTACCAAATTAGTCAGACACGACCTACCCTTTGTGAACCCATGCTGCGTCTGCCCAATGGGACAATTTCCCTCCAGGTGCCCCGTTATTTCCTCCTTAATGATAGATTCCAGCATTTTCCCTACAACCGAAGTTAAGCTTACCGGCCTATAATTACCCGCTTTCTGCCGACCTCCTTTTTAAAACAGTGGTGTCACGTTTGCTACTTTCCAATCCTCTGGGACCACCCCAGAGTTTAGTGAATTTTGAGAAATTATCACTAGTGCGTTTACAATTTCCCTAGCCATCTCTTTTAACACTCTGGGATGCATCCCATCAGGGCCAGGAGACCTGTCTACCTTTAGCCCCATTAGCTTGCCAAATACTGCCTCCTTAGTGATTACAATCATCTCAAGGTCCTCACCTATCATATCTTTATTTCCTTCAGTCACTGGCATGTTATTTGTGTCTTCCACTGTGAAGACTGACCCAAAAAACCTGTTCAGGGGCGTCATTCTCCGACCCCCCTCCGGGTCGGAGAATCGCCGGGGGCTGGCGTGAATCCCGCCCCCACCAATTGCCGAAGTCTCCGGCACCGGATATTCGGCGGGGGCGGGAATCGGGCCACGCCGGTTGGCGGGCCCCCCCGCTGGATTCTCCGGCCCGGATGGGCCGAAGTCCCGCCGATAAATTGCCTATCCCGCCGGCGTGGATGAAATCACCTTTTGTACGGCGGGACAAGGTGGCGTGGGCGGGCTCCGGGGTTCTGGGGGGGGGGCGCGGGGCGATCTGACCCCGGGGGGTGCCCCCACGGTGGCCTGGCCCGCGATCGGGGCCCACCGATCCGCGGGCAGGCCTGTGCCGTGGGGGCACACTTTCCCTTCCGCCTCCGCCACGGTCTCCACCATGGCGGAGGCAGAAGAGACTCCCTCCACTGCGCATGCGCGGGAAACTGTCAGCGGTCGCTGACGCTTCCGCGCATGCGCCGCCCCGAGATGTCATTTCCGCGCCAGCTGGCGGGGCAACAAAGGCCGTTTCCGCCAGCTGGCGGGGCGAAAATTGCTCCGGCGTCGGCCTAGCCCCTCAATGTTGGGGCTCGGCCCCCAAAGATGCGGAGCATTCCGCACCTTTGAGGCGGCGCGATACCCGTCTGATTGGCACCGTTTTGGGCACCAGTCGACGGACATCGCGCCGTTTCGGGAGAATTTCGTCCCAGCTCCTCAGCCATTTCCCCGTCTCATATTATTAAATCTCTCTTCTCACCTTCCAAAGGACCAATATTTACCTTAGCCACTCTTTTTTGTCTTATATATTTGTAGAAGCTTTTACTATCTGCTTTTATGTTCTGTGCCAGTTTACTTTCATAGTCTACCTTACTCTTCTTTATGGCTTTTTTAGTAGCTTTCTGTTGTCCCCTAAAGACTTCCCAGTCCTCTAGTCTCCCACTAATTTTTGCCACTTTGTATGTTTTTTCCTTCAATTTGATACTCTCCCTCACCTCCTTAGATATCCACGGTCGATTTTTCCCCTTCCTACCGTCTTTCTTTTTTGTCGGTATGTACCTTTTCTGAACACTGTGAAAGATCGCTCGGAAGGTTCTCCACTGTTCCTCAACTGCTTCACCATGAAGTCTTTGCTCCCAGTCTACCTTAGCTAGTTCTTCTCTCATCCCATTGTAATCGCCTTTGTTTAAGCACAAAACACTAGTGTTTGATTTTACCTTGTCATCCTCCAACTGTATTTTAAATTCCACCATATTGTGGTCGCTCCTTCCAAGAGGATCCGGAACTATGAGATCATTAATCAATCCTGCCTCATTACACAGGACCAGATCTAGGACCGCTTGTTCCCTTGTAGGTTCCATTACATACTGTTCCAGGAAATTATCCTGGGCACATTCTATAAACTCCTCCTCAAGGCTGCCTTTACCAACCTGGTTAAACCAATCGATATGCAGATTAAAATCTCCCATGATAACCGCTGTACCATTTCTACATGCATCCGTTATTTCTTTGCTTATTGCCTGCCCTACCATCCTGTTACTATTTGGCGGCCTATAGACTACTCCTATCAGTGACCTTTTCGCCTTACTATTCGCCTACACGTGTAGTGTCTCCCACCCACCCTCCTCCTCTAACCTAATAATAAGACCCATTGGTGTAAGGTAAGTGCCATATTATATTATATATTATCAGCATTGTGCAGGCCAAGGATTGGAGGTGGAGGAGCAGTCTCTGTCAGCGAGAGAACCTGAGAACATCTCAGAAGGTAAGCAAGTGATTTTTACTTTTATACCTTTTTTCAAATTGTGTGTGTCGGGGGGGACAGAAAAGCTGTGACCTGAGTGGCTGGTTGGGATTCTAACCTAAATTTTTTTCACTATTTGGGAACTAATTAAACATAATAACTTAATTATAATTTAGAGGATATCTAAGCCAGAGATCGGAGGATATTATAGTTAGCTATCGCATTTCTATTAGAAATCTAGTGCTAGGAAACAGATAGTTGACAGTAACTTTGTAATTTAAAAAAAAAAAGACAAATTTTAATTTTAATTAATTGACGCAATGTCAGTTAGAGGGGTGCTGTGCTCTGACTGTGAGATGTGGCAGGTCCGGGAGGCTTCCAGCGTCCTGGATGGCTTCATCTGCAGAAAGTGCACCCAACTGCAGCTCCTCACAGACCGCATGGTTCGGTTGGAGCAGCAATTGGATGCACTTAGGAGCATGCAGGTGGCGGAAAGCGTCATAGATCGCAGTTATGTAAGTGTGGTCACACCCAAGGTGCAGGCAGAGAAATGGGTGACCACCAGAAAGGGCAGGCAGTCAGTGCAGGAATCCCCTGTGGTTGTCCCCCTCTCGAACAGATATACCCCTTTGGATACTGTCGGGGGGGATAGCCTATCAGGGGAAAACAGCAGCAGCCAGAGCAGTGGCACCACGGCTGGCTCTGATGTTCAGAAGGGAGGGTCAAAGCGCAGAAGAGTAATAGTTATAGGGGACTCTATAGTCAGGGGAACAGATAGGCGCTTCTGTGGACGTGAAAGAGACTCCAGGATGGTATGTTGCCTCCCTGGTGCCAGGGTCCAGGATGTCTCCGAACGGGTAGAGGGAATCCTGAAGGGGGAGGGCAAACAGGCAGAGGTCGTTGTACATATTGGTACTAACGACATAGGCAGGAAGAGGCATGAGGTCCTGCAGCAGGAGTTCAGGGAGCTAGGCAGAAAGTTAAAAGACAGGACCTCGAGGGTTGTAATCTCGGGATTACTCCCTGTGCCACGTGCCAGTGAGGCTAGAAATAGGAAGATAGAGCAGACAAACACGTGGCTAAACAGCTGGTGTAGGAGGGAGGGTTTCGGTTATCTGGACCACTGGGAGCTCTTCCGGGGCAGGTGTGACCTGTATAAGATGGACGGGTTGCATCTAAACCGGAGAGGCATAAATATCCTGGCCGCGAGATTTGCTAGTGTCACACGGGAGGGTTTAAACTAGTATGGCAGGGGGGTGGGCACGGGAGCAATAGGTCAGAAGGTGAGAGCGTTGAGGGAGAACTAGGGAATATGGACAGTGTGGCTCTGAGGCAGAGCAGACGGGGAGAAGTTGCTGAACACAGCGGGTCTGGTGGCCTGAAGTGCATATGTTTTAATGCAAGGAGCATTACGGGTAAGGCAGATGAACTTAGAGCTTGGATTACTACTTGGAACTATGATGTTGTTGCCATTACAGAGACCTGGTTGAGGGAAGGGCAGGATTGGCAGCTAAACGTTCCAGGTTTTAGATGTTTCAGGCGGGATAGAGGGGGATGTAAAAGGGGAGGCGGAGTTGCGCTACTTGTTCAGGAGAGTATCACAGCTATACAGCGAGAGGACACCTCAGAGGGCAGTGAGGCTATATGGGTAGAGATCAGGAATAAGAAGGGTGCAGTCACAATGTTGGGGGTATACTACAGGCCTCCCAACAGCCAGCGGGAGATAGAGGAGCAGATAGGTAGACAGATTTTGGAAAAGAGTAAAAACAACAGGGTTGTGGTGATGGGAGACTTCAACTTCCCCAATATTGACTGGGACTCACTTAGTGCCAGAGGCTTAGACGGGGCAGAGTTTGTAAGGAGCATCCAGGAGGGCTTCTTAAAACAATATGTAAACAGTCCAACTAGGGAAGAGGCGGTACTGGACCTGGTATTGGGGAATGAGCCCGGCCAGGTGGTAGATGTTTCAGTAGGGGAGCATTTCGGTAACAGTGACCACAATTCAGTAAGTTTTAAAGTACTGGTGGACAAGGATAAGAGTGGTCCGAGGATGAATGTGCTAAATTGGGGGAAGGCTAATTATAACAATATTAGGCGGGAACTGAAGAGCATAGATTGGGGGCGGATGTTTGAGGGCAAATCAACATCTGACATGTGGGAGGCTTTCAAGTGTCAGTTGATAGGAATACAGGACAGGCATGTTCCTGTGAGGAAGAAAGACAAATACGGCAATTTTCGGGAACCTTGGATGACGAATGATATTGTAGGCCTCGTCAAAAAGAAAAAGGAGGCATTTGTCAGGGCTAAAAGGCTGGGAACAGACGAAGCCTGTGTGGCATATAAGGAAAGTAGGAAGGAACTTAAGCAGGGAGTCAGGAGGGCTAGAAGGGGTCATGAAAAGTCATTGGCAAATAGGGTTAAGGAAAATCCCAAGGCTTTTTACACTTACATAAAAAGCAAGAGGGTAGCCAGGGAAAGGGTTGGCCCACTGAAGGATAGGCAAGGGAATCTATGTGTGGAGCCAGAGGAAATGGGCGAGGTACTAAATGAATACTTTGCATCAGTATTCACCAAAGAGAAGGAATTGGTAGATGTTGAGTCTGGAGAAGGGGGTGTAGATAGCCTGGGTCACATTGTGATCCAAAAAGACGAGGTGTTGGGTGTCTTAAAAAATATTAAGGTAGATAAGTCCCCAGGGCCTGATGGGATCTACCCCAGAATACTGAAGGAGGCTGGAGAGGAAATTGCTGAGGCCTTGACAGAAATCTTTGGATCCTCGCTGTCTTCAGGGGATGTCCCGGAGGACTGGAGAATAGCCAATGTTGTTCCTCTGTTTAAGAAGGGTAGCAAGGATAATCCCGGGAACTACAGGCCGGTGAGCCTTACGTCAGTGGTAGGGAAATTACTGGAGAGAATTCTTAGAGACAGGATCTACTCCCATTTGGAAGCAAATGGACGTATTAGTGAGAGGCAGCACGGTTTTGTGAAGGGGAGGTCGTGTCTCACTAACTTGATAGAGTTTTTCGAGGAGGTCACTAAGATGATTGATGCAGGTAGGGCAGTAGATGTTGTCTATATGGACTTCAGTAAGGCCTTTGACAAGGTCCCTCATGGTAGACTAGTACAAAAGGTGAAGTCACACGGGATCAGGGGTGAACTGGCAAGGTGGATACAGAACTGGCTAGGCCATAGAAGGCAGAGGGTAGCAATGGAGGGATGCTTTTCTAATTGGAGGGCTGTGACCAGTGGTGTTCCACAGGGATCAGTGCTGGGACCTTTGCTCTTTGTAGTATATATAAATGATTTGGAGGAAAATGTAACTGGTCTGATTAGTAAGTTTGCAGACGACACAAAGGTTGGTGGAATTGCGGATAGCGATGAGGACTGTCTGAGGATACAGCAGGATTTAGATTGTCTGGAGACTTGGGCGGAGAGATGGCAGATGGAGTTTAACCTGGACAAATGTGAGGTAATGCATTTTGGAAGGGCTAATGCAGGTAGGGAATATACAGTGAATGGTAGAACCCTCAAGAGTATTGAAAGTCAAAGAGATCTAGGAGTACAGGTCCACAGATCACTGAAAGGGGCTACACAGGTGGAGAAGGTAGTCAAGAAGGCATACGGCATGCTTGCCTTCATTGGCCGGGGCATTGAGTATAAGAATTGGCAAGTCATGTTGCAGCTGTATAGAACCTTAGTTAGGCCACACTTGGAGTATAGTGTTCAATTCTGGTCGCCACACTACCAGAAGGATGTGGAATCTTTAGAGAGGGTGCAGAAGAGATTTACCAGAATGTTGCCTGGTATGGAGGGCATAAGCTATGAGGAGCGATTGAATAAACTCGGTTTGTTCTCACTGGAACGAAGGAGGTTGAGGGGCGACCTGATAGAGGTATACAAAATTATGAGGGGCATAGACAGAGTGGATAGTCAGAGGCTTTTCCCCAGGGTAGAGGGGTCAATTACTAGGGGGCATAGGTTTAAGGTGAGAGGGGCAAAGTTTAGAGTAGATGTACGAGGCAAGTTTTTTACGCAGAGGGTAGTGGGTGCCTGGAACTCACTACCGGAGGAGGTAGTGGAGGCAGGGACGATAGGGACATTTAAGGGGCATCTTGACAAATATATGAATAGGATGGGAATAGAAGGATACGGACCCAGGAAGTGTAGAAGATTGTAGTTTAGTCGGGCAGTATGGTCGGCACGGGCTTGGAGGGCCGAAGGGCCTGTTCCTGTGCTGTACATTTCTTTGTTCTTTGTTCTTTTGTATTCCTGATTTCCACCCAAATTGATTCAACCTTGTCCTCCATAGCACCAATATCATCCCTTACTATTGCCCGGATGCCATCCTTAAACAACAAAGCTACACCACCGCCCTTACCGTCCATTCTATCCTTTCGTATAGTCTGATACCCTTGGATATTTAACTCACAGTCGTGACCATCTTTTAACCATGTTTCAGTAATGGCCACTAAATCATAGTCATTCACGATGATTTGCGCCATCAATTCATTTACCTTATTTCGTATACTACGAGCATTCAGGTAAAGTACACTTATGATGTTTTTTATGTCTTTGTTATGAATCCTAACACCTTGATCAGTAACTTTTCGCAATTTATTTTTCCTTTTACCCTTTCTCCTAATTTTCCTTGTCTTTGAACCCATATCTCTACATAATAACCTGTCACGTAACCTGCTGCCTTGATCTCCATTAACCATTATACTGTCCATAGCTTTACATTTCCCTTCCCCCCAACTTGCTAGTTTAAAGTCCTTGTGACCAACCTATTTATCCTATTCGCTAGAACACTGGTCCCAGAATGGTTCAGGTGAAGACCGTCCCAACAGTACAGGTCCCTCCTGCCCCAGTACTGATGCCAATGCCCCATAAAATGGAATCCCTCTTTCCTGCACCACTCCTTTAGCCACGTGTTAACTTCTCTAATTTTCTCAACCCTATGCCAATTGACACGTGGCTCGGGTAGTAAACCAGAGATTATAACCCTGGAGGACCTGTTCTTTAATTTAGTCCCTAGTGTTTGATAATCCCCAAACAGGTCCTCTTTCCTAGTCTAACCTATGTTGTTAGTCCCAACGTGGACCACAACAACTGGATCCTCCCCCTCCCTCTCCAAAATCCTTTCAAGCTGATCAGAGATGTCCCTCACCCTGGCACCGGGCAGGCAACATACCATGCGGGACTCTTGATCTGGCTTACAAAGGATGCCATCAATCCCCCTAATTATAGAATCCCCTACAACTACCACTTGTCTTTTTGCTCCCCCCTCTTGAATGGCTTCCTGTACCACGGTGCAGTGGTCAGTCAACACATCTTCCCTACAGCCTTCTTCCTCATCCACACAGGGAGCAAGTACCTCATACCTGTTGGACAAGGTCAAGGGCTGAGGCTCCTCAACTCCTAAACTCAGGATCCCCCCACTTGCCTCCCTTGCAGTCACACCACTCTGTCCCTGACCACTGTCCGAATTAACAGAACTTATTCTACCGGGTGTGACTGCCTCCTGAAACAAAGCGTCCAGGTAATGTTTCCCCTCCCTGATGTGCCGCAGTGTGTGCAGCTCGGTCTCCAGCTCGTCAATTCTGAGCCGAAGTTCCTCGAGCAGCCAACACTTGCTGCAGATGTGGTCACTGACGGTCTCAATGGGATCCACCAGTTCCATCATCATACAGTACCAGCACATCACCTGTCCGGCCATATTCAACTAGTTAATTAATTTAAATATTTTTTCAAAAAAAAATTTCTTTCTGGAAACTCAAGGATAAACCCGAACACCAACAAAAACACAGCCACTCACCCAAACTCAGTCACTCACCTAAACTCAGATGCTCTCTGTTCCAATCAGCACTCCGTGACTAAAGGCACTCCTGCCACACCTTTTGTGCACTCACCTCTCCCAGCACTGTCCCGGCTCTCTCCTCCCGCGCTTTTTAAATCTCCCGGTTCTCTCCTCCGGCGCTGTTTTCGCTGTCCCGGCTCTCTCCTCCCGCGCTTTTTAAATCTCCCGGCTCTCTCCTCCGGCGCTGTTTTCGCTGTCCCGGCTCTCTCCTCCCGCGCTTTTTAAATCTCCCGGTTCTCTCCTCCGGCGCTGTTTTCGCTGTCCCGGCTCTCTCCTCCCGCGCTTTTTAAATCTCCCAGTTCTCTCCTCCGGCGCTGTTTTCGCTGTCCCGGCTCTCTCCTCCCGCGCTTTTTAAATCTCCCAGTTCTCTCCTCCGGCGCTGTTTTCGCTGTCCCGGCTCTCTCCTCCCGTGCTTTTTAAATCTCCCGGCTCTCTCCTCTGGCGCTGTTTTCGCTGTGGTTGGAATCCTGCCTCCCGGAGGTGGTTGGGGTGAACCAGACAGGATTTCTAAAGGGCCGAAAATTGTCGCCCAATGTACGACGACCGCTGAATATGGTTCTTACCGCAGCGGCCGGGCCAGAGCCAGAGATAATTGTGTAATTGGATGCAGAAAAGGCGTATGAAAGGGTGGATTTGAGGTACCTCTTTGCGGTGCTGGAGAAGTTTGGTTGGGCCAAACTGCTGTACCAGGCCCCTTTGGTCTGTGATCGTACAAACACCGTGGGCTGGACTTTCCGTTTGGGAGACTAAGTCCCCACGCTGGAGTGAAAATGGTGGTGTTTTACATCAGGAAAGCTGGCGGAAACCGGCCACTGATGCCCGTTGTGCTGGGGGCTAGCAGGGAGGCAGCATAGAGCTCGCAACTCCTGCTGCTGATATGGCCCTGAGACTTTCCAGTTCCGGGGCCATGCATGCGCACGATGGCGGCCTGCAGCAGCCGCGCCGTGCTTCGTGGCGGACTCATCCTGCGTACCTGGACCGCAAAGGTACCGCTCCCCTTTGGCCACTCGCGCACCCAGGACCGCCCACCCACAGTGCCTCCAGCCCCAAATAAAGCCCCCTCTACCCGTGGACCGGCCCTCCCCCGACACTGACGGCGCCGGACTGAATCTGCAGCTGCCTCGCTAAGTACACAACGGGTGAGACCATGAGAGTCCCATGCCATCGGAAACTCAGGCAGTCGGGGACGGAGCATCGTGGCTCGGGCCTGAGGCTGCGGATACTTGGCGCGACGGGGACACAGAATACGAAAACCGACGCCGCCCCCGATATTGGCATCAAAACAGATTCTCCGGCCCATCGCCGAACGCAATTTTGCCGTCGTGGAGCGGAGAGTCCAGTCCCATGAGTTTGGGGTTTATTAGCCGGAGAAGGCTGCAAGCTCTTTCAGTAGTGCCATGATACCCTCCATGCTGCTTTGTGGGACCGAGTTGTAAAGGAGCAGGTCATCTGCATAGAGCGAGACTGTGCTCTCTGTCTCCTCTCCGGATCCCATTCCAATTCTTTGCTGCCCTGAGCGTGATCTCTAGTGGTTAGATCGCAGCAGCAGAGACAACTGGCACCCCTACCTTGTGCCTCTGTGCAGCTGGTGGTATTTGTCCGTACACTTGCTGTGAGAGCCGCTATACAGGAGTTTCACCCAGGCGATGAACCCTGCACCAAGCCGGTACCTCTCTGAGGTACTTCCATTCAACTCTTTCAAAGGCCTTTTCTGCGTCCAGGGAGATGATGACCTCTGGTGCTTTCTCCCCGGATGGGGTCATTATTCATAGAATTTACAAGGCAGAAGGAGGCCATTTGGCCCATCGCGTCCGCTCCGGCCCTTGGAATGAGCAGTCCACCCAAGCCCACACTTCCACCCTATGACCGTAATCCAGTGACCCCACCTAACCTTTTTGGAAATTAAGGGCAATTTAGCATGGCCAATCCACATATCCTACACATCTTTTTATTGTGGGAGGAAACCGGAGCACCCGGAGGAAGACCACGCAGACATGTGGAGAATGTGCACACTTTGCACAGACAGCAACCCACGCCGGGAATCGGACCTGGGACCCTGGTGCTGTGAAGCAACAGTGCTAACCACTGTGTTATTGTGCCACCCTTATCACATTCAGCAGGCACCTGGGGCGAGATTCTCCAACCCCCCACCGGGTCGGAGAATTGCGGTGGGCCGTCGTGAATTCCGCCCCCGCCGCCCGCCGAATTCTCCGAAGGGAGAAAAGTCGGCGGGACGTCAATCGCGCAGCACACCTCGGAGAATGGCACGGGTGGGCGCAAGGCAATGGATTTTGGGGCTGCCGCTATTCTCCCGTCCGGATGGACCGAAGTCCTGCCGACGTGATGACGGGTCACGTCGGCGTAAATCAAACCATCTTTCAAGCGGCGTCAACCAGTGCTCAAGGTTTACGCCGACCAGCATGGAGGTGGGAGACGGCCTGGGGGGTTGGCCGCTGGAGAGGCGATGGCGTAGCCGCAGTCTGTATGTGTGGTCAAGAGGTGTGCGTAGGGTTGTGTGTGTGTGTGTGCGGCGGGGGGTGGTTAGAGTGGGCTGGGCTCCGGGGGAATGCCGGGAGGGGGGTTGAGTGCCGGGGACGGGAGGATGACTGCCGGGGAGGGGGACGGGGGGGGCACGGGGGGGGGGGGGGGGTGTCCGTGCTGGGGACGGGGACGGGGGACGGGGTCCGTGCCGGGGAGGGGGACGGGGGGACGGGGTCCGTGCCAGGGAGGGGGACGGGGTCCGTGCCGGGGAGGGGGATGGGGGGACGGGGTCCGTGCCGGGGAGAGGGACGGGGGGGGGGTCCGTGCCAGGGAGGGGGACGGGGGTCCGTGCCGGGGAGGGGGACGGGGGACGGGGGTCCGTGCCGTGGAGGGGGACGGGGTCTGTGCCGGGGAGGGGGACGGGGTCCGTGCCGGGGAGGGGGACGGGGGGACGGAGTCCGTGCCGGGGAGGGGGACGGGGGGACGGGGTCCGTTCCGGGTAGGGGGACGGGGGGCTGGTCCGTGCCGGGGAGGGGGGGTGCGAGGGCAAGTGAGTTGGTCCACCTGGCCAGGTGCCAGCCTCCAACAGTCGGACCCATGCGGTCCATGCCACCTGGCTGGGGGGAGGAGGGGGTATGGGCAATGATGACACGTCGTTGTCCCCTCCCCCCAGGCCGTCATGATTTCCGGTCATCCAGCGATGTTGGCCGCCGTGGCGGCAGCCGCTAATGTCCATGGTGCCCTGGATGATGAGGAGGAGGAGGAGCGTGCCAGAGAGGCGGCGCAGGCTGCCGCAGAGGGGCAGGCTGCAGCCGACCAGGCTGGAGGAACACCTCACTGACAGGACGAGGAGGGGGAGGAGGACGTCGCGGCCCCACGGCAATGGAAGCACCCGAGGGCGCCCCGTGTGTACCGGCCCCGGCTGTCATACCAGGACCTCACGGACCGGGAATGCAGGAGGAGACTCCGGATGACATACATCTGCCACCTGCTAGCACACCTGTCACCGCGTGGCACTAGCGGGGGACACCCTCTCCCCGTGTCCGTCAAGGCTGGGCCAGCGGGCACGGGACAGGCTGATAGCCGCCCGCTTCACTGACTAGATGGGCGTGGGAATCGGGTAGTATGGCCACAGACCGCACACCATGGCAACAGCCGACCACCCACACCCCCCACCCAGCAGTGGCGTTGTGTCGTGCGCATCGTCCGACTCTGAGTCCATGGCACTTTGGGGTGGCGGTTCGTCTCCGCCCATCAAATCTGTGTCCCTGTCCTGTATTTCAGTTTCCTGGGTAGTGGTGTCCTGGGTAGTGGTGTCCTGGGTAGGGGTGTCCTGGGTAGGGGTGTCCTGGGTAGGGGTGTCCTGGGTTGTGGTTTTGTGGCTCGGCTGTGACGGGGGCCTGTGGCTGCCCCTCTCGTCGCTGGGTGGCACATGCCTGCGCAAGACGGGGGCGTCGTCTCCCTGTTGCTCCAGGTCTCTCCATCTCCAGTGGTCTCCGAGGGGCATCCTGCGGGCGGTCTGCATCTGCGGGGCTGGGTGCCTCGACGTTTGCTCCTGCGATACACAATGAAGCATGCATGGTTAGACACGCAGGCAGTGATCAGGTGATATGGGGGAGGGGGATATGGGGAGGGGAGATATGGGGATGGGCTGTCGGTGGCTCACTTGCTGGTGGGCCCATGACCTCTGCATCAGCAACCTCCCGGTCCTCAGGTCCGCCAGCCAGTTCCAGGGCCCTTCCCTCATGTTCGGTCTGTGGCCTCTCATCAGCGGGGCCTCCTCCAGTCCTCACATGCTCCCTGGTGTTGTGTGCGCGTTTCTCCTGTGCGGGTGGGGGGGGGGTGGCAGGGGTAAAAGGCAACAGTGTTAGACAGGTATATGAATGCACGCCATCGGTTGCGCGTGTATTGCTGAGGTTAAGGTTAGGGCTGGATTCACTTGGGGAAATGGGGGAAGGCGGATATGGGGGAGGGGGGATATGGGGGATGGGGATATGGGGGATATGGGGGAGGGGGGATATGGGGGAGGGGGGATATGGGGATATGGGGGATACGGGGGAGGGGGATATGGGGGAGGGGGGATATGGGGAGGGGGATATGGGGGAGGGGGGATATGGGGTATATGGGGGAGGGGGATATGGGGGAGGGGGGATATGGGGGATATGGGGGAGGGGGGATATGGGGGATATGGGGGAGGGGGGATATGGGGGATATGGGGGATATGGGGAGGGGGATATGGATATCGGGCAGTGGGGGGGGGGGCTCACCCTGGCTGCACTGACGAGGTCGTTCACCTTCTTGTGGCACTAGGTGCCTGTCCCTGGTGTCAGGACCACAGCGCTGACGGCCTCTGCCACCTCCCTCCACAGACGCCGGCTGTGGCGTGGGGCAACTCTGCGGCCATGTCCGGGATACAGGGCCTCCCTCCTCTGCTCCACTGCGTCCAGGAGCGCCTCAATGTCACGGGACTGGAACCTCGGGGCTGAGCAGCGGGCGGCCATCCGGTCGGGTCGTCTGGTCGGGTGGGGGGAGCAGCGCGTCTTATGAGCCGTCACGTGAACCACGTGAGCCAGCGCGGATAGCGTCACGGCGCTGCTAGCCCATTCGGGGCCGGAGACTTTGCGACGTTTGGGGCGGCGTGATGCAGGTGGGATTTGCGCCAGTTTTGGCGCCGGTCGGCGGACATCGCGCAAATAACGGAGAATTTCGCCCCTGATGTTCGGTGTTGGCTGTCTACCCTTGATGAAGCTCATTTGGTCTTCTGCTACCACCTCTGATATGCAGTCCTCCAGTCTCTTGGTTAGGATCTTGGCCAGTATTTTCACGTCCGCGTTTAGCAGCGAAATAGGTCTTTAGGACCCGCATTCTGTTGGGTCTTTGTCTTTCATGGGTAGCAAGATTGAGGCTTGTGCTAACGTAGGCAGCAGTGTGCCCCTCGCAAACGAGTCTGTGAACATTTCCTGCAGGGGCGGCACCAGTGCCGTCGTACATTTTTTGTGGAAGACCGCCAGGAATCCATCTGGTCACAGCGCCTTCCCGCCTGCATGGAGTTAATACTCTCCATGACTTCTCCCAGTTCTGCATGGTAGCACAGTGGTTAGCGCTGTTGCTTCACAGTGCCATGGTCCCGTGTTCGCTTCCCGGCTTGGGTCACTGTCTGTGCGGAGTCTGCACATTCTCCCCTGTTGCGTGGGTTTCCTCCGGGTGCTCCGGTTTCCTCCCACACAAGACCCGAAAGACATGCTTGTTAAGTGAATTCTAAATTCTCCCTCAGTGTACCCGAGCAGGTGCCGGAATGTTGTGTCTAGGGGCTTTTCACAGTAACTTCATTGTAGTATTAGTGTTAGCCTACTTGTGACAATAATAAAGATTATTATGGTAGTGCTTCCAGCCCCCATTTTCTATCTCCCCCCATGACTGGCAAGTCCAGTTCATCGAGGAACTGTTTCATCCCTGATGCACTATCAATTACGCGAGACAAGAGTAGAATGTAATCGAAGCTTTATTACACAGAGATGTGTGGCCTCCTACAGCAGCTTATGAAATGGCTGCTGTTCGGAGAGCACACACATTTATACTCCGCCTACTGGGCGGAGCCAGCAGGCAGGGATCTACCCCCGTACCTGTAGTATAGGGGCCTTACCGTAATACCCATATATACAATATAATACAACAGTGGTGACTACCACATTCACCCCCTGTTAAAAATGAGTCCAGCGGGGGTGGTGGAAAACTATATACATACAGATTGGTTTTAAAATTACAGAGAAGGTTACAAATTTAGACGATCGGGCGCCTTGATCTGTCGTTGAGAGCGCCACAGTGCTGGTGGCGACGCTGGCATCGGCTTTGTCTTCGGTGACTCTGGGAGCGTGTCAAAATCCTCTTCATCCCCGGGTGGGAGGAAGGGGAGGACGGATTGTCCTGGAGCGGGGGCTGCGGTGGGGTACGCCGGGGGAGGGGAGGGTGGCGCTGGGGCGGGGGTGTGTGTGTGGGGACCCAGCTGGTGCCAGACCCCTGAGGGAGACTGTGTCTTGGCGGCCGTCGGGGTACGCTACGTCGGCGTACTGCGGGTTCGCATAGAGTAGCTGTACTCTCTCAACCAACGGGTCTGCCTTGTGGAGCCGCACGTGCTTGCAGCGGAGAACAGGTCCTGGAGCTGCCAGCCACGTTGGGAGCGAAACCCCGGAGGTGGGCTTCCTGGGGAAGGCAAAGAGACGTTCATGGGGGGGGGGGGGGGGGTGGTTTGTTGATCGCGGTGCACAGGAGCGACCGAATGGAGTGAAGTGCATCGGGGAGGACCTCCTGCCAGCAGGAGGCCGGGGGTTTCTGGACCGTAGGGCCAGTTGGACGGCCCTCCAGACCGTGCCATTCTCCCGCTCCACCTGCCCGTTTACCCTGGGGTTATAGCTGGTCGTCCTGCTCGAGGCAATCCCCCTGTTGAGCAGCTGTAGGAGGCCACACATCTCTGTGTAATAAATTGTTGCACTATCAATTACGAGATGAGAGTAGAATGTAATCAAGGCTTTATTACACAGAGATGTGTGGCCTCCTACAGCAGCTTACAAAATGGCTGCTTGTTCGGATAGCACACACATTTATACTCCGCCTCCTGGGCGGAGCCAGCAGGCAGGGATCTATCCCTGTACCTGTAGTACAGGGGCCTTACCATAATACCCATATATACAATATAATTCAACAGTGGTGACTACCTCAATCCCCAATTCCCCTGCCTAGGAGGTGTACAGTTCTCAAATGCCTCGTTGACCTTTTGCAACTCGCTTACTAGTTTGCCTTTGATGTCCCTAATCTGTGCTATTTCCCTCGTGGCTGCCTGCTTTCTCAGCTGGTGAGCCAGCAGGCGGCTGGGTTTGTCTCTGTGCTCGTACAGGGTCCCCCGTGCCTGGTGGAGTTGCTGAACTGCTTTCCTCGTGGAGAGCAGGTCAAATTCCATTTGTAGATTTTCCCTCTCCGCCAGGAGCTCTATGGTCTGGGCCTCGGAGTATCGCCAGTCTGGAGGTGACGAGCTGTTACCTTGCCACCCTCTCTTTCCTATCTCTACGCGCCTTGTAGGCAATGATTTCACTCCTGATCACAGCCTTCAGCACCTCCCAGAACGTGGAGGGTAAGACCTCCCCATTTTGGTTGTTATTAATATACTCGTTAATGGCCTGTGATATTTTCTCACAGAAAGCCTTATCGGCAAGGAGGACCATGTCCAAACTCCATGGGAGACACTGGGCACAGACCGTCTCCAACCTCACATCCATGTAATGTGGAGCACGGTCGGAGATTAGAATTGCGGAATATTCCACTCTTACTAACCCTGCAAGCACTGATTTCCCTGCTACAAAGAAGTCGATCCGTGTATACCTGGGAGAAGGAGAACACCTTCTCCCCTGGGTGGGTGAACTGCCATGGGTGCACTGCCCCATCTGCTCTATGAATAAGCCGAGTTCTTTCGCCATGTTAGGGGTCTTCCCCGTTTTGAGGTTCGACCTGTCTGTCCGTGAGTTGTGGACACAATTAAAATCCCCCCCCATTATAAGTCGCTGCATGTCATCGGGGATTTCCGCCATGGTCTTCTTTATAAATTCTGTGTCGTCCCAGTTGGGACCAGGACTACCGATGCCCCATCCCGGACACCACTGACCGTGACGTACCACCCCCTGGGTCCGTAACCGTCCTCATTGCAGTAAACATTGTGCTCTTATTTAGCAGTATGGCTACACCCCTGACCCTCGTCCCGTGGCAGGAATGGTAGGTCTGTCCCACTCAGCCCTTCCTTACCCGCAGTCGGTCCTTCTCCCTCAGATGCATCTCTTGGAGGAAGACCATATCGGCTTTCATACTTTTCAGGTGGGCAAAGACTCTGGATAATTTCACTGGGCCATTATGGCCACTGACATTCCAGGTGACTATCCTGATGGGGGTTTATGTCCTCTCACTCTTGGGGATTAACCATACTTACATGGTGGAAGCGCCCCTGCACTCAGGGGTTTCCTTTTGTTAGGGAGTCGCCCAAAATCCAGCAGAGGGCAGTAGAGCGGAGCTGCTGATTGGCCGTTGCAGGGGAAATTTGCATACGTCCGTGCGCTCACCCTAACTTGGAGGTGGTTTGTGGAGGAGCTCTTGTCAAGTGACTGGTAAGTAATTTTTATTTATTTTCCCTCAGGTGTTATCATGCGGGGCGCAGAGGTTGCTGAGTGAGTGCTTGCTGAGAAGGGGAGTGAATAACAGGTAAGCTCTTTCTTTCTTTTTTTTATCTGGAGGGGATGACAGGGAAGGTAGTGCAATGTTCCTCCTGCAGAATGTTTGAGGTGAGGGACGCTGTCAGTATCCCTGCTGATTTCATCTGTGGGGAGTGCACCCATCTCCAGCTCCTCAGAAACCGCGTTAGGGAACTGGAGCTGGAGTTGGATGAACTTCGGATCATTCCGGAGGCAGAGTTGGTCATAGATAGAAGCTTCAGGGATGTAGTTACTCCAAAGAATAAAGATAGATGGGTGATGGTAAGAGGGGCTGGGAGGAAGCAGTCAGTACAGGGATCCCCTGTAGCCGTTCCCCTTAGTAACAAGTATACCGCTTTGGATACTGTTGGGGTGGGTGGGGGGACTTACCAGGGTTAAGCCATGGGGTACAGGTTTCTGGCACAGAGTCTGTCCCTGTTGCTCAGAAGGGAAGGGGGGAGAGGAGTAGCGCATTAGTCATTGGAGACTCCATAGTTAGGGGGATGGATAGGAGATTCTGTGGGAACGAGTGGGACTCACGGTTGGTGTGTTGCCTCCCAGGTGCCAGGGTGCGTGATTTCTCGGATCGTGTTTTCTGGATCCTTAAGGGGGAGGGGGAGCAGCCCCAAGTCGTGGTCCACATAGGTACCAATGACATAGGTAGGAAAAGGGATGGGGATGTAAGGCAGGAATTCAGGGAGCTAGGGTGGAAACTTAGATCTAGGACAAACAGAGTTATTATCTCTGGGTTGTTACCCGTGCCACGTGATAGCGAGACGAGGAATAGGTAGAGAGAGGAGTTGAACACATGGCTACAGGGATGGTGCAGGAGGGAGGGTTTCAGATTTCTGGATAATTGGGGCTCATTCTGGGGTCGGTGGGACCTCTACAAACGGGATGGTCTGCACCTGGACCAGAGGGGTACCAATATTCTGTGGGGGAAATTTGCTAATGCTCTTCGGGAGGGTTTAAACTAGTTCAGCAGGGGCTTGGGAACCTGAATTGTAGCTCCAGTATACAGGAGGTTGAGAGTAGTGAGGTCATGAGTAGGGTTTCAAAGTTGCAGGAGTGTGCCGGCAGGCAGGAAGGTGGTTTAAAGTGTGTCTTCTTCAATGCCAGGAGCATCCGGAATAAAGTGTGTGAACTTGCGGCATGGGTTGGTACCTGGGACTTCGATGTTGTGGCCATTTCGGAGACATAGATAGAGCAGGGCCAGGAATGGTTGTTGCAGGTGCCGGGATTTAGATATTTCAGTAAGCTCAGGGAAGGTGGTAAAATGGGGGGAGGGGTGGCATTGTTACTCAAGGACAGTATTACGGTGGCAGAAAGGACGTTTGATGAGGACCCGTCTACTGAGGTAGTATGGGCTGAGGTTAGAAACAGGAAAGGAGAGGTCACCCTGTTAGGGGTTTTCTATAGGCCTCCAAAAAGTTCCAGAGATGTAGAGGAGAGGATTGCAAAGATGATTCTGGATAGGAGCGAAAGCAACAGGGTAGTTGTTATGGGGGTCTTTAACTTTCCAAATATAGACTGGAAACGGTGTAGTTCGAGTACATTAGATGGGTCTGTTTTTGTCCAATGTGTGCAGGAGGGTTTCCTGACACAGTATGCAGATAGGCCAACGAGAGGCGAGGCCATATTGGATTTGGTACTGGGTAATGAACCAGGACAGGTGTTAGATTTGGAAGTCGGTGAGCACTTTGGTGATAGTGACCACAATTCGATTACGTTTACTTTAGTGATGGAAAGGGATAGGTATATACCGCAGGGCAAGAGTTATATCTGGGGGAAAGGTAATTATGATGCGATGAGGCAAGACTTAGGATAAATCGGATGGAGAGGAAAACTGCAGGGGATGGGCACAATGGAAATGTGGAGCTTGTTCAAGGAACAGCTACTGCGTGTCCTTGATAAGTATGTACCTGTCAGGCAGGGAGGAAGTGGTCGAGTGAGGGAACCGTGGTTTACTAAAGCAGTCGAAACACTTGTCAAGAGGAAGAAGGAGACTTAGTAAAGATGAGACATGAAGGTTCAGTTAGGGCGCTCGAGAGTTACAAGTTAGCTAGGAAGGACCTAAAGAGAGAGCTAAGAAGAGCCAGGAGGGGACATGCGAAGTCTTTGGCAGGTAGGATCAAGGATAACCCTAAAGCTTTCTATTGATATGTCAGGAATAAAAGAATGACTAGGGTAAGAGTAGGGCCAGTCAAGGACAGTAGTGGGAAGTTGTGCTTGGAGTCCGAGGAGATAGGAGAGGTGCTAAATGAATATTTTTCGTCAGTATTCACACAGGAAAAAGACAATGTTGTCGAGGAGAATACTGAAATTTAGGCTACTAGACTAGGAAGGCTTGAGGTTGATAAGGAGGAGGTGTTAGCAATTCTGGAAAGTGTGAAAATAGATAAGTCACCTGGGCCGGATGGGATTTATCCTAGGATTCTCTGGGAAGCTAGGGAGGAGATTGCTGAGCCTTTGGCTTTGATCTTTAAGTCATCTTTGTCTACAGGAATAGTGCCAGAAGACTGGAGGATAGAAAATGTTTTCCCTTGTTCAAGAAGGAGAGTAGAGATAACCCCGGTAACTATAGACCAGTGAGCCTTACTTCTGTTGTGGGCAAAATCTTGGAAAGGTTTATAAGAGATAGGATGTATAATCATCTGGAAAGGAATAATTTGATTCGAAATAGTCAACACGGTTTTGTGAGGGGTAGGTCGTGCCTCACAAACCTTATAGAGTTCTTTGAGAAGGTAACCAAACAGGTGGATGAGGGTAAAGCAGTTGATGTGGTGTATATGGATTTCAGTAAAGCGTTTGATAAGGTTCCCCATGGTAGTCTACTGCAGAAAATACGCAGGCATGGGATTCAGGGTGATTTAGCAGATTGGATCAGAAATTGGCTAACTGGAAGAAGACAAAGGGTGGTGGTTGATGGGAAATGTTCAGACTGGAGTCCAGTTACTAGTGGTGTTCCACAAGGATCTGTTTTGGGACCACTGCTGTTTGTCATTTTTATAAATGACCTGGAGGAGGACGTAAAAGGATGGGTGAGTAAATTTGTAGATGACACTAAAGTCGGTGGAGTTGTGGACAGTGCGGTAGGATGTTACAAGTTACAGAGGGACATAGATAAGCTGCAGCGCTGGGCTGAGAGGTGGCAAATGGAGTTTAATGCAGAAAAATGTGAGGTGATTCATTTTGGAAGGAATAACAGGAAGACTGAGTACTGGGCTAATGGTAAGATTCTTGGCAGTGTGGATGAGCAGAGAGATCTCGGTGTCCATGTACATAGATCCCTGAAAGTAGCCACCAAGGTTGAGAGGGTTGTTAAGAAGGCGTACGGTGTGTTAGCTTTTATTGGTAGAGGGATTGAGTTTAGGAGCCATGAGGTCATGTTGCAGCTATACAACACTCTGGTGCGGCCGCATTTGGAGTATTGCGCCCAATTCTGGTCGCCGCATTATAGGAAGGATGTGGAAGCATTGGAAAGGGTGCAGAGGAGATTTACCAGAATGTTGCCTGGTATGGAGGGAAGATCTTATGAGGAAAGGCTGAGGGACTTGAGGCTGTTTTCATTAGAGAGGAGAAGGTTAAGAGGTGACTTAATTGAGGCATACAAGATGATCAGAGGATTGGATAGGGTGGACAGTGAGAGCCTTTTTCCTCGGATGGTGATGTCTCGCACGAGGGGACATAGCTTTAAATTGAGGGGAGATAGATATAAGACAGATGTCAGAGGTAGGTTCTTTACTCAGAGAGTAGTAAGGGCGTGGAATGCCCTGCCTGCAACAGTAGTGGACTCGCCAACACTAAGGACATTCAAATGGTCATTGGATAGACATATGGACAATAAGGGAATAGTGTAGATGGGCTTTAGAGTGGTTTCACAGGTCGGCGCAACATCGAGGGCCGAAGGGCCTGTACTGCGCTGTAATGTTCTATGTTCTAAAATGGCCACGGTCTCCGTTCTCCCCAGAAGGCCGGGCCCTTGCCCTCTGGCATTTCCCGTTGTCCATGGGCTACCCTGATGCACGATCAATTGCACAAAGACGAGAGTAGGATGCAATCGAGGCTTTATTACACTGAGATGTGTGGCCTCCTACAGCAGCTGGCGAAATGGCTGCTGTACGAGGAAGACACATATTTATACTCTGCCTACTGGGCGGAGCCAGCAGGCAGGGAACTACCCCCGTACCATTAGTACAGGGCCTTATTGTAAAGCACCTACACCGACATCCTCTATATAAATCTTTACATCAGTGGTGACTACCACATTCACCCCTTGTAAAAATTGAGTCCGGCGGGGGTGGAGGGGAAAATTATATACAGAGTGATGATGCTTTAAAAGTCCAGGTCATGTTACAGGTTCAGTCGGTCCGGAGCCTTGATCTGCCGTTGGGAGCGCCGCAGTGGTGGCAGCGATTCCGGTGTTGGTCTGTCTTCGGTGGCTCCGGGAGTGTGTCAAAGTCCTCTCCATCCCTGGGTGCGGGCAGCGGGAGGACGGATTGTCCTGGGGCAGGGGCTGCGGTGGGGTGCGCCGGGGGAGGGGGGGGGTGGCGCCGGGCCGGGGGGGTGTGAGTGTGCTGAACCAGCTGGTGCCAGGTCCCTGAGGGAGACTGTATCTTGGCGGCCATCGGGGTACGCTACGTAGGCGTACTGTGGGTTGGTGTGGAGTAGCTGTACCCTGTCAACCAATGGGTCCGCCTTGTGGAGTCGTACGTGTTTAATGAGGAGTCCGGATCCTGGAGCTGTGAGCCAAGTCGGGAGCGACATCCTGGAGGTGGACTTCCTAGGGAAGGCAAAGAGATGTTCATGAGGGGTTTCGTTGGCCGAGGTGCACAAGAGCGACCGAATGGAGTGAAGGGCATCGGGCAGGACCTCCTTCCAGCGGGAGGCCGGGAGATTTCTGGACTGTAGGGCCGGCTGGACGGCCCTCCAGACCGTCCCATTCTCCCTCTCCACCTGCCCCTTTCCCCGGGGGTTGTAGCTGGTCATCCTGCTCGAGGCGCTACCCCTGTTGAGCAGGATCAGACGCAGCTCATTGCTCATGAATGAGGATCCCCTGTCACTGTGGATGTAGGCGGGAAAGCCGAACAGAGCAAAAACGGTGTTGAGGGCTTTGATGACGGTGGCAGACGTCATGCGGGGCATGGGATGGCGAAGGGGAATCTGGAGTACTCATCGACCACACTGAGGAAGTACGTGTTACGGTTGGTGGAGGGGAGGGGCCCTTTGAAGTCCACGCTGAGGCATTCAAAGGGGCGGGAGGCCTTCATCAGACACGCACGGTCTGGCCGGTAGAAGTGCGGTTTGCATTCCACGCAGACCTGGCAGTCTTTGGTGATAGCCCTGACTTCCTCGATGGAGTAGGGCAGATTGCGAGCCTTGATGAAATGGTAAAAACGTGTGACCCTCCAGGTGACAGAGGTTGTCGTGCAGAGTCCGGAGTCGGTCCACCTGTGCGCTGGCACATGTACCTCGGGTTAGGGCATCGGGGGGCTCGTTGAGCTTACCGTAGTTGTAGATGGAGAGCTCGATCATCCACCTCAAGATTTTATCGTTTTTGATTTTACCCCGCTGTGTGTTATTGAACATAAAGGCAACCGACCATTGGTCAGTGAGGAGAGTGAATCTCCTGCCGGCCAGGTAATGCCTCCAATGCCGCACAGGTTTAACGATGGCTTGGGCCTCTTTTTCGACGGAGGAGTGCCGAATTTCGGAGGCATGTAGGGTTCGTGAAAAAAACTCCACGGGCCTGCCTGGTTGAGGGTGGCGGCTAGAGCGACGTCTGATGCATCGCTCTCGACTTGGAATGGTAAAGTCTCGTCGACCGCGTGCATCGCAGCCTTGGCGATGTCGGCCTTGAAACGGTTGAAGGCCTGGTGAGCCTCGGCCGTTAAGGGAAAAAGAGTGGGTTGAATGAGTGGGCGGGCCTTGTTCGCATAGTTTGGGACCCACTGGGCTTAATAAGAAAAGAACCCCAGGCATCGTTTAAGGGCCTTGGAGCAGTGGGGGAGGGGGAGTTCCATGAGGGAGCGCATGCGGTCAGGATCGGGCCCCAGAACTCCGTTCTGGACCACATAGCCGAGGATGGCTAAGCGGTTCGTGCTGAACACGCACTTCTCCTTGTTGTAGGTTAGGTTGAGGAGAGTGGCGGTGTGGAGAAATTTGGCAAGGTTGGCATCATGGTCCTGCTGGTCGTGGCCGCAGATGGTGACGTTATCCAGGTACGGGAAAGTGCCTGCAGCCTGTACCGGTCAACCATTCGGTCCATTTCCCATTGGAAAACCGAGACCCTGTTGGTGATGCCAAAGGGAACCCTAAGAAAGTGGTAAAGGCGACCATCTGCCTCAAAGGCAGTGTATGGGTGGTCCGCCTTACGGATGGGGAGCTGGTGGTAGGTGGATTTCAGGTCAATTGTTGAGAAGACCCGGTACTGCGTAATCTGATTGACCATATCAGATATGCGTGGGAGGGGATACGCGTCGAGCTGCGTGTATCTATTGATGGTCTGGCTGTAGTCCACGACCATCCTGTGTTTCTCCCCAGCTTTCACAACTACCACTTGGGCTCTCCAGGGGCTGTTGCTGGCCTCGATGATGCCTTCCCGAAGCAGTCGCTGGACCTGGGACCTGATGAAGGTCCTGTCCCTGGCGCTGTACCATCTGCTCCTGGTGGCGACAGGTTTGCAATCAGGGGTTAAGTTTGCAAATAGGGAAGGTGGGTCGACCTTTAGGGTCGCGAGGCCGCCTACAGTAAGGGGTGGTAGGGGCCCGCCGAATTTCAGTGTTAGGCTCTGGAGGTTTCACTGGAAGTCCAGGCTGAGTAGCAGGGCAGCGCAGAGATTGGGGAGGACGTAGAGGCGGAAGCCGCTGAACTCCACGCCCTGGACAGTGAGAGTGGCGATGCAGTATCCCTTTGGTACTTTCTCTTGGAGCAACCGGTGGGCTCGGTCTATTTCTGATGGTTGTGGAAGCTATCCCTTCCCACCAGATTTCCCAGCATTTGGGCCACCTAGTCTTCGATCCCCTCCGGCAGGCCCACTATCCGCAGGTTTTGACGCTTTGATCGATTTTCCTGATCTTCTATCTTTCTCCTCAGAGTCTGCGTTGCGACCAACCTTGTTATCTATTTTCTCCAGGGCGGTAATCCGGTTGCTTTGGTCTGTTGAGGCTGTTTCTAGCTCCTTTATGGTGTTTTCCTGGGCTTCCAATCTCCGCCTTGTCCAGGGCCACCTGCATGGTTGCCAGAGCTTCCGCGATTGCCACCCTGACCGCAGCCTGGATATCGGTCTTCATCTCCTCTCTATGTTCTCTCAGTTTCCTTGAGAGAAACATCCTCCGACCCCCGTCTGGTGAGGGTTGGGGGGGGGGGGGCTCCTTGTGCGGCGGGTCAGTCCTTCGCACTCTGCCATGGCCCGAGTTTCATCGCCTCATGCGTCTGTCGGCTCAGCGACTCACTTCTCCTGGCTTTTCCCATTTCTTGTCTTTTTTCGCCCTCTGGGCTTGCTGTTGTTCGGCATCTCTGTTTGCGTTCATGTTGGTTGAGGTGTGGGGATACTTTGGGCTATTTTGAGTAAAATAGCCTATTTTGGGGTTCATAGGAGGAGAGCCACCTGATGTCCGACTGCTCAGCAAAACCCCATCACCGGAAGTCCAGATGTGGAACTTTTAGCTGCCTAGCTACTTTACGGCAGACCAGTAACTATTTTTAGATGCCCTTTCTCAGTCTCTCTTGGGTTTAAGCCTTTTCTCTTACCGCTCTGCCATTATAATGATGAAGTCATTGTAGGTTCTGTACGTTAAACAGTTGGTCTTCTCTGAGCCACAAGATTGATAACTTTTTGAACGCTGTTTGTGAAGCTCATCAAATTTACTGAAATATTCAAGGCAGACTAAAAATTACCTCTTCGACTTGTCACTGATGACTCATCATGTCCTCGTAAAGGTAGTCCCAAAGAAGACAGTAGTTTGAACGTGGCATCAACACATCTCAGCACTTTCTCCCAGTAAGGACACTCCTTTTCAAACTGAGCTGATAACGCAGAATCGATTCTTCCAGATAATTTACATCTTTGAATGAATGCACACATAGCTTTAATATGAACTTTGGAAGTTTCATGACCAGCAATATCTCTTCCAACATTTCTCCAATTAGGGTACCCATTTCCCTTTGCTGGGGTCAGGGACTAATTTTCAAACATAACGGTAACTGCCTTAAAGGTTTCCAAACAAATCAACCAATTTCTAATTTGCGTCATCCGGTTTCTCTTCACCCTCAGAAAATGGGACATCTGGGGCAGCACGGTGCCCCAGGTTCGATCTCGGCTCCGAGTCACTGTCTGCGTGGAGTTTGCACATTCTCCCCGTGTTTGCGTGGGTTTCGCCCCCACAAACCAAAAGATGTGCGAGGTAGGTGGATTGAACATGCTAAATTGCCCCTTAATTGGAAAAAAAATGAATTGTGTACACTAAATTTATTTTTAAAAAGAAAGAAAATGGGACTTCTGAATACTTCTGACCTGCTTTCAACTTCCAACCGCAAACACTTTCCTCAAATTTTCCATATTACCCATGTTTTCTTGTTTATTCAGTACTAAATATTCTACCGTAACCAATGGAATAGATTTTGGCCATAAGGCAATGTCTTCAGGGTAGGTCTTCCCTCAATTTAACAAAAGAATCAGCAATATCTTGTATTTCCGTTGTCAGAGTCCATTTCTTGTTCAACTTTTTCAGGCGATATGGTATTTCTGGAAATTGGCAAGCCTAAGTGATCAGATAATTCACCCACAGTTTTGGATGTGGATGAATGTGCAATTTGAAACTTTAAAAAAAAAAATGGTTTTATTGAGTTTTTGGTATACAAAACAAATATAAGTATTGAACAAACAGTGGGAATTAAACAAGAGAGTATAAGAAGTAAAACTAAAATTATTTACACATAGATCGGCTTCGACTGCACCTGCATGCACCCCCCTCCCCCCCCGCACCCCCCCACCCCCCCGGCTTGTTTGAACCCCTCCCCCTTCCTTACTGTGCTGTGGCTACCCCGTCCTGATCTTTGGGATCCTAGTTGTTGGCTACAAACAGGTCTTGGAACAACCAAGTGAATGGCTCCCATGTTTTGTGGAAGCCTTCTTCTAACCCTTGGATGGCAAATTTAATTTACTCCATTTGGAAAAATTCCAACAGGTCAGGCAGCCAGTCTGCAGCTTTGGGTGGTGCTGCTGATCGCTAGCCAGCAGGATTCACCGACGAGTGATTAGGGAGGGAAAGGCAAGGGTGTCGGCCCTCCTCCCCATGAAGAGATCTGGCTGATCTGATACCTCGAAGACTGCCTCTCTCGGTTATGGCTCCACCCTTATCCCCTCATCCCCACCACCGTGGACATTGCCTCGAAGAAGGTTGTCCAAAACCCAGCCAGTCTGGGGCAAGACCAGAACATGTGGGCATGGTCGGCTGGGCCTCCATGGCACTGTTCACATTTGTCCCCCATCTCTGGGAAGAACCTGCTCATTCAGGTTCTGGTTAAGTGGGCTCTGTGTACCACTTTTAGTTACGTTAGGTTAAGCCCGATCTCTGGGCTCCCTGTCCGCCATTTCCCTCACCTTCCCCTGTGTTTAGCTGTACTCACTCATCCTTCCCTCTCTTACCGCTCTCATTTCCAAAACGAGGCAGTGTTATGCCACGTAAAGCGGTCGCTGTGGCAATGGTCTACTGTTGGCTGTACAGACGGTAAAAGGGAGAACTTTCTTTGTTAAAACATTGCGTTATAAGAGTCTTATTCTACGGGTTCTTCATCGCTGCCCCTGCTGCCACTTCTCCTGTCCGTTATATGCGATGAATGTGTCAGCGTCCGCAGGGACTGTGACAAAGTGCCTCTGCCTTGATACGTGGTCCAGAGCTTGGCTGGGTACAGCATTCTGAATCTCACGCCGTTTCTGTACAGCGCAGCCTTCGCTTTGTCAAAATCGACCCAGCGCTAGGGCAGGTCAGCCCCAATGTGCTGGTAGATCCGGATCTTGTGACATTCCCAGCTGCAGTTTTTGGACTGCCTGGTCCCACGCAGGATTCTTTCCCGATTCTGGGGCGTCATTCTCCGACCCCCCGCCGGGTCGGAGAATGGCCGTTGGCCGCCGTGAATCCCGCCCCCCGCCCCCGCCGAAGTCTCCGGTACCGGAGATTGGGCGGGGGCGGGAATCGGGCCGCGCCGGTTGGCGGGACCCCCTGCTCAATTCTCCGGCCCGCATGGGCCGATGTCCCGCCCAGAAATTGCCTGTCCCGCCGGCGTAAATCAAAGCTGGTATTTACCGGCGGGACCAGGCGGTGTGGGCGGGCTCCGGGGTCCTGGGGGGGGCGCGGGTGATCTGACCCCGGGGGTGCCCCCACGGTGGCCTGGCCCGCGATCGGGGCCCACCGATCCGCGGGTGGGCCTGTGCCGTGGGGGCACTCTTTCCCTTCCGCCTCCGCCACGGTCTCCACCATGGCGGAGGAGGATGTGACTCTCCCCACTGCGCATGCGCGGGAAACTGCCGGCGGCCGCTGACGCTCCCGCGCATGCGCCGCATTTCCGCGCCAGCTGGCGGGGCAACAAACGCCATTTCCGCCAGCTGGCGGGGCAACAAATGCCATTTCCGCCAGCTGGCGGGGCGGACATCCCTCCGGCGTCGGCCTAGCCCCTCAATGTTGGGGCTCAGCCCCCAAAGATGCGGAGCATTCCGCACCTTTGGGCCGGCGCGATGCCCGTCTGATTGGCGCCGTTTTTGGCGCCAGTCGGCGGACATCGCGCCGTTGGGGGAGAATTTCGTCCCTGGTACCGGTGCATTTTTGCAATTATCGCCCTCGGTTGGTCCCCAGTTTTGGGCTTTGGTTGGAGCGACCCAAGCGTTCTGTCGATTTCTGGTGGGTTGGGGAAGTTGACCCCTTCCCACCAGGTTACCCAGCATTTGGACCACATAGTCTGTGGGGTGCCTACCTTCGATCCCCTCCGGTGTGCCCACGATTCGTAGGTTCTGCCGCGTCAACCGGTTCTCCTAATCCTCAACCTTTCCTCTCAGGTTGCCTTGTGTCACGACCAGCCTTGCCACTTCCTGTTCCAGGGCGATGATCCGGTCGCTCTGGTCCGTTGCAGCCCTCTCCAGATCTTTAATTGTTGCCTCCTGGGCTTCTAGTCGTTTTTCGGTTTTGTCCAGGGCCATCTGCATGGTCGCCAGAGCTTCGCTCACTGCACCCTTCACCGCAGCTTGTATGTCCGATTTTGTTTCTTCTTGGTGTTAACTCTCTTGAGAGGAACATCCTCCACCCATCCCCTGATGAGGGGGGACCTTCTCGTGTGGCGGGTCGGTTCCTCGCGCTCTGGCGAAGTCTGAGTTTCACTGCCACGTGTGCTGCTCGGCTCGGCCGATTGCTGTTTGTCCAGGCTCTTCCCACTCCTGGGGCAGGAGTCTCCGCCCCACCGCGCCACATTTCTGTCCCAACCGGCCGCCAGGATTCTCCGATATGCCGGCCGGTCAATGGGGTTTCCCATTGTGGGGCAGCCCCATGCCGTCGGGAAACCCCCGGGCTCCGGCATAACGGAGAATCACGGCGGCGGAGAATTCCGGCCATGGTCTCCATTCCCCCATAGCTACCTACCCGTTTAGCCATCTAATACCTAACCCACCTAGCCATCAGTACCTAGCCAGCTCACATACCTACCACTTCACCCAACTATAATTTCACCTGTCTACCCACTTCATCTTCCTACCCAGGAACCCACCTGCCCACTTACCCACCTCACCCATCTACCCAGAAACCCACCTGTGTACTTATCCACCTACCCTCACTCACTTACCCACTTACCTAGCTACCTAACTACTTACCCACTTTCCCATCTACCATCACAGCTGCTTACAGACCTCACCCACCTACCACCTAACCAATCTACCCACGCACTTACCCGCCTCGCCGATCGACCACTTGCCTATCTACCTGCTTATCCACCTACTTACTTACCCATCTTGCCCACCTATCCAATTGACAACCTATCCACCGGCCACCTACCCATTCACTTCTCACATACCCACCGACCCATTCACTCAGTCACCCTTACACTCATCTAGTCATTAACATTAAGAGTGGACATTTAATCTTACCGTAGGTCAGGTTGTGTGTCCTGTCTTCTCCTGACTCTGATCCCTCCAACCCAGTTTACCAAGCGATAATGCGCTGTGCTAAGCATTTCTGTGATCCCTGAAGAAACGCGCAGCAGCAGAGTCAGGGGAAATCATGAGCAAAACGACAACTGTCCATCATTGCCACTGTTTGGAAGGTCCAGGTCAATGTACAACAAACCTTAATGGGTTAAGCATGGACCTTGTAATTATGCTGTGAAATCACAAAGTAGATATTGATCTTTTTATTTCTACTTTGTATGAACAATGGTGGTTAGGTAGGACTGTGAAAGGATGAGAATGCTGCGAAGGTTGTAAGACTTCATTCCAACTTGTCCCACTGTTATCAGGCCAACCAGATGTGTGGGTTATTTGGAATAGACCATAACATGTCATGGGTGGGAAGTATTCATTCCAAATGGTTCATTACAGGCAATTTTCCATGCCAAGGTATCCAATTGTACACCACCTCACTCAATGCTGCCCTCTTCCTGTTTCTTGTGTGCCTGTGGGTCAGTGTTCCACGAGCTTATCTGAGTGCATGCTTGCACTGTTTTGGTTGAATTGTGCAACACTTTCTTTATTCAATCACAAGATGTGGGCAATATTTATTACCTATCCCTGATTATCTTTGTGCAGACCTTGTGGTGGAGGTACCCCTTCAGTGCTGTTAGGGAGAACGTTCCAGGATTTTGAGCCAGTGGAAGGAATGGCAATACAGTTCCAAGTCAGGATGAATAGTGACTTGGTGGAGAACCTGCATGGGGTGGTGTTCCCATGCATTTGTTATTCTATGTGGCAGGAGTTGCATGCTTGGGTGGTGCTGTCAAAGGAATCTTGCAAATTGGCGCAGTGCATCTTATAGATGGTACACACTGCAGCAACAGTAATCCAATGATGGGGAGAGTGAATTAAGTGGTGGATGGGGTGAAAATCCTGGAAGGTTTTGAGTCTTATTGGAGCTGCACTCATCCAGACAATTGGCAAGTATTCCATCACTCACCTGACTCTTACCTTGGAGATGATGCAAAAGCTTTGAGGAGTCAGGAGGCCAGTACGCAACACAGAATATACCCAGATTCAGACGTGTTCTTATAGCGAGAGTAGTTATGTGACTGGTCCAGCTAAATTTCTAGTTAACAGTGACCACAGGATGTTGATCGTGGATGAATTCGACGACAGCAATACCACTGACTGTCGCAGAGAGGTTGTTTAACTCCTTTTTGGCGCTGGTCATTGCCTGGCATTCGTGTTGTACGAACACTACTTGCCATTTATCAGCCTTCACCTAAATGTTGTCCAGGTCTTATTACATGTGGGCATAGGCTGCTTTACTATTTGTCCTGTACTTGTGGCCAGGATGTATCTGGGCAATTCTTCACTTTAGCTGGTGGTGTCTGAGCTTTAGATACTGCAATCATCAGGGAGGGGCAAGTTATTTGGACACTTTCTTCCATGAGGCAGTCATACCCCTTAAGCTAATGTCCATGGTCCATGGTCAGAGACAGGAGGGTGTGGCTGCGAGGGAGACAGGTAGGTAACAGTGGAGGAACCTCAGTCCTACAATTATCCAACAGGTATAATGCTCTTTCAACCTGGGGGGACGAGAACAGGGATTGCAGGGAGAATGAGCAAACAAACCGTGGTACAGGGGACCACTCAAGTACCAGGAGTTTAAAAAATGTGGATGTAGTAGGGAACAGTGGGGGCGATTCTCCGCGGCGCGGACCAAGTGCCCGCACAGTCGTGAACGGCGTTGTGTTTCACAACGGCGCGAACAGGGCCCGGGCACGACCTATTCTGGCCCCCACAGGGGGCCAGCACGGCGCTGGAGCAGTTCACACCACTCCAGCATCCTTACGCGGCGCTAAATGGGCGCCGCGCCAACCTGCACATGTGCGGGGAACTTCTTACGTGCGTCGGCCCCTCACCAACATGGCGGCGGTGTTCTGGGGCTGCGCGCGGAAGAAGGTAGGCCCAGGGTGGAGGGAGAGGCCTGCCTGCCGATCGGTGGGCCCCAATCGCGGGCCAGACCCCATCGGAGGTCCCCCCTGGTGAAGGAGCCCCCCTCCTCCCCCCCCACAGACCGCCCCCCCCCCCCCAGCTTTGGGGGTGGACAGCGCCGGCGGGAACCTGTCGTGTCGTAGAGGCCGCTCAGCCCATCCGGGCCGGAGAATCGGCGCCCGCCGTTTGCGGCGATTCTCCGAGTGGCCCGGCGCGAATCGCACGGCGCTGGTTGCGGGGTGGGTGGGGGAGAATCGCGTGCGGCGCCCCAGCGATTCTCTCACCTGCCGTGGGGGGGGGGGGGGGGGGGGGAATCGCGCCCAGTATATGTAACAATATGTGTAATGTAAGGAATACAAGGGGATAACAATAAGGTAATAATACTTCTCGCCACCCAGATGGAGATAAGGAACAGTGATATAAATATCATGTAACTTCTGGGATTCTGGGAGAAGGTTGAAAGGCGTTTGAGAGATTAGGTGCAGAGCATAGAGTTCTGTTGTAAGAGATATAGAATTGTTTTATTTAATAACTCATTCCTTGTTGACTGGTTAGAATATTTAATTTAGTAGTGTAAATAAATCAGCTTTGTTTAATAACACAGTTTGATTTTCTTTGTTAACACTACGTTCTCAAAGCATCCTGATAGACCCAACAGCGAACATCACAGTATAGTTAGGGGGATACTGTAGCCTGCAGCTAAAAGCATGAGTCCCAAAGGCTGTGTTGCCTGCATGGTGCAGATTTAAGGACACAGCCTCAGGGCTGTAGAGTGGGAGAAAGATTCAATTGCTGTGGCACATGTGTGTATCAACAACATCGGTAGGACTAAGGAAGAAGTTCTACTGAGGGTTATGAGCACCTGGGTGCAAAATCAAAAAGTAGATCCACAAAGGTAATAATCTCTGGATTACTAACTTAGCCACAAGCAAGTTGGCATTGAGTAAATAGATCAGAGCAGGTCTTGTGACGCAATGGGTCATGTCTCTGTCTCTGAGCCAGAAGCTCCGAATTCAGGTCCCACCCCAGGACTTCAGGCGAAGGAAGGTGCGTTCAACCTGTAAATCCTTCCAAACACGCTAATGGCTGGCGGTAAGAGTGGGAGAGACTCCTGGCCAACCACGCTAGATGCGGAGTTGTGCCCCCTCAAGCTATAAACCTCTGGGAATAACTAGCTATGGAAACAGACAAAAGTCTGCCTTAGTGCACCACTAGAATTGGAAGAAGAGAATTGGAATTGGAAATAAGGTCAGAGAGTTGGCTGTGTGGCTCAAAGATTGGGGTATGGAGAAATAGGTTTCAATCCAGGGGTATAGGCACCAGTACTGGAGAAAGAGTGAGCTGAACCATTGGGATGGCACTCATCTGAAGGACCAGTGTAATGGTAAATTGTATAACTAGGGCTGTAATGAGCTTTAAACTAAATAGCTGGGCAATGGGGATTTTGAAAGTTAAACGGAAAGCACAAGGCAATTGTGCAGGGAGTGATGTTCTCAGTGACAACCAGAGTGTGACAAGAAGGGGCAGGCTATTCAAATGTAACAGTGCACCAGCAAACAAGGAGTAGGGAAAATGGTCAAACAAAATACAGTATTGAAGACTTTTGAACTGAATGCAGACGGCATTCAAACCAAGAATGAATTGATAGAGCAAATAGAATTAAATGAGTATATGATAACGAGTATGATAACAATTAGAGACATGGGATGCTATCTTCAGCACTAACCCGTAGTGAGTTTGGTGGTGGAGCACTTAATCAGGAGGGAGAGAGAATGGCTGGTGAGTTCCTCGGTGGTAGGCCAAAATGGATCAAGCACCGGGCACACCTGATAAAGATGATTGAAAATACAGTCTCCAGATATATCGTTCAGGGCTAACCAGCTTAGTCAATCATGGTGCAACTGAACCACTTATGGAAATGAACATTGAAGTCCCCCGCCCAGAATATATTCTGTGTACTCGCTATCCCTAGTGCTTCTTCCAAGTGGTTTTCAACATGAAGGATTATTGATTATCAGCTGAGAGAAGGTGGTCGGTGATAATCAGCAAGACGATTCCTTATCCAGGTACAACACGAGGCCATGAAACTTCATGGGGTCGGAAGCCATTGACTTTCAGGGCCACTCCCTCTGGATTGTGTACCACTGTGCCACTAAATCTGGCGGGTCTGCCCTGCTGGTGGACCAGGACATACCCAGGGATAACGATGGATGGAGGTTTCTTATACATTTTCAAAAAGGTATGATTTGGTGAGTATGACTACCCCAAGATGTAGTTTTCCTTGTGTATGGGACAGCTCTCGCAATTTTGGAACAAGTGCCCAGATATTGAAGAGAATGACTTTACAGAATCAATTGGGCAGGGTGTACCTTTGTCGTTTCTGGTGCGTTTGGGCAGGATCTTCCGGTCTCGTCCACCTGAGCTCCGGAAATTTCTATCCAAGGTCAATGGACGTTTTAATGGTCCATGGAATTGTCCATCGTGCCTGTGACAATTCTCACGGCAGGCAGAATGGACAATTTACTGCTTTGCCGATGCAGGGCGATCCATCCAGTTTTGTTCTTATTTGGCTTTTCTATGGCAGTTTAGTACACCTGAGTGGCTTGTTAGGCCACTTCAGAGGGCACTGGATGTGGAGTCAGCCACATTGCTGTACGTCTGGAGTCATACATAGGCCAGACCAGGTAAGGAATTTCCTTCGCTATTGACTAATGGGGAATTACATGGTGTTTTACAGAAACCTAGTAGTTTCATGGTCTCCATTACTTAAACCAGCATTTCCCCCCTCCCCTCTAGATTTTTTGAATTAACTGAATTTAAGTGCGCCAGATGCTGTGTTGGGATTTGAACCTATGCCTCGGTATCATTAATCTAGATCTCTGAATTACTCACTCAGTTATGTAACCACTATGCTAACACTCCCAATTGTATTTGGTAGATGGTGATGATTTTGAAGATTTTGCCTGGAGTGCCAAACACAGTTCTGCTTCAACAGTCCAAAAAGATCGAACTGTTGCCTCAGCAACCATGTGGGGATTGGCATGTATCTCACAGAACCTGTGCCTTGCTGTGTGGGGGATTGAAATTGGGGTCATCAGCTGTTGCCTCACAAAAGCCGTCTGTTCATTCCCTTGTGGCTGTCAATTAATGTAGGCACCATCGACTAATTTGGCAGGGGAGGCGAACCAGGATACTGCAGCAGTGAGGAGAGACAAGGTGCATAGAAAATATAGAAATACAAATAGCAACAGAATAGAGTATAGGCATTAGACAGGAAACAAGCACAGAGATTAGCATGCTTTTGGAATACATGTGTATTAATGTGCAGATTGTTACAAATAAGCTTGAGAAGCTGCAGGCACAAGATGTCATATGGAGTGGGGGAGGGAAATGGGCGAAGGGTGGGGGTGCTCATATTCATATTCATCTCCAGAACTATGCTGATGTCTCAGCAAATGGAGGCGGCCCTTTTAGCTTGGCTGACTCCAGCTCTAGCCATTACAATATTGTGGGTGGGCACAGCAGATCAGGAGGTGGGACTGCGGCATCAGGAAATATACTGACTTCTGATCCTCGCCTCCAAAATGAAAATATATCCCATCATTTCAGGTCTGTGACCTAATGAACTTTGCTAAAGGTAAATGGATATCATTTTCAGGGTCATGGATAAAAAAGCTGGACTGCGGGATGAAATTTAACCGCCTTTTTAAAGTGTGCAAGATCAAATGGTCTCTTTCTGTACAGTTTGACTGTTTCACTTAGTAGCCATAGTGCCCGATTTCATCTTGCAGGTGGGAATCGGAAGTTGGGATATTTCCTGACATCATAATCTCAATTTCTCAAAAGCAGTGCCTGCCAATGCTATTTTCACGGTGCAAGTTGGGAACAGCTGACGTCTGATCTGTAGGGTTAAAATTCACATACAGCACAGTTTGGGAGATGAATGTGAGGTCCTCTAATCCTCACTCCTCATCCCCTCACCTCCTAGTCCACCCTCTGTCTCTGTTTATCTCTGGTCTCCTAGTCCACTCCTCAAACACCCTCATACTCCTTATCCCTAACCCACTTACCTTGTATCTACTATATATAAAATTCATGAACTCTATTAAACGTTAAGGAGCCTTTGAGAAGCTCATACATCTGTGAAAATAAACAATCAGTTTGATATCCACCTGATAAACATTATACTCTTCAGAACTCATAAATCTGTCAAAATAGCCAAGCTCTTATTCCTATTGACAGCTTTGTTAACAACCCTGTTGAGCAGTAGCCATTAGACATTTCGGAACTTAGAAAAACATTCATAATGAGATTCCACTGGATAACTGTACAAACTACCTCTGCAGAGATGAATCCATTAGTGGATTTGTTAATTAGCCATGCATTCTAATGAGATTCCATTGAATACCTATGTCAACAAAACCTCCTGAGCTGAATACATTAAAGAGTTTGAAGACAGCCAGAAGCTTAGCCTCCTGTCAAAGCTTTGAAACATTCAAAACACTAAAAATCATGGGATCATTAAAGCAAAGGAGACATTTTGCACATTCAAATCTGTATTCCACTGTTGCATAATGCAGATAATCTACTCTAATGCATCTGAAGACTTTTCCACTTTCATAATGCTGTTCAATTGAATGGTCACTTACCTTTTCAAAAACAATCAATGTATTAAAAATATATTTAACATGATATGACGTTTCAGTTGATGTTGGCAACACTTTTTGAACTTCCCTTTCATAAGGTTTCTGACTCCAAACCATTGGTCCTCTATGATTCACGATACCTCTGAGCTGGTGTGAAACATGTGACTTTCCAAAGCCTTGAAAATTATGAAAGGTTTTAAAATGCCCATTTTCAGCACGCAGCCAGCAATATCGCGACAGGTCCAAATAAAAGATGTTACCATGGCTATCTGGATGGGTCCCAGTTATGCCTGTCTTTTCTTGGGATATGTGGAACATTCATTATTTCAGTCCTACTCAGCACTCTGCCCCCATCTCTTTCTCCAGTATATTGATGATTGTAACGGAACCACCTCCTGCTGACCAACATTTTCAAATCTATTTTTGGACCCAGAAGGCTAATCAGGCTCCAAGTTGTGCAGGGTGTATATCAGCAGTCAAATTACTACTACTAGCTTCCCACCCTGGATGAAATTGCAACTTACCCCCGATATGTTAACTTACTATGTCATCCAGGTCCACCGTAACCATTATTACAATAATCATGCAGCATCTAGTCCCATTGCCATATATCACATTGCACTGGATGAACTCAGCTAAATTTCACTTCAGAATTTCCCAATTATTTAGCATTGAGAAACATGTTTCTAGTAAATCAATTCCGCATGCTAAACATAAAGCCAGTGACATACTGAGCAAGAATGAAACATATTACAGATTATTCACCTTTATTGTAAAAACAAAAAGTCTGTTAAAAAGAAATAATTGTCATCAGATACTTGTAAAACTAACTCCTAAATTGTGATCTTAGACATGAAAATATGTAAAGGATTAGTAATACTAGATTTGACCACAAGGTTGCTGGCTGAGATTATTTTAGCGGAATCATAAACTCGCAAGTTAATAGTTGCAAATTTACAATGTTAAATCTGCAAACGTCTTGTCGCTTTCATAGTTTCGTATATAATTACCGAAATGCATTTTATGAAAAAATTGGAGTAATTCAGTTTAGAGCAAAATTCTTACTTTCCCATTTTGTTTTTAGAAAGCTTGCCAGCATAAATTAATGCAATTGCCTGCAATACATCCAGAATTCTGTTTTGTTCCCAACTCATCAATTGTCCTGAGTCATTCATGAACCCCAAGTCAACAAGTCTAAATTCCGGGAATTACAGACTTGAAGGAGAATCCATTTCTTCTGTGGGAAATCCGAGATTTAATTCAGCAAGAGCCTATAACAAGAGGGGAAAAAAATAATTTGGCATAACCTGTCACATGGATAAGTGTCTCAGCAACGCGATTCAAAAGCATCAATGATTTAACACTGGGACACAGCACTGAATTTGAAAATTACAGCTGTACATTTTAGCTGAAAGATTGAATGCAAATTTGCAATCAGTGACAACCTTAGAACTGTGTGTCTTATCATGTTCAGTGTTATTTCTTTTACATTTGTGGAAACTACAATGAATTATTCTGGTAAAAACTGGTTAATTATTTCTGTTAATTATAATTAGCTTACACTTATCTTAGTTAAACAATTAATTGTTCTTTGACTGTAATTGTTTGTGACAGATGCGCAAACAAAGGTTTCGAGTGCAGCTTGTGATGTTCATGTGACTGAATCTGATCCTTTGAGTGGTTGAATGAACACAGTAATATTCCCACAGCAGCTGCAACATGAAATGGCCCACTCTTTTGTTACTTATGTAGCAAAATACATTTTGTGAGAATTGACACTTCAGTTTAATTTTGTTATTTTGGCCGGGATTGTCCAGCCGTTCTCTGGCAGCGGGATTCTCTGGTCCCGCCGGCAGTGCATCTCTGACCATGGTTTTCCCGGCGGTGTGGGGGTGGCTTCAATGGGAATTCCCATTGACAGCAGCAGGAACCGAGAATCCAGCCACCAGCAAACATGCTGCCTCCCGCCTTCGAGAAACATGCGGATGCGAATCCGGAGAATACCACTCTGCTTCACAATGAAAATGTATTTGATAACTGACTGGCAACCAAGTATAAAGTGGCCAAAGTAGACCTTTACAAAACTTCAATTTAAGTAAAATATTCATATCAAAACGCAATTACAACTCCAACAGAACAGCAAGATCTAAGTCCTTCCTGATCTAATATTTCTATGTTGAGGATTATTATCTACAGAGATTGAAGTACCCATTATGAAGCATCACTCCATAATGCCCGGATCTGCTTTGCAAGAGCACAGAAATGGAAACTGTAGGGTCTCACGGTGGAGCAGTGGTTAGCACGCACGGTGCCGAGGACCCAGGTTTGATCCCGGCCCCGGGTCACTGTCCATGTGGAATTTGCACATTCTCCCCGTGTCTGCATGGGTCTCACCCCCACAACCCAAAGATGTGCAGTAGGGTGGATTGGACATGCTAAATTTCCCCTTAATTGGAAAAAAGAATTGCGTACTCTAAAGTTATATAAAAAAAAAAGAAATGGAAACGGAAATTCATTTAGGTCACTGAAAAATTAGAATAGTAGTTGGCTGAGTATATTGACTGCGACATCAAAGTGATTTGTTCATTTTATCTCCTGTTGAGCGGATAGTGGACAGTCTTAAAATTATCCTATTTGTTCAAGGGACAATGAAGTTCCAGTTCTGCATTATACAGTGGTCGTGGATCAAAATAACACCAACTTTCATTATGTTTGTGACAGAATATAGTAAGTAACCACAAAACTGATCACTAACATTAACCTCTGTTACTTGACTTACCCTTCTCGTCATTTCATTGGAAGGATCTTCGTTACAGAAAATGGTAAGGAACATTCGACAGACGTCGTCACCTTTGTTGAGCATTATTCTCAGCAATTCCCGGTTCTTTTCTCTGGAGGTTCCTTTTGACGAAACGTTGTCCACTTCCTCAGTATTCAGACACTTCTCAAAAAGCTTATCCACCACAGGCCTGTGAACACCTTCACCCATTTTCTGGACAAAATTACTGAAGTTCTTATGTATCCAACCTGATGAGAAACAAACATGTGTATAGGAGAAATGAATAACCATCTCAACCAGAAAATAAGGGCTTATGCCCAGTCTGCTGCTGATGTTTGTGCTCTGGGGCGTCATTCTCCGACCCCCCAGCGGGTCGGAGAATGGCCGTTGGCCGCCGTGAATCCCGCCCCCGCCGGTTGCCGAAGTCTCCGAAGGGAGAAAAGTCGGCGGGGCGTTAATGGCGCCGCTGCCGCGGAGAATGGCACGGGTCTGCGCAAGGCAGCCGATTTTCGGCCTGCCGATATTCTCCCTTCCGGATGGGCCGAAGTCCCGTCGACGTGAAGACCGTTCACGTCGACGTAAATCAAACCTCCTTTTCATCGGCGTGAACCTGTGCTCCAGGTTCACTCCGACCAGCGTGGAGGTGAGTGACGGCCTGGGGGGTTGGCCGCTGGGCAGGCGATGGCGTGGCCGCAGTCTGAATGTGTGAGGAGAGGTGTGTCTCGGGTTGTGTGTGTGTGTGTGTGCAGCGGGGGGGGGGGGGGGGGGGGGGGTTAGAGTGGGCTCGGCTCCGGGGGAGTGCCGGGAGGGGGGTCCGTGCCGGGGAGGATGATGGGGGGTCCATGCTGGGGAGGTTGGGGTCCGTGCCGGGGAGTAGGATGGGGGGGGTGGGTCTGTGCCGGGGATGGGGATAGGGGGGGGCCCGTGCCGGGGAGGGGGATGGGGGGGGTCCGTGCCGGGGAGGGGGATGAGGGTTCCGTGCCGGGGAGGAGGTTGGGGTCCGTGTCGGGGAGGAGGTTGGGGTCCGTGCCGGGGAGGGGGATGGAGGGTCCGTGCCGGGGAGGGGGATGGGGGGTCCGTGCCAGGGAGGAGGTTGGGGTCCGTGCCGGGGAGGAGGATGGGGGGTCCGTGCCGGGGAGGAGGATGGGGGGGTCCGTGCCGGGGAGGAGGTTGGGGTCCGTGCCGGGGAGGGGGTTGGGGGGTCCGTGCCGGGGAGGGGGATGGGGGGTCCGTGCCGGGGAGGGGGATGGTGTCCATGCCGGGGAGGATGATGGGGGCGTCCGTGCCGGGGAGGGGGATGGGGGGGTCCGTGCCGGGGAGGGGGATGGGGGGTCCGTGCCGGGGAGGAGGTTGGGTTCCGTGTCGGGGAGGAGGTTGGGGTCCGTGCCGGGGAGGGGGATGGGGGGTCCGTGCCAGGAAGTAGGTTGGTGTCCGTGCCGGGGAGGAGGATGGGGGGTCCGTGCCGGGGAGGAGGTTGTGGTCCGTGCCGGGGAGGGGGATGGGGGGTCCGTGCCGGGGAGGAGGTTGGGGTCCGTGCCGGGGAGGGGGATGGGGGGTCCGTGCCGGGGAGGAGGTTGGGGTCCGTGCTGGGGAGGAGGATGGGGGGGTCCGTGCCGGGGAGGGGGATGGGGGGTCCGTGCCGGGGAGGAGGTTGGGGTCCGTGCCGGGGAGGGGGATGGGGGGTCCGTGCCGGGGAGGAGGTTGGGGTCCGTGCCGGGGAGGGGGGTCCGTGCCGGGGAGGAGGTTGGGGTCCGTGCCGGGGAGGAGGATGGGGGGTCCGTGCCGGGGAGGAGGTTGGGGGGGTCCGTGCCGGGAGGAGGTTGAGGTCCGTGCCAGGGAGGGGGATGGGGGGTCCGTGCCGGGGAGGAGGTTGGGGTCCGTGCCGGGGAGGGGGATGGGGGGGTCTATGCCGGTGAGGAGGTTGGGGTTCGTGCCGGGGAGGAGGATGGGGGGGTCCGTGCCGGGGAGGAGGTTGGGGTCCGTGCCGGGGAGGGGGATGGGGGTCCGTGCCGGGGAGGAGGTTGGGGTCCGTGCCGGGGAGGGGGATGGGGGGTCCTTGCCGGGGAGGTGGTTGGGGTCCGTGCCGGGGAGGAGGATGGGGGTGTCCGTGCCGGGGAGGGGGATCCGTGCTGGGGAGGAGGTTGGGGTCCGTGCCGGGGAGGGGGATGGGGGGGCAAGTGAGTTGGTCCACCTGGCCAGGTGCCAGCCTCCAACAGTTGGACCCATGTTGTCCATGCCACCTGGCTGGGGGGGAAGGAGGGGATATGGGCAATGATGACATGTCGTCGTTCCCCCCCCCCCTCCCCCCCAACCAGGCTGTCATGTTTTCTGATCATCCAGCGATGTTGGCCGCCGTGGCGGCAGCCGCTAATGTCCATGTTGCCCTGGATTAGGAGGAGGAGGAGCGTGCCAGAGAGGCGGCGCAGCCTGCCGCAGAGGGGCAGGCGGCAGTCGCCCAGGCTGGAGGGACACCTGACCGACAGGACGAGGAGGGGGAGGAGGACGTCGCGGCCCCACGGCAACGGAGGCACCCGAGGGCGCCTCGTGTGTACCGGCCCCGGCAGTCATACCAGGACCTCACGGACCGGGAATGCAGGAGGAGACTCCGGATGAGGCGGGAAACCGTGGCACACATCTGCCACCTGCTGGCACACCTGTCACCGCGTGGCACTGGCGGGGGACACCCTCTCCCCATGGTCCAGGGCGCGGTCGATGGGATGCACATCGCCGTGCGGCCACCTGCAGATAACAGGGCCGTGTTCACCAATAGGAAGGGGACCTATTCGATGAACATACAGGTGGTCTGCGACCACCGCATGATGATCCTGCACGTCTGCGCCCGTTACCCAGGGAGTGTACACGACTCATACGTGTTGTCGCGGTCATCCATCCCTGGCATGTACGAGGGACGCCATCCCCGGCTGAGGGGCTGGTTGCTGGGCGACAGGGGTTACCCATTGCGATCGTGGCTGATGACGCCTGTACGGAGGCCACGCAATGAGGCGGAGAACCGCTACAATGATGCCCATGTAGCGACAAGGGGAGTGATAGAGAGGTGCTTTGGCGTGCTGAAGATGCGTTTCAGGTGCCTGGACCTCTCTGGGGGCGCCCTCCAGTATCGGTCAGATAGGGTCGGCCGCATCATTGTGGTGTGCTGCGTCCTGCACAACATAGCCCAGCAGAGGGGCGATGTGCCGCAGGCAGAGGAGGGCGGAGTGGAGGAGCAGCAGGAAGAGGCGCAGTCCTCCCCAGATGAGGGGGATGGGGGCAATGGTCAGGGCAGACGGGCTAGACACAGGCGGGTGGCTGTCCACCATTACCGGCTGGCCCAGCGGGCACGGGACAGACTGATAGCCGCCCGCTTCACTGACTAGATGGGCGTGGGAATCGGGTAGTATGGCCACAGACCGCACACCATGGCAACAGCCGACCACCCACACCCCCCCACCCATCCAGCACCCTCACCCCCCTCCCCAACCCCACCCACCCCACCCGCATGCACACCACCCCCCCCATTGCCGATCCACCTGCGGCACAACGGCCGGGCTCACACAGTTGCGGGTGGACGCGTGTCTATTGCAGGCCATGGAGGATGATGACAACCCGCCCTGCGGTGAGCTCCTGGCTCCACATTGTTGGACTATGTCTGACCCATGGCCACAGTACCACCATCCACCCGGACCATCCCTGCATGCGGCTGTGACACTGCAGCGCACGGTCCCGTCCTCTGCCCGGGGGGTTGTTGATGGCGGCCCAGGGGGAAGGGGGCAGACTCACCTGGGGCTGAGGTAAGACCACCCCTCACACACACACTTGCGCTCAATGTACATGACACCCCCGCACGCTTTGGGCAGAGCACAAAGGCAGCTTCTGTAGGTGTAACATTGACTTTAATAACCAAACGAGTTCATGCACGTGCCCTAGCCCCTAAAACTCATCTGTGCCCTGCACCCGTGCCAACTTACTCAGTGTCTAATTGTTTGGCCTTACGGGCCCTTTGACTACGTCTACGTGGTTCCCCAGATGGTACAGCAGAACTGGAGGTGGACTCCTGTGATTCCTGCCCTCTGACACTGGATCCCTTTGGCGGCCGTTTCCTGGGGCGTCCTGGCCTAGATGGGCCAGGCTGCGGCCCGGGCGACTGGGATGGCGAGCTGCCAGCCTGTCCTGCCCGTTGCCCACCCGATGCACCTGGGACGGAAGGGGGGGGGGGGGAGTCCGAGGTGTCGCGGTGTTCCGGGACCTCCCCTACAGGGGGAGCTGGGACGGATCACACCACCTCCTCCTCCCTCGGGGTGCCCGATGGCCCCCAGGCCTCTACATGTGTGGGGGATGCGAACGGACTGGCCATCCGACGCCCCCCCGACATCTGGCACTGCCAGTCCTGGAGGCCCGTGCTGGTATCGACAGGGGTCAGCAGGTTTGCAGCCATGGAGCCCAGGGGGTTGGCAAACCCTGTCTGTGACAGTGCGACGCAGGCTCGCACATGGCCACTGGCGCCGATGCCCTCAGCGATGGCCTGCAGAGACTGGGCCATGGCCTGCTGAGACTGGGGCATGGCCTGCTGAGACTGGGCTATGGACTGCTGAGACTGGGCCATGGCGTTGAGCGCCTCTGCCATCTGGCGCTGGCACTGGCTCATGGCCCCTGTGAGAGGGCAGCCATGTCCTGGGCCACAGATGCCGCCTGCACGGAAAGCCCCAGGCCTCGCAAACCGTTCCCCATGTCTGACACCGTCGCACCCATTGCCTCCACCGCGGACGCCACCCGTGCGGTGTCGGCCTGGGTGGCACGCATGACCGGCACCACTTCCAGCTCCTGGACGCGGGTGGACTCCTCCACCTGCGACTGCAGCCGCCGCAAGCCGGCCGTCACCGTCTTCGCTCGTCTCCGGGTCGGTGGGTGCGTCGGATCTATGGGTGGGTGTGGTAACTCCAGGAACCCGGGATCCATCTGGGCGGCAGATGTTCGCTTGGGCTGGGCTGCCCTCCGGCCGCCCGGCCCCTCTGCTGCTCCTACCTCCACCTGCTGTACCGGGACGGCTGTGTTGTGCGCACCAGTGAGTGTACCAGACGCCTCATCACTAAAGTGCCCAACCGAGGTGAGTGTTTCTGCGATGGTGGAGGGTGTTGGTGACAGCAGTGGCGTTGTGTCGTGCTCTTCGTCCCACTCTGAGTCCATGGCACTTTGGGGTGGGGGTTCGTCTCCATCCATCCACTCTGAGTCACTGTCCGGTATTTCGTCTTCCTGGGTAGTGCTGTCCCGGGTAGGGGTGTCCTGGGCAGTGCTGTCCCGGGTAGGGGTGTCCTGGGTAGTGGTGTCCTGGGTAGTGGTGTCCTGGCTCAGATGTGACGGGGGCCTGTGGCTGCCCCCCTCGACGCTGGGTGGCACACGCCTGCCTCGTCGCTCCCGCATGTGACGGGGGTGTCGTCCCCCTGTTGCTGCAGGTCTCTCCGTCTCCCGTGGTGTGCGAGGGGCATCCTGCAGGCATCGCATGCCGGAGGGTCCGGATCTCTCCGTGTCCCGTGGCCTCCAAGGGGCATCCTGCGGGCATCGCATGCCGGAGGGTCCGGGTCTCTCCGTCTCCCGTGGCCTCCGAGGGGCATCCTGCGAGCGGTCTGCATCTGTGGGGATGGGTGCCTCGACGTTTGCTCCTGCGATACACAATGAAGCATGCATGGTTAGACACGCAGGCAGTGATCAGTTGATATGGGGGAGGGGGATATAGGGGAGGGGGGATATGGGGACGGGCTGTCGGTGGCTCACTTGCTACTACGCCCCTGATCTCTGCATCAGCAACCTCCCGGTCGTCAGGTCCACCAGCCAGTTCCAGGGCCCTTTCCTCGTGTTCGGTCAGTGGCCTCTCATCAGCGGGGCCTCCTCCAGTCCTCACATGCTCCCTATTGTTGTGTGTGCGCTTCTCCTGTGGCGGGGGGGTGGGTGGGGGTGGTGGCAGGGGAAAAGGCAACAGTGTTAGGCAGGTATATGAATGCACTCCATTGGTTGTGCGTGCATTGCAGAGGTTAAGGTTAGGGCTGGATTCACTTGGGGATATGGGGGAGGGGGGATATGGGGGGGGTTATGGGGAAGGGGGGATATGGGGAGGGAGGATATGGGGAGGGGGGATATGGGGGAGGGGGGATATGGGGGAGGGGGGACATGGGGGGGAGTTATGGGGGATATGGGGGAGGGGGATATGGGGGAGGGGGGATATGGGGGGGATATGGGGGGGATATGGGGAGGGGGATATGAGGGGGGTATGGGGGAGGGGGGATATGGGGGAGGGGGGATATGGGGGAGGGGGGATATGGGGGAGCGGGGATATGGGGGAGGGGATATGGGGGAGGGGGGATATGGGGGAGGGGGATATGGGGGAGATATGGGGGAGGGGGGATATGGGGAGGGGGGATATGGGGAGGGGGGATTTGAGGGGGGTTATGGGGGATATGGGGGAGGGGGGGATATGGGGGAGGGGGGATATGGGGGAGGGGGGATATGGGGAGGCTCACCCTGCCTGCTCTGACGAGGTCGTTCACCTTCTTGTGGCACTGGGTGCCTGGCCGTGGTGTCAGGGCCGCAGCGGTGACAACCTCTGCCACCTCCCTCCACAGACGCCGGCTGTGGCGTGGGGCAACTCTGAGGCCGTGCCCGGGATACAGGGCGTCCCTCCTCTGCTCCACTGCGTCCAGGAGCGACTCCACATCCCGTGACTCGAACCTCGGGGCTGAGCGGCGGCCGGCCATCCAGTCGGGTGTTCCGGTCGGGTGGGGGGGAGCAGCGCGGCCTTATGAGCCACGTGCGCAAGCGCGGATCCCGTCACGTCGCTGCTAGCCCATTTCGGGCCGGAGACTTCTGACCCATTTTTCCGACGTGACGCAAGTCGGATTTGCGCCGTTTTTTGCACCGATCGGCGGACTTTGCGCCGATAACGGAGAATTTCGCCCCTGTTCTTTCATCTGTGGTCCTCTTGATGAACACTTTGGAAGCGCAACATTTTGCAGTTTACTTTCGACACAGTTAATATGCCATCTAATGTGGGGTGTGTAAAGAAACATTAATGTATGTAACTAAAGGGAGTGATAGATGTTTATTTTTGCTGCTTGCCCGCTTCAGGAATATCCATTTTGGGAAGCAACTCGAGGAGATATTGGAGGTGGATGACCAATGTACTGGCAGGGGCATGTCGCTCATTCAAATATCCTTATGAGGCTCCATGCCTCAGTCTTTACATCCATTTGAATTTTAATATTGATTGTCTGGGTTTCCTGGGACTCAGGAAAACCAGGAGTTGAAGGAAGGCGAGGCCTATGGATCCAGTGGGGGAGCGTGAGGGGGGGGGGGGGGGGGCGGGTGGCAAGAGGGATTCGGGGGGAAGGAGACTGGGAGGTAAGGGGGATGGCAGGTGGGGGACAGGGATTGACTCTTGAGAGGTAAGGGAGATGTCAGGTGTGGGGAGGAGGTTGGGGAATAGCTCATGACCATGCCTCTCAGAACTACAACCCTGCCCAAGCTTGCATGATTGAAGCCACACGGTTGGATCAAGCACATGTACAGAGGTGCGTTACACTCCAATTGATGGGAAGGTATGAATTTCTGAATCTTCCAGATAAATCTGTGTCGGTTGAGGCGGAATGTGGCGTAGTGGTTAGCACTGGGACTGTGGCGCTGAGGTCCCGGGTTCGAATCCCGGCCCTGGGTCACTGCCCGTGTGGAGTTTGCACATTCTTCCCGTGTCTGAAACATGGGTTTCACCCCCCGCAACCCAAAGATGTGCAGGTTAGGTGGATTGGCCACGTGAAATTGCCCCCTTAATTGGAAAAAAAAACCTGTGACCTTTCACATACAAAGAACAACCTTAAAAGTGAAGGGTATCACAGGGGGTCATATACATCATCCATATTCATGCGATTTGTATGTGCAGCTGCTTTCCTGCCTCTGGTCAGGTGAAATCTGGACTCAGGGGTGGTCTTCCCACCCTACCAACAATTGAAGCATTGAACACCCACTTAAGGGCCTCATCCCGCTGCAGTTAATATTGAACTGGTGGTGGACGGGGAGTTTATCACACGGGAAGTGCGAAAAGTAAACCTCAAAAATCAGAAAGCAAAGCATACAGGGTTGTGGGTGGGAGGATTCTCTTGTTCAAAGGCATTCAATGCCTGATTGAGGGACCAAGCATCAGGAGGTGGGGTGGGGTGTATGGAGGGTTCTACTGAGAGCTACTACTCTTGTTGCTGAACCACCTCCCATGAACCCCTACCATCCTACCCAGACTTCCATCTAACCTTCACTCACCTGTAGCCAGTGTTGCTCAGCGTATCTAGGCCTCCCCCTGGTTGCATTGCCGGCAGCTGTTACCGCTCCTGCTGCCTGCAACTTACATCTGTCGCCTTCTGGTTGACCAGCAGCTTTTGAGGGCAGGGTGAAATGAAAATGAAATGAAAATCGCTTATTGTCACAAGTAGGCTTCGAATGAAGTTACTGTGAAAAGCCCCAAGTTGCCACATTCCGGCGCCTGTTCGGGGAGGCTGGTACGGGAATTGAACCGTGCTGCTGGCCTGCCTTGGTCTGCTATCAAAGCCAGCGATTTAGCCCTGTGCTAAACAGCCCCTATATATAGCCACTTAGGATATCCATTCCCGAGATACTGGAGAAGGCCCACACTAGCCACCTTAGTACCCGAGCGCCAAATAATTCCAGCATGCCTTCCTCACAAAGAGGTGACATGGGTTCCTACTGGCTCTCCAGCTGGTGGGTGCAATCCCATCGTCTGCATTAAGTACTGTCCACTCTGTGATACACCTGGGGCGTCATTCTCCGCCGGCGGGAGTCTCCGTTTTGCCGGCGCCCGGGGGTTTCCCGACGGCGTGGGGCTGCCCCGCAATGGGAAACCCCATTGACCGGCCGGTGTTACGGAGACTCCCGCCGGCCGGTCGGAGCAAAAATGTGGCGGGGTGGGTAGGAGAATTTCGCCCGATACCCTGGGCGGGATTCTCCGACCCCCCGCCGGGTCGGAGAATCGACGGGGGCTGGCACCGGATATTCGGCGGGGACGGGAATCTCGTCGCGCCGGTCGGCGGGCCCCCCCCAGCGATTCTCCGGCCCGCGATGGGCTGAAGTCCCGCTGCTGAAATGCCTGTCCCGCCGGCGAGAATCAAACCACCTCTCTTACCGGCGGGACTAGGCGGCGCGAGCGGGCTCCGGGGTCCTGGGGGGGGCGCGGGGCGATCTGGCCCCGGGGGGTGCCCCAACGGTGGCCTGGCCCGCGATCGGGGCCCACCGATCCACAGCCTTCACCATGGCCGGCGCGTAAGAGACACCCATCCCCGTGCACATGCGCGGGGATGACGTCAGCAGCCGCTGACGCTCCCGCGCATGCGGGACTTCCGCCAGCCGGCGAAGTCCTTTCAGCTGGCGTGGCGCCAAAGGCCTTTCCCGCCGGCTGGCACCGCGCCAACCACTCCGGCACGGGCCTAGCCCCTCAAGGTGAGGGCTTGGCCCCTAAAGGTGTGGAGAAATCCGTACCTTTGGTGCGGCCCGACGCGGAGTGGTTCCCGCCACTCCATCCCGCCGGGACCCCCCGCCCCGCCGGGTAGGGGAGAATCCCGGCCCCTGTTTCTGTTGGCGAAATCCTGGATGCAAAGTGTCTGTTCATCCCTGGAGCACAGCATTGCTAGGGAATGTGATGTGTGAGCCATTGACACAGGGACAGTTTTCCAGAACTAAGAAAAAATCTTAACTGGTCGCACAGAGCCTCCCTGTCAAGTAACACCAATGTAAAGTCCAACAAAAACCCAGTATAAGTAAGAAGAGTTCATTCAGAAAAATATACTTGATCCAAGTCAAACCATCAAATAAAACCTAGATGCCCAGGAAACAGGGTAGGATTCGCTCAGCCCACACTGGGCTGGAGAATCGCCGGGCCCGGTGCGAATCGCGCGATGCCACATCGACGCCGGTCCGCCGATTCGCCAGAGCGGAGAATCGGCGCCAGTCGGGGGCCGCTCTACGTGCCCCCCACCCCCCCGGCAATTCTCCGCCCTGGATGGGCCGAATGGCCACAAAAAGAATCCGAGTCCCGCCGGCGGCGTCCATGTGTGGTCTTACCCGGCGGGACCTCAGCGTGCATCCTTTCGGGGGCGGCCTGGTGAGGGTGGGTGGGGGGCTCTGACCCCGGCGGGGGGGCCTCCGCTGCGGCCTGGCCCGCGATCGGGGCCTACCGATCGGCGGGCCGGCCTCTCGGGCTGGGGGCCTCTTTTGCTCTGCGCCGGCCCCTGTAACCCTACGCCATGGTGCGTCGGTGCTGGCGCGCATGCGCGCAACCGCGCCGGTCTCAGCGCGCATGCGCAGACCCGCGGTGCCCATTTGATGGCGGTATCGGCAGCTGGAGCAGCGTGGGTCGCTCCAGTGCCGTGCTGGCCTCCTGTAGGGCTCGGAATAGCTGCTCCTAGGGGCCTGTTGACGCTGTCGTAAAACGCGACGGTGTTTACAACGGCGTCAACACAGCCTCAGGATCAGAGAATCCCGCCCCAGATCTTTACCTCTGCAATCTGTACTTTTGTGTGTTGAGTTTCTTGCTTTCGATAATTCATATTGTTTGCTTCTTAATGCACCAAGCTCCTTTTCACATTCCATGTATCGTCGATAGCTTTTAAAGTACAGAGTACTAATGGACTCCTCCAAGCTTCTCTCTTTTGCACTTTTTCCATTTGCTCCATCTGTGAAACAAAAATATATGTTCCATATGGAATTGAAGGCTTCACAAAATGTGCTCTGTAGTTAGAAATGGTAATGGTTTCAACTAAAGAGTACGCAATGCTGATGGAATATGGGAGGAAAATTACTACTTGGGCTGTTAGGGTAATAATACCATTCCTGGGTACCTGGTATTGGGCACTGAAAGATACTAGTTCACATTTGCTGCACCCAGCTAAGGATTTGATGAGTTCCTAGATTGTGATTCCCCAATTTAAACCTGGGGCAAGAATGGTTTGTGCGAAGCTGAGACTCATGAAAACTGGGAATATTTCCCCTGAGCACTAGCTGCATCTCCCTGGTCAGTCTCCTGCCTGGATCCTGGCTGGTAGGACGGCAGCATTAGAATGAGTCACAAAGAGAGGATTTTGGTAGGACTTCATAAGTGGAGGGCTGAAACCACGGAAGCTTAAGCTTTCATCGCGGGGCTGGGGGAAGCACTTCTGCACTTCCAGGTTCCACAAGGATAGTCCAAAAAATGTTAAATAGATCCACCTGTTTGGGCTTCCCGGACTGCTCGACTGACTTGACAGCAAGGGCTCAAACAATGTTAAAATTGCCATTGGATTAAATTACTTAATTGGTGCCTGCCTCCCCACTGAACAGTTTTCAGCAATTAATGCCCACCTCCAATTGAGAGCTTCCCCCACCCCCAGTGAAGACAAGCTTGGTTTACCCTCCCCCAAGGTCAAAGACCCCATGAAAGAAACCCCATTTCCCCAGTGAGGGCAAGTTAGACTTTCTCCCCCATTTGGAGCACAAACTCCTAGACTTCCTCTCTCCCCAAATTCCTCTCCGCCTCTGAGCTGACGCCTCTTTTCTATACAAAACAAATTGGGGCATATCATTTAAAAAAAATAAATTTAGAATACCCAATTCATTTTTTCCATTTAAGGGGCAATTTAGAGTGGCCAATCCACCTAGACTGCACATCTTTGGGTTGTGGGGGCGAAATCCACGCAAACACGGGGAGAATGTGCAAACTGCACACAGACAGCGACCCAGAGCCGGGATCGAACCTGGGACCTCGGCGCCGTGAGACAGCAACGCTAACCACTGCGCCACCGTTCTGCCCTACTGGGGTATATAATGGCCTCTCATGAGCAATAACTGACTTCACACCCAATGAGAACCCAATGAGAAGCAAATCTTTTGCTCCCACCCTACAAACCTACAGTGTGGCTCTTCCAACCCCTCATCCAGGTGCAACTCAGCAGCAACCCGAGCTAAAACCTGCTCTCTGAAATGTTACCCACTTCACCAAATGGGAAGAGACTGGAAAATGCGCTCCATGCAAATAAAATTGTGGCCTGCACTGATGCAGCTCCCAATCCACTGGGTAGAAAAATGCCCTGCTCAAGTGTCAATACTTGTCGATCCCCCATCCTTGATCTCCATCACTCTGTGTTCCCCTCCGCTTTACCTCTCCCCCACCCTGTTCAGTTACCCTTTTCACTTTCCCCCATAATCTTTTCCAGTCTTGCCGTCCGCTTCTTGCCATCTCTTAACCACCTCCATTGTGAAGAAATTAACCTGAGACCAGTTGTCCGCTGCTGTTCCCTCTCCTTCACCACCACTTCTGGTTCTCCCCTTCCTCCAGTAGCAATCCCATTACCCGAACCTCCTTCTCACCCATCCTTCCTCTCTTCTACCTCTCTTCCCTCTCAAAGCTTCCCTTCTCTTCCCTCTCAAGGCTTCCCTTCTCTTCACCATGGTTCACTGATTGGACTTGGTCTTGATTTCCGTTTGGAACCACATGGGAGATTGGAACAGCTGCAACTTTTAAATTGTCATCACTTTAGCAAGAATTCGGTCAGTTCCATATTCCTCACATACAAAAGACGACAGGAACAAGAAAAGCATATTCAACCAATCAATCTTACTCCCCACATTACTCAGACCCGCTTTCATCTTCTGCATAGAATATTTTTGTGTTCCATTGCCCCAAGCTGTTGACTTTATACTTTCAGTTAAATCATGTAATTATTAATCTAATGTTTATCAAGATGAAATTTCCTGTTATTAATAACACATTGGGGGAAAACTCCCTGTGACTATTATTTTTGTATTATTGTATTACCAGCATTATACATACACTCTCCCAGATAATGATAAGGGCTAAGATACAGCACAGATACAGAGGGAGAAAGCATTCAATTTCGTCAATTAAAAGACCTACCCACACACTTGACAAAGACCAGTTTCACAATCCAGAATAGACGGTGTATGCTCATCGTGAGTTTCTCTGCAAAATCCTCAAGCATAATAGATTCGTCTAGCATTGATATATCTTGAAGGTGCAGAATGTCTCTAATGGCACTTTCTGAAATGCCATGCGGAGCTTTTTTAAACATTTCGTATGCGTCCAGAGTTTGGATTTCACTGTAGTCCACAGGCTGACTTGCTGTATCCAGCATGCACTGGATAACACAGCATTGAAAGATTTCTCTGATATCATCAAGGACAAATCTCCTGCCCTCCATGGAATCATTATGTAATTTTATCAACAGTTCACACAGGCTGGTTACCAACTCTCTTCCTTTGGAAAAAAAGTAAGCCACTGTAAGCGAAAAAGATAAAGCCCCAGTCAGTTTGCAAGGAAGCCTGCTCAATTGACACAAACCTATTTTTAGTGATGGTTCATTATAATGACTGGATTTATTTTTTCAAGAGGATCACTTTACATAGAAAATGCTGGCGACAACATTTTGGAATAAAATTATTTGATTACTTGATTTGTGCAATCCTAGGTTATATAGCCTGGACATGAAAAGAAAAGGACTGCATGGCCTGAATTTTCATGCACCTAGAGAGGCTCTCCGACTGTGCACTGGTCCAAATCTGGGTGTTCTACCCTTGAATCCAACCTCTGTCATTTTTCCGGATGGGGGCGAGTTCTAATTGACACATCCATGATTCCCAGAGGCAGCTGCACATATAAATCAGCAGCTGCTGATAATGTGATTTGGATGAGCTTGATGTTTGAAACCAATAGTGTCCAGATGTGCAGGTTTGACCTGATAGGGGTAGGTCTGAACTTTGTGCATTCACTTGGATAACCAGGGAACCCTTTTGTAGGGTACTGCTTTGCAAAGGGTTACAGGACAGCTTTGGAAGAGATCAGGGCCGGGATTCTCCCCTACCCGGCGGGGCGGGCGGTCCCGGCGGGATGGAGTGGCGGGAACCATTCCAGCGTCGGGCCGCCCCAAAGGTGCGGATTTCACCTTGAGGGGCCAGGCCAGCGCCGGAGTGGTTGGCACGCTGCCGGCCGGCGGGAAAGGCCTTTGGCACCACGCCAGCCGGGGCCGAAGGGACTGCGCCGGCCGGCGGAGGTCCGCGCATGCGCGGGAGCGTCAGCGGCTGCTGACGCCATCCCCGCGCATGCGCAGGGAGGGGTGTCACTTCCGCATTGGCCATCGCAGAGGCTATGGCCGAGGCGGAAGGAAAAGAGTGCCCCCACGGCACAGGCCCGCCCGCGGACCGGTGGGCCCCGACCGCGGACCAGTTCACCGTGGAGGCACCCCCCGGGGCCAGATCACCCCGCGCCCCCCCCCCCCATAGGACCCCTGAGCCCGCCCGCGCTGCCAGTCCCGCCGGTAAGGTAGGTGGTTTGATTCACACCGACGGGACTGGCATGACAGCAGCGGGACTTCAGCCCATCGCGGGCCGGAGAATCGCTGGGGGGGGGGGCCCGCCGACCGGCGCGGTTCCTGCCCCTGTCAAATTTTCGGTGCCGGAGAATTCGGCGGCCCCCCGGCGATTCTCCAACCCGGCGGGGGGTCGGAGAATCCCGCCCCTGGTTCCCTTTGGTGGAGGCCAGGTGCCCTTTGGGAGAGGTAAGGTATTCTTTGGGAGAAGTCAGATGCCTCTTAAAATTGTTAAACCGAGACAGGAATGTATGTAAAATGTACACAAACTCATTGGGACTGGCAAAGAACTGTTAAGCTGTTAAAGAATTGACAATCTATCAAAGAACTATCAAACCTCATTGGAACTGTTAAACCTGCCAAGAGATTCAACTTTGTTGGGCTTTAAAAAAAAGTGGAGTTAAAAAGTAAATATTTCATCCAGTCTCTTGACAAATGCCTGAGGATTATCATTGTAGGACTTTTGCTGCATGAGTTGATGTTATAACCCAACATTGTCACTGCAGGATGCCTGTTAAGTGGGCAGTTTGATTGGCAACTCGAAGTGGTTATAGAACAGCGATGTTGTTCTCAGAAGAGATTAAGTGCTTAAGGAAAATGTTTGTTTTCCTAAGAGATTAAGTGAAGGAAATTGAAGGTACTGAATTTATTAAAAATCAATAAGAGCATAAATAGTGAGACCACCAATATATACCTAACTTAATTTTATGTCTCCTGCGTTTTGTCCATGGTAGATAGTAGGTGAGGTGGTATGGAGGGGATAAGTTTAAACGGTGATGGGTATGTGGGCAACCGTGGTCATGAAGGGTACGGGGCTCCATGGGGGTTGATATAGGGACAAAGGTTGGAATAGATGGTATAGCGGTCCTTGGGGGGGGTGGGGGAGGGCATGATGTGGCATGGATGGGCCTGTGGTGTGTGTGAGGGTAAGGGATGAGGGTTGGAGTTCTCCGACCCCCGCCAGGTCGGAGAATCGCCGGGCGCGGGCGTGAATCCCGCCCCCGCCGGTTGCCGAATTCTCCGGCACCGGATATTCGGCGGGGGCGGGAATCGCGCCGCGCCGGTTGGCGGCCCCCCCACCCCGCGATTCTCCGGCCCGAATGGGCCGAAGTCCCGCTGCTAAAATGCCTGTCCCACCGGCGTAGATTAAACCACCTACCTTACCGGCGGGACCAGGCGGCGCAGGCGGGCTCCGGGGTCCTGGGGGGGGGGGGTGCGGGGCGATTTGGCCCCGGGGGCTGCCCCAACGGTGGCCTGGCCCGCGATCAGGGCCCACCGATCCGCCGGCGGGCCTATGCCGTGGGGGCACTCTTTTCCTTCCGCCTTCGCCACGGTCTCCACCACGGCGGAGGCGGAAGAGACTCCTTCCACTGCGCATGCGCGGGAATGCCGTCAGCGGCCGCTAACGCTCCCGCGCATGTGCCGCTCGGAGATGTCATTTCCGCGCCAGCTGGCAGGGCACCAAAGGCCTTTTCCGCCAGCTGGCGGGGCGGAAATTCGTCCGGCGCAGGCCTAGCCCCTTAAGGTTGGGGCTCGGCCCCCCAAGATGCAGAGCATTCCGCACCTTTGGGGCGGCGCGATGCTCGACTGATTTGCGCACTTTTTGGCGCCAGTCGGCGGGCATCGCATCGATACCGGAGAATTTCGCCCCTGACCTTTTCTTCATTGTTTCTTTTCATTCTTTAACAGAGTGCTGTTGCACAGAGGCAGGTCTTCTAGCCAGTCCGCCTCCACAATTGCCCCAGGGGCGATGGAACTGACTTCTCACCTAGCACAACCCACCTCCTCTAACCCCTCCCCTCCCAGAACAAAAGGGCCTCTTTTTTTCTTCCTTTGGTATGTAGAGTTATGAAACAACCCAAGTTGGCACAAATCACCCAGGGGGTGAAAATCCAGGCTTGGTTGTTTAAATTTTACATACTCTACTACAGGTTTTAAGGATTGCTAACACTGATTCCTTATGATAAACTATGTTTATGAAACTATAAAGTACAGATAATTATGGATGAGGAAGATTCTATCTGGCTCATTTGAATATATATACAGGGCTAAATCGCTGGCTTTGAAAGCAGACCAAGGCAGGCCAGCAGCACGGTTCAATTCCCGTACCAGCCTCCCCGAACAGGCGCCGGAATGTGGCGACTAGGGGCTTTTCACAGTAACTTCATTGAAGCCTACTTGTGACAATAAGCGATTTTCATTTCATTCTTTATTTCATATCTGGCTTGTTTTAGTACTTGCATCCAGAACATGCCTGCACTCAGTTACTGCACTTAATTTGTTCCTTAACCGAGTCAAGGATTTCTGGGTCCACCCTCTGCCTGGAGATTCATTCCAAATGTTGACTACTTTCTGCATGTGAAAGAATCACCTGTTATCAGTCCTAAGGTTACCTATTACTAGTTTGAATGCAGGTCTTCTGTTTTATTCCCACAGTTTAATGCGGTATTCTGGATTAACCTAATTTGAAATCATTTACCTTTTCCATAAATCTACACGATTCCCTCTCAGTACCGGCCTCCCGGGATGGAAAAGAAAAACTTAAGCTGATTGATTTTAACCATCAACAGTGGCAAAATACAGGCCTCATTTAAAGGAGTATGTGACAGGTGCTACATTTTACTGGGGCGGGTGGGAGTTGTACTCACTGTGTGCCCACCCCCCGCCTCCACCAGATGAAAAAGCATTTCTGAACCGACCAACATTAAACAAGGCCGTCCTTCAGCCATAACACACACTCCGGGTGGCCTTTAGGAAGGGAGGGTGGGATATTCTGCCCCCCAGTGGAAGGAGGTCCTGCCCTCGAGAGTTGCTCCCAGCAGTGGCAGAACTCAGTACTGGGGCTTCAAATAGGCCCTGGGATTAAAGGGACAAAGCTTCTGGAGCAGGTTAAGTCTGGTTTCTGGGTGGGGAGGGATCAGGGGGCCTAGGGATGGGGGCCAGTGGGATGGGGGGTGGGGGGTGGTTGGAGGCGGGGAGGGGAGGTTTGTTGGCCAGATGTCAAGTGAAAACGGGGATGGTGACATCTGGGGGGTGGGTGGTTGGTGTCACCAATGTACACAGGGCACTGTCCAAAGGATGTACCCTACTTCTTTCCCACCTTTTAACCAGTTGGGTTAAAGAATTGGCCTTCCCACTCCAGTCTGCCGACATGTGGAATGTGTTGGGGATGAGTGGGAAGGCAGTTTTGATCCACCCGCCATATTGTACATGTGTTTTTGGCAGTGGACCATAAAGTCCAGCCCAGTGTGAATATTTCTGTGTGTACAGTTGAGCTTTTGAAGTTTTGTCTTACTGGCCACGGAATCACTCGTCAGTTTTTCAGACAGTCAGATTTTATTCCCTACCCACACTCCAGGGGATTAATGATGCGTAATGATGCCATAGGGGCTGGTTTAGCACAGTGGGCTAAACAGCTCGCTTGTAATGCAGAACAAGGCCAGCAGCGCGGGTTCAATTCCCGTACCGGCCACACCGAACAGGCACCGGAATGTGGCGACTAGGGGCTTTTCACAGTAACTTCATTGACGCCTACTTGTGACAATAAGCAATTATTATTATTTTTTCCATGAGGGTGGGTTAACATACTTATTTGGAAAATATAATACCTGCACGTTATAAGTACCAAATACATACTTGGTAAAAGTTCGAGTTTTTGTCTACATATCTCCTCTGCATGAGCCCCATGGAACCGGTTGAGTTCTGCCAAAGCTTTTATCAGCATTCTTTCTTCAATGTTATCCACCATATTTTCTGGTGTTGTATCAAATCGGATGTCAATTGACTGGTCTCTGAAGAAAATATCCGTTTGTTTTTCTGGTTGATCCGCCAAGATGATTTTCACTACATTCACCACCTCCATGCTTTCCTGTATCCTGTGTCTGACCTGAAGAAAAAGTTTGATTGCTAAAAATAGAAACAAATAAACAAAAATGAATCATGAATTAATTCTTGTGCACTATTTAGTTTGTAGATGTTTCAGTTCTTTATGATTTCCTCACAGTGAAAAAAATATTTAACTAAAACTGGATTATAAAAAAGAACATACATTCATTTTATTCTCCAAATGTCTGACCTTTTTTCTCCTAAACAACTCCAGTATAGATAGTGAAGATTTGATGACAATTTAAACATTGGGAAAAGCACAGCCAAGACAATCCTGTCACGCCCAGCATTCAGTCACTGGGGGTAGACCTTGACTTTGTGCAATAGATAAATGGTGACTGGGTAATTGGTTTTACATCTCTTTCCATAATTAATTTCCATTGAAGTCAGAGCACTTTTCAACCTGGGTCAGTGCGCAAAGATCAGGGGCGGGATTCTCTCCTACCCGGCGGGGCGGGGGGTCTCGGCATGATGGAGTGGCGGGAACCACTCTGGCGTTGGGCCGCCCCAGAGGTGCGGAAGTCTCTGCACCTTTAGGGGCCAAACTCTCACCTTGGGGGGCTAGGACCACGCCGCAGCGGTTTCCGGTCCACCGGCAAGCGGGAAAGGCCTTTGGCGCCACGCCAGCCGGGGCCGAAAGGTCTTTGCTGAGCGACGCGGGTCCGCGCATGCGCGGGAGAGTCAACGGCTGTTGACGTCATCCCCGCGCATGCGCAGATGTGGGGGTCTCTTCCGCCTCCGCCATAGTGAAGACCATGGCGAAGGCGGAAGAAAAAGAGTGCCCCCACGGCACAGACCTGCCCGCGACCCCCCCCCCCCCCCCAGGACCCCGGAGCTGCCTTGTCCCGCCGTTCAAAAGGTGGTTTGATTCACGCTGGCGGGACAGGCATTCCAGCAGCGGGACTTCGGCCCGTCGCGGGCCGAAGAATTGGCAGGGGTGGGCCCGCGCCAACAGGCGTGGCGCAATTCCCGGCCCCGCCGATTCTCTGGTGGTTGAGACTTTGGGACACGGTGGGGGCGGGATTCACGCCAGCTCCCGCCCCAGATAAGAGAGCCTGAGAGGTGGCATGGTGGTGCAGTGGTTAGCACTGCTGCATCATGCGCCAAGGACCCATGTTCGATCCCGGCTCCCAGTCACTGTCCATGTGGAGTTTGCATATTCTCCCCGTGTCTGCGTGGGTCTCACCTCCACAACCCAAAACATGTGCAGGGTAGGTGAATTGGTCACGCTAATTTGCCCCTTAATTGGAAAAATGAGAAAAAGACATGAGAACACCTTGGCTTTCTTTTTCCTTCTCCTCTCTAGCCAATTGGTGTTACCATCTTGGCTGAGCTTAGCTTAATCAATATAAACTCCAGATCAAACCTGGGATCCCTCAGTGCCATTACGGGGGACAATTGTGTTCAAGGTGCAACTCATCTCATTCTACTGGAATGGAACGTGCCAGCTTTAGTTCACTGAATGGGGAATATTAGTTGCAAATTAAGTCTGTTACTTGACAGGAAAAACTGAAGAAATAAATTGCCACGTGGTAGGGCAGCTGCGCGAGAACTTGAATATTGCTGAAAAAAAGAAACATGCTGTCAATGCTTTTAGTCTTTTATTCATCAAGGCAGACACAAGAATGCCAAATTTGAAAGAGAACAGTGGGTGCAACGTTTCCCACAATTGCAGTGTTGCTTCAGGCGAGAAACATTGTGTAAAACTTGCCGGTTTCAGATGCCTTTTCTCGCCTGATTAAACAGCACTCTGCGCAATTTCAAAGTGCCAGATGAGTATCACACAGCCAGCTAGAGGTGTGGGGCCTAAACATGCCGGTAAAGCCTGGATTCTGAGAGTGGGGCGCACCAATATCAAAGTTGAAGTTAAGGGCCGCCCCTCCCCCTCACGGAGACCGATACCCCCTGGCGGATAAGGGGTACACCCTCTAACACCCACACACAGAAGGGACATACTCCCCCGCACACTACTCAAGAGTTGTTCAGCAAGTGCTGCCCAATCATGGAAACACATCAAACATTATGTTCTGAGTTTTGTGGGCATGGGCTGGTTGAATATGATCAGTACTCTGCCAGTTGTTTGAAAGTATGTCCTACACACCTGGCATTGCACAAGTACTTAAATTTATAGAGCACATTGTTCATTTGTTTCATCAGCAGAACAGTCTTTCGGCTTAATGGCAGCATCCTGTTAGTGCTGGCCTGATGCCTGGCATGCAGGAACCTGCGCTCTGCAACAGATGTCGAGACACTGCGCGGGCGATTCTCCGAGCCCCGCGGCGGGCCAGAGAATCGGCGCCATTTGCGCCGGCGCGTTTGGCGCAGCGACGGCCTCTGGAATCGGAGGGGCCTGCCGATTCTCCGGCCCGGCCGAGCGGCCACTCCGACATGACAGAGTCTCGCCGGCGCCGTTCACGCTTGGTCGCTGCCGGCGGGAGCTCTGCGCAAACGGTCGGGGGACAGCCTGTGGGGGGGGGGGGGGTGCAGGGGGGCTCCTTCACCGGGGGGGGGGGGGGCACCTCCGATGGTGTCTAGCCCGTGATCGGGGCCCACCAATCGGCGGGCCGGCCTATCTCTCCCCCACCCCCCCCACCCCCCCCGGGTCTAATTCCTGGCGCAGCCGCTCCCTGAACACCGACCCCATGTTGGTCGGCGCCGGCGCGCAAAAGAAGTCCCCCGCTCATGTGCAAGTTGGCGGGTTCCAACTGCGCATGAGCGAGTTGGCGCGGCGGTAAGGAGGCTGGTGCGGCGTGAACCGGTCCAGCGCCGTGCTGGCCCCCTGTAGGGGTCAGAATCGTACGTAACCAGGCCCGGTTCGCGACGTCATGAAATGCGTTCACGACGGCGCGAACTCTTGGGCCCAATATTGGAAAATCGCCCCCTGCATCTTTTAAAATATATCCAGGCTTTGCATCTCTTTAAAATTAAACAAATGCATGGGAAACAAAAGCTCGGTGGTGCATTCTCAGCTCGAGTAATCAGAACTGACAAGCCAACCAACCAGCACCCTTGTCTCATGCAGGATAAATTATTGCTCCCTTTGAAATTTGGCACTCTTGCATCAGTCCCTATGAGTGCAAAATAAAAAGCTTCAACAGTACTTATTCCCCCGCAATAGTTACATTGTGGTTCAAAATGAATTGTGCCAAATTACAGGAGGTGTTACGGTTTAAGACAACAAACAATAGGCAGAAATTGCTTTGAAGAGTGAGAGAGAACTGAGGTATTATAACCAGAACTGATATTTCTGCAGAGTATAAGAGCAGATGAGACCATATTGCTATCAAGAGCCTATGGTGGCAAAAATTTGGTAGTGTTCTGAAATGTCTCCATTCAATTGATGGTCTAATTCAAATGTGTGCCGATAATAAATTGAAGCCAAAAAATGGCTCCATTCGTCATCCCTTATTTCCTTCACCTTGATATGTACAAACGCCGACAAATTTTGCAATTATCCTTAGCATTGAGATACAAAATACTTACTTCACAAATAAATGTTGTTTTGTTATGCTCTTGACTTAGCATAAGCTGCTTCCTTGATGTGCACTCTGATAAAGGAAGGTTCAGACTTGGAGATAACTTTAACACGTTTATTAAACTATTAACAATTCTCCTACTTGGATTCAACGCTACTGTTAATCCTGCATTAGCTACTCAGACTGACGAACCAGTCTGCTACAATCCACGTGGTGGGAGTGATGTTCAATCAACCCTGTGTCTGTACTCACTGAGTGTCTCCACTGGAAAGAGACTGAGCATGTGTCCTTTTAAATGGGTTGGTGTAATGCCCTCCTGTGGTAGTGTCACCTCTGTGTGTATCGTGACTGCCCATTGGTCATGTCCTATCTTACTGACCTATTGGTTGACTGTCTGTGTGTCATGTCTCTGGTGCTCCCTCTAGTGTCTAGCTAGGTGTAGTGTATGTACATTAACCCTTTGTGTACTTACAGTGGTGTATACGACCACAGGTGTGGCAACTAGGGGCTTTTCACAGTCATTTCAATGCAGTGTTAATATAAGCCTACTTGTGACACTAATAAAGATTATTATTTATTGATGCGTTATATTATGGAGATTGTATTAATTTATTGACTCTCTCACCTTTGTAGGGTTTGCCATCCACAAACAAAAACAGTGTTGGGTACTGCTTTTGTATGGGCTCTACAATGGAACCAACTTTATACACAAAATCATCGTGTTCAAACTCATTTTTGTTCACCAGCAGTACTTTGTCATGTCTTAACTCTAGATGCACTTTGTAATCAGCATTCTTCTTCTTCTTGAGTTGAACAAAAGTAGCATCAAGGGATTCAATGCAAGGCCATTCCTTTTGAAATAAGGGTATCAGTTCGTTGAAAATATCTTTCCGGAATGGCATCAGAACCTGGTTCTCGTAAAAGCACAGAAATATCTCCCTCTGTTTACGCTTGAACCACAGATGGTAACACTTGGACTCTGGATTGGCACGCACAACTAATTTTAGGCTTTTCATAATGTCCAGCAACTCAGCTTTCAGCTTTAGCGTTTCAATTGACCAAATATATTGCAGGAGGTTTTCTGAAAATTTTCCAGTGTTGACTAGTTTCATCCACTCACGTTGAATTGGAAATGGTGCAGTTTGTATTTTTGGTGGTGGCATACAGTTGATTGGAATCAAAGCAGCCATGAGATCAATGAGCCACTGAGGATCCAAAACCAAGATCGGGTCAGAATAGTATGCAAATTTCATGCAGTTCAAAACTTGCAGGGCAGCCTGTACTTGAAGTTTCTTGTCAGCGCTGCTCACTTCTATACCTTGGGGACTGCCCATTATCTCATACCATGGCAAGTACAGATCTGAGCACAGCAGGTATTTCTCCGTACAATGGAGAATGTGGTAGTACAATTTTGCATGACACAAAGCAATGTTATGTTCAAATGCAACCTGTCTGGAAAGTTTCTCAATGGCTGAACGTAGATCGCTGTATCCAGTCCCCTGGTCATGGTCAACAGAGTTGTCAACGGTGAACGTCTGATCATAAAGTACACCGGATGGGAAATACTCTTGAAGATAATTATATATGGTACTCAAAGCCTCTTCAGCCTTAGGACGAAGGTGAAAACACAAGAACATTTAAATTACATGAAATAAAATAGCAGAACAAATCTTAAGAATGATGTGGTATTAATTGCAATCAGGAAAGGGCCAGATTTACATACAGAACAGAAACAGGCTATTTGACCTGATTGACTCTATGTTAGTGCTACTTCTCACATTAGCCTCATCCTAATTTCAACTAACTCTATCAGCATATCCCCTCTTTCTCCCTCCTGTGCTTATTTAGCTTACTCTCAAAGGCATCCCTTCCATTCACTGGGAAGCTCCACATATCCATCCATGCCAAAGGACTATTTTCTTGAACAATAAATTAAATATAAACCGATAACGACGCTATTTGCACTCCCAACGCCTCCTCTGCCAAGAATGCACAAACCAAGTAAAAACACTGAAGACCACCGAATCCAAGGGAAGTGTAAATAAATACATGCTTTTGGAGGAATGATCCAGTGGACAATGTGCACCAAAATCCAGCATGCTGGAATAGAGGGACAACTGAGATGTAACTTCTCCCCACTGAATTCTTATTTCAGTGAAGCTGTGAGGGAAGACACTGAGCTTGAAAAAAAGGGGAGAAATGCAGACTCACACAGTGGAAGTGAGAGTGTCTGATCATTGCTGGCAGCAGGCTGGAGAAATTTGGCACCATCTTCTCCAGGGTCTGAGATTTGTTGCACTCTGGTGTGATAGAGGAATCGGAGAAACCTTGCTGATTCGATGACTAAAAACCCACATTTGTGGAATGACCTTCAGCAGGTCCTTTAAGGAACACTGCAGGCCACTCTATGGGTGCGACTCAGTGACTCCGTTGCACTCGGCGTGGATTCGGGCGCAACGGGTAAATCGCGCACGAGCTCCACGTCGGGCACGAAACCCCATATGAGTCACCTGATGCACTCTGCCCTGTGATCTAAATATTTAAAAAAGCATAATTTCATTATGGATTCACACGGCACCCGGGACTCATCGGGAGACCTCGCCAGGACGCCGTTTAGTCCTGGTCCACACAAATGTGGACCAGTTGTAACTGCACCCGGGGGGGGTGATGAGGTGTGGCGGAGTCTCTCAGTGCCAGGTTGACACTGCCAGGGGTCGGGCCCAGGCTCCGGGGGGTGGGCGCCTTACCCATTAGAGGGGGGGTTAGAGGATTCTCGGGGACCTCCCCAAGGTTGGGAGAGGGTGAGCAAAACCTTAGAGGTGGGGGTGATGGGGGTGGTGGAGAGAAACCAGGGCTGCCAGTCAAAATAGCTGATCTGCAAGATGTCTTTCCTACTGGCAAGCTTCAGAAATCCCTCCAAGTGCAGTCTCGGTGGGGAGCAACTCCCCGAAGCCAAAAACAAACAGCAAGCGCGGTTGGAAAGCAGCATATTCCTTGGTTCTGCAGCCGCCACGAAATACTCTGCAAAACCGCCGTTCAGCAGACTTTAACTACAACTGAATTGCGCCCTATGTTTTGTATAACTGAGCTTGCACAGTATTCACTCTGCCATCAGTGCTGGAATATTTTAATAGCGTCCCATAGAGCCCTGACTTGCCTTGTGTTAGGATCATTCTTCTTTAAATAATTTGAGATTATAACTGTTACAATTTTATATCTACACAGAAATTCTTAGCATTGGAGGTATGTGTTAAACACACATTTTACATGTTTCGATACGAGTGAATAAGTATTGAACAATGTTATGTTCAAGGCATTAGTAAAATGTTCAAATGAACACCTACTGCTGGGAAACCTTTAGATTTAGGACCATTCAGTGTCTCGAGCTATTCAATAAGATCATGGTTGATCTGATTGTGGCCTTAATTCCATTTTCTTGACCTTATTGATCAAAAAATTGATTAACTCGGTGTTGAATATATTCAATGAACCGGTCTCCACTACTCCATGGGGAAGAGAATCCCAAAGTCGAATGACCCTAAGTGAAAACAAAATCCTCCACATTTCTGTCTTAAATGGGACACTTATTGTTAATCTGTGCCCCCTATTTCTAGACTCCCCAAAAATCCTCCGAGCACCCATCCTGTCAAGTCCTCTCAAAACCTTTTTTGTTTCTAAATAACCTGCTCAACCTTTCCTCAGAAGTCAACCACTTAATTCCAGGAATCAGTGATTTAACCTTCTCTGAACTGCTTCCGATGCAATTATATCTCTCAAACACAGAGACTAAAACTGTACACAGTACTCGAGGCAGTCTCATTAAAGTCTTGCGCAGCTATATCGTGGCTTCCCTACTTTCCTCTCCATTCCCGTTGCAGCAAAGGTTGACATTCCATTTTCCTTTCCAATCACTTGCTTTACATGAATGCTAGTCTTTTGTGATACGTGTACCAGGACATACAGATCCCTCTGAGGCACAGATTTCTGTAGGCTCTCTCCATTTTGATAATATTCTGCTTTTCTATTATTCCTACCAAAGTAGACAAGCTATATTCCCCCCCCCCCCACCCCGCCATTATATTCCAACTGTCGAATTTGCACCCACTCACTTAACCTATCCTACCTCTTTGCAGACTCGTTGACCCAAATTTTCACAAAGAGCGAAAATCTCCATGCCTTAGCCAAAATGTCACCAGAGCACCAAATCCAAAAGTCCCATCCCCATATCTGGCGGCCACCATTTTTGCTGGGGAAAGGGCTGGGTACTTTGCACATAAACTGTTAATGGAGACAGCGGCACATTTAGAAGTGCAACTGCCTTCACTCAGAAGCAATTCTCGTCATCGGGAAGGAGAGTTGCCCAGCAAACCTAGAGTTAGGGACCCAACATTGGAAAGGGGGATCCTGCAAGGAGCCATGCCCTACTCTTGCTTCTGACCTCCCCTCTCCCCAGTGACACCCTGCTCACCCACACTCACCTCTCTCCAGAAGGCCATTGGCGATTCCTAGTGAAGGTCCTTATGTAGTACTGACAGTGGCCACCGTTCCTGGTGGTGCTGCCACTACTGCATAGCTGCTGGCCTCCCATTAGCCTGTAGCTTTCGGGGCAGGATTTCTGTCCTACTGATGCCTTAATTGAAATTAAATGAAATGAAAATCGCTTATTGTCACAAGTAGGCTTCAAATGAAGTTACTGTGAAAAGCCCCTAGTCGCCACATTCCGGCGCCTGTTCGGGGAGGCTGTTGCGGGAATTGAACCGTGCTGCTGGCCTGCCTTGGTCTGCTTTCAAAGCCAGCGATTTAGCCCTGTGCTAAACACCCCCTGTGGCTGAATGGGAGGCCCAATGCTGGTAGACTAAATTACATTGGTCCTCCCAGAAAAAAGCAACATAGTTCTTCATTCTGTGGGCAAGGCCCCCATCACTCACATTAAATCCTGGCAGATGTGTGAATGGAGGGTCTGAGCTATTCAATTCAGTAGTGGCACGTAAAGAACTAATACTCACATTTATGCAGTCATTGGCAAAGGTTCCAACCAGAATGACATGGTGGGTAGTCTGACTATCTCTGCAGATGGAGGAAATACACCTGATCCAGTAGTCAAGGTACTCTAAAATTAGATGTATTGTATATCTGAATAAATGAAGTTTTCACAATGCAATAAGAAACCTTATCCACATATTGCTTGCCTGCCGCTTTAACAAAAATCCCTCGTTAACTGCTTGACTTAAGAAAAAGGCTGCCCTGCAGCAATAATGTCAGCAGCCAAAACAAGCAGAGGGTGCAACCGGCTTCCATTGCTCAGTGGTCAGGGGTCTCACCCTTGAGAGCTGCCAGCTACTTAAACTTGCTGGCAGCTCTAGTAGTCTCAGTAGCACCAGAACACAGTAGTGGGCACAGCGGGAACTGCAAGCAAGCCACCATTCCCCTCTCTGCCTCCTCCGCCCCGACCACCCCAATCCCAAACCTTCCGCCCCAATCTCTCTATAATATTCAGAACCACTGTGTTATATCAGTGAATAAAAGGATTAATCCACCAGTATTAAATTAATTTATCTGCCAGTTTAAAGAAGTGACACTTTAAAAAAAAATTAGTTAACACTCTTCTAAAAATAGCAAAGGAAATTCATATGAATGCAGTAAGCCACATGCTTAAACTTAAAAAATAGAGGAAGAAGACAGTTCAGATTAAAATGCTTTATCCAAGGATGGAGAATGTTTAGAACAGATGGTCAAGGGAAACATAGAAACATAAAATATAGGTGCACGAATAGGCCATTCGGCCCTTCGAGTCTGCACCACTATTCAATATGGTGATGGTTTGATCATGCAAATTCAGTATTCCACTCTCACTTTCTCTCCAGACCTCTTGATCTTTTTAGCCACAAGGGCCACGTCCAGCTCCCTCACGGTAGCATAGTGGTTAGCACTGTTGCTTCACAGCGCCAGGGATTGATTCCCACTTTGGGTCACTGTCTGTGCGGAGTCTGCATGTTCTCCCTGTGTCTGTGTGGGTTTCCTCCGGGTGCTCCGGTTTCCTCCCACAAGCCCCGAACGACGTGCTGTTAGGTAATTTGGACATCCTGAATTCTCCCTCTGTGTACCCGAACAGGCGCCGGAATGTGGCAACTGGGGGCTTTTCACAGTAATGTCATTTCAGTGTTAATGTAAGCCTACTTGTAACACTAATAAAGATTATTGTTAAGAATATATCCAACGAACTGACCCCATCAACTTTTTGTGGCAGAGAATTCCACAAACTCACAAGTCTCTTCTTGAATGGCTTACCCCTTATTCTTAGGCTGTGAACCCTCTGTTGTGTTAATCACCCTGGGGTAACACGGACTGCAACTGGATGCAGTTGTACTTGAAAGTAGACTCCAAACTTTGGTGTTAGCTCAATACGCTTTATTGAACTTGTTAAGCAGTGCACACAGTTCACTGTGGGTTTGGCACTCTACTAATCTAAGCGTGCTTACTATAACTAACTAGACCAGATGAGCTCTGAGCCACGTGTAGAAGGTGCTAACTGATATATACACCCTGACTGTCACTACAGTTGTCACCAGTGGAAAGAGGCAGAGTGCTGATGCCTCGTGTGTTTTATAGTGGGAGACCACCCTCTAGTGTTCTGCCCGGTGATTGGTTGTGTTCAGTCCTGTGTGTTGATTGGCTGTACTGGGTGTCTGTCACTGCCTGTCTGTATCTCATTATGTGCATGAGTGCATATCATGACACCCTAGTTCTGGACGTACCCAACATCGGGAACATTCTTCCCACATCTAGCCTGTCCAGTCCCATCAGGATTTTATATGTTTCTATGAGATCCCCTCTCATCTAAACTCCAGTGAGTACAAGCCCAGTTGATCCAGTCTTTCTTCATATGTCTGTCCTGCTGTCCCAGGAATTAGTCTGGTGAACCTTCGCTGGACACCCTCAATAGCAAGAATGTCCTTCCTCAAATTAGGAGACCAAAACTGCACACAATACTCAAGGTGTGGCCTCACCAAGGCCCTGTATAGCTGCAGCATGACATTCCTGTTCCTATACTCAAATTCTCTCGCTATTAGGCCAGCGTGCCATTAGCTTTCCTCACCGCCTGCTGTACCTTCAGCGACTGTTCCCCCATGACACCCAGGTCTCGTTGCACTTCCCCTTTTCCTAAACTGCCACCATTCAGATAATAATCTGCCTTTCTGCTTTTGCCACCAAAGTGGATAACCTCACATTTGCCCATATCATATTGCATTTGCCAAGTATTTGCCCACTCAGCCAGCCTGTCCAAGTCACCCTGCAGCCTCTTTGCATCCTCCTCACAGCACACACTGCCACCCAGCTTAGTATTGTCTGCAAATTTGGAGGTATTGCATGCAATTTCTTCGTCCAAATCATTAATGCATATTGTGAACATCTGGGGCGTCATTCTCCGACCCCCCGCCGGGTCGGAGAATGGCCGTTGGCCACCGTGAATCCCGCCCCCGCCGAAGTCTCCGCTCCCGGAGATTGGGCGGGGGCGGGAATCCGGCCGCGCCGGTTGGCGGGACCCCCCGCTGGATTCTCCGGCCCGGATGGGCCGAAGTCCCGCCCAGGAATTGCCTGTCCCGCCGTCGTAAATCAAACCTGGTATTTACCGGCGGGACCAGGCGGCGTGGGCGGGCTCCGGGGTCCTGGGGGGGGGGGCACGGGGCGATCTGACCCCGGGGGGTGCCCCCACGGTGGCCTGGCCCGCGATCGGGGCCCACCGATCCGCGGGCGGGCCTGTGCCGTGGGGGCACTCTTTCCCTTCCGCCTCTGCTACAGCCTCCACCATGGCGGAGGCGGAAGAGACTCTCCCCACTGCGCATGCGCGGGAAACTTTCAGCGGCCGCTGACGCTCCCGCGCATGCGCGGGGAAACTGACAGCGGCCGCTGACGCTCCCGCGCATGCGCCGCATTTCCGCGCCAGCTGGCGGGGCAACAAACGCCATTTCCGCCAGCTGGCGGGGCGGAAATCCCTCCGGCGTCGGCCTAGCCCCTCAATGTTGGGGCTAGGCCGCCAAAGATGCGGAGACTTCCGCACCTTTGGGCCGGCGCAATGCCAGTCTGATTGGCGCTGGCTTTGGCGCCAGTCGGCGGGCATCCCGCCGTTGGGGGAGAATTTCGCCCCTGAAGTCCCAGCACTGAACCTTGCGGTAGGCAGTAGGAATAGTTGTTTCAGTAAATTGAGAAGCGAGTTGGTTAAGTTACCTGGTAAATATTTGAGAGGGGAGCTTGAGAAATAATGTGAGCTAATAATGCTAGTTTTTTTCTTTCATATATTGATTGTATTTCAGTATACACTTAACAGGCAAAATTGTAAATCTTTCAAAGATTGGAACCCAACCTAAGAAAAATTTCTGAGTGGGAAAATTTAATTAACTGTCAAGGCACAAAATTGAGTGGGGATTCAGGCCTCAGAAAATTTGGGTTGCACACTTTTTAAGTTCTACTCATAACAGTATGAAACATAAACTAAGTAACGATATGTTGTCACGTGAGAGTACCTTTAAGAAATGAATGTTTAAGCAATGTACCTTTAAGAAATGGAGCTGATCATATTACTGAAGTGATGTCAGAAGGTGGGGGGAGCTGGGCTCACTTCTGCTTTTGGTTTCAGTTTGAGGAGAAAGCTGGGAGTGTCTGTGTGTTTTGCTGAGAGCTGCAGGAAGAAACAGAGCTGGTCTGTTGATGTCTGCAAATCCAAAGACTATAAATATATTGAATGTAACCTCATGTCTGTTTTGAAGGTTAAAGTCTTTTGGATGTTTAAAGGAACAGTTTGAAGGATCATTTAGTGTTGTAGTCTTTTGGGGTTATCTTTGAAGTAATGGGTGTTAAGATATTCAATGTTTGTTTTTTAAAGGTTAATTTGAGTTCATAGAATAAACATTGTTTTGTTTTAAAAACCATTTGCCCATACTTCCTGTATCACACCTGGAAGTACGCCGTGTGCTTCCCACACCACAATCTATTAAAAGTCGTGGTTCAGGTGAACTCCATGATACACTTTGGGATTCTCTAAATCCTGGCCCATAGCAATTGGGGGCTTGTCCAGGATAAAAGTCTATCTATTGGATTGGCTTAGTGAACTTAAAGACAGTGAGCGGTGCGCATATTGTGGTTGCTCTTCAGGTGTGGTATTTTAGTTTAAGTGGGGAGTGTGTTGTGGACAATGGCTCTTTCAGAGGCTCAGAAGTTTTTGGGGGTGGAGACGGTCACACGCAGCACCTTACGGACAGAGACTAAAAGCAGACTGTTAGATTTGGCAAAAACATTGCAGTTAACATTACCTGACAAAATGCAAAAAGATGAGGTAATTATGGCGGTGGCTAAGCATTTAAAGTTGCCTGAGATACAGGCTGACTCATTAGAAATGGCAAAGATCCAGTTGCAGATTAAGCAACTTGAACATGGGAAAGAATTAAAGCAGCTTGAATACGAAAGAGAGGGAGCGGAAAAAGAAAGAGAGAGAGAGAAATATGGAAGAGAGAGAGAGGAAAAAGAAAAGGAGAGAGTAGAAAGGAGAAAAGAAAGAATAGCCCTAGCAGACCGAAAAGAAAAAGAAAAGGAGATACAGATCAGGGAAAAAGATAAAGAGAGTTTGAACTTCAGAAAAAGGCCATGAAACATGGCAGTCAGTTAAAATTGGCAGATGTAAAGGGAAACGTACAGTTGGATGATAGTGATGAGGATAGTGAGAAAGAGCGTCATAGTCGAAGGCTTGGTGGGAATTTATTTAAATATGTCCAAGCATTTCCAAGGTTTGACGAGAACAAAGAACAAAGAACAAAGAAATGTACAGCACAGGAACAGGCCCTTCGGCCCTCCAAGCCCGTGCCGACCATGCTGCCCGACTAAACTACAATCTTCTACACTTCCTGGGTCCGTATCCCTCTATTCCCATCCTATTCATGTATTTGTCAAGATGCCCCTTAAATGTCACTATCGTCCCTGCTTCCACCACCTCCTCCGGTAGCGAGTTCCAGGCACCCACTACCCTCTGCGCAAAAAACTTGCCTCGTACATCTACTCTAAACCTTGCCCCTCTCACCTTAAACCTATGCCCCCTAGTAATTGACCCCTCTACCCTGGGGAAAAGCCTCTGACTATCCACTCTGTCTATGCCCCTCATAATTTTGTATACCTCTATCAGGTCTCCCTTCAACCTCCTTTGTTCCAGTGAGAACAAACCGAGTTTATTCAACCGCTCCTCATAGCTAAAACGAGGTAGAAGCCTTTTTCATTTCATTTGAGAAGGTAGCTAAACAAATGAAATGGCCACAGGACATGTGGGTATTACTGATTCAAACAAAGCTGATAGGTAAAGCTAGAAGTCTTTGCATCACTACCGGAGGAGGTATCTGGGACGTATGAGGAGGTGAAAAAATCCATCTTAGGTGCATATAAACTAGTGCCTGAAGCCTACAGACAAAGGTTTAGAAATTTAAGGAAAGAATTTGGTCAAACATACATGGAGTTTGAAAGGCTCAGAGTAATTTTGATAGGTGGATAAGGGCTTTGAAAATAGAACAAACGTATGAAGCTCTGAGAGAAATTATCCTTTTGGTGGAGTTTAAAAATTCAATTCCTGATGTAGTGAGAACTCATGTGGAAGAGCAGAAGGTTAAAACTGCACGGTTAGCAGCAGAAATGGCAGATGATTATGAATTAGTTCATAAATCAAAGCTTGGTTTCCGACATCAGTTTCAGCCGGTGAGGGATAGAAACTGGGGACATGAGAAATACTCAAGTGGTAAAGGTAAAGGTGATCTGATGGGAGATAATAAGGAGAGTGTACCTCAGATTAAAAAAGAAATCCAGGAGGGTGGAAAAGAAATGAAAAGTTTCAAATGTTTCCACTGTAATCAACTAGGCCATGTAAAGTCACAGTGTTGGTGGTTGAAGAAAAGCACTGGGAAGGCTGATGTGGTAAAACAGGAGAAGACAGTGGGGTTTGTTAAAGTGGTAAAGGAAAGCCCAAGTGAAGCGAAGGAGGTGCAAAAGATTGTACAGCCTGATCAAGAGGTGATTGATAAAAAAGTGCCAGATTTCTTTAAAGATTTTACTTGTGTGGGTAAAGTTTACTCATGTGTATCAGGAGGAGCAGGTAAAGAAGTCAAAATGTTAAGAGATACGGGAGCTAGTCAATCTTTAATGGTAAAAGATGAGGAATTATGTAGTTTGGGAAGAATGTTGCCAGTAATATGTGGAATTCAGGAGGAGAGTAGCGTTCCATTATATAAGGTAACGTTGGAAAGTCCAGTGAAGAGTGGTGAAGTGGTAATAGGAGTAATAGAGAAACTATCTTGTCCAGGAATACAGTTTATCTTGGGTAATGATACAGCTGGATCGCAGGTAGGAGTAATGCCTACTGTGGTTGATAAGCCAGTGGACAATCAGACAACTGAAGTGTTGAAGGATGAATGTCCTGGGATTTTTCCGGATTGTGTAGTAACAAGGTCGCAAAGTCACAGGTTAAGACAAGAGGAGAAATCAAAGAGTGAAGATGAAGTTGAAGTGCAATTATCAGAAACGATTTTTGATCAGATGGTTGAAAAAGAACAAGAACAGGTGGAGGATGAGGCGGATATTTTTAGTTCAGGAAAATTGGCGGAGTTATAACAGAAAGATGTAGAAATAAAACGGATATATCAGAAAGCATATTCAGAAGAGGAATCTGAGAGTGTACCAGAGTGTTATTATCATAAAAGTTGTGTCTTGATGAGAAAATGGAGACCTGTACATATGCAGGCGAACGAAAAGTGGGCAGAAGTTCATCAAGTAGTATTGCCGGTAGGGTATAGAAAGCAGGTGTTGCGAGTTGCACATGAGGTACCAGTGAGAGGTCATTTGGGGATAAGGAAAACTCAAGCTAAAATCCAGAAACATTGTTATTGGCCTGGACTACATAAAGATGTAGTTGAATTTTGTCAATCATGTCACACATGTCAAGTGATAGGGAAACCTCAAGCAGTGATAAAACCAGCGCCCTCAACACCCATTCCAGCATTTGAGGAACCTTTTACAAGGGTCCTAATTGATTGCGTAGGACCGCTTCCGAAAACAAAAGGTGGGAATCAATATCTTTTGACTATAATCATAGATTATCATAGAATTTACATTGCAGAAGGAGGCCATTCGGCCCATCGAGTCTGCACTGGCTCTTGGAAAGAGCACCCCACCCAAGGCCAACACCTCCACCCTATCCCCACAACCCAGTAACCCCACCCAACACTAAGGGCAATTTTGGACACTAAGGGCAATTTAGTATGGCCAATCCACCTAACCTGCACATCTTTGGACTGTGGGAGGAAACCCACGCACACACGGGGAGAATGTGCAGACTCCACACAGACAGTGACCCAAGCAGGAATCGAACCTGGGACCCTGGTGCTGTGAAGCAATTGTGCTATCCACAATGCTACCGTGCTGCCCATAATGGATGTGTCTTCTAGGTTTCCAGAGGCCATTCCAGTACGTAATATTACAGCTAAAAAGATTGTGGAGGAGTTACTTAAATTCTTTACTAGATATGGACTACCCACAGAAATTCAATCAGATCAAGGATCAAATTTTACCTCAAAGTTATTCAAAGAAGTTATGGATAGCTTAGGAATAAAACAATTTAAATCAACTGCGTACCATCCAGAATCGCAGGGAGCGTTAGAAAGATGGCATCAGACATTAAAGACAATGTTGAGGGTGTATTGTCAAGATTATCCAGAGGATTGGGATAAAGGAATTCCATTCGTACTGTTTGCAATTAGGGATGCGCCTAATGAGTCAACCAAATTTAGTCCTTTTGAACTAATTTTTGGTCATGAGGTAAGAGGACCACTTAAACTGATTAAGGAAAAATTGGTGAGTGAGAAATCAGAAGTTACATTATTGGATTACGTGTCAAATTTTAGGGAACGATTAAATAGAGCAGGTGAATTGGCTAGACAACATTTGAAAGTTGCACAAAATGTGATGAAACGGGTAGTGTTCAAGAAATCCAAAGTTCGTAGTTTTGCCAGTGGAGATAAAGTTTTAGTGTTTTTACCAGTGGTAGGTGAACCTTTAAAAGCTAGGTTTTGTGGACCGTATCAGATTGAAAGGAAATTAAGTGAGGTGAATTATGTGGCAAAAACACCAGATAGAAGGAAGACTCACCGAGTGTGTCATGTGAATATGCCGAAAAGGTACTTTGAGAGGAAAAGGAGGAGGTTTTAATGATTCTAACTCTGTGAATTTGACATACCTCAAATTAAATTGGAAAATGAGGATGTTCTTAAAAATTGGGATAAATTGTTGAGTTATCTTCCAGAGGAAAAGCGAACTGACCTGAAAGAGTTATTGATATCACATGGGCAACTTTGTGGAGATAAATTGGGAAGTATTAAAATGGCGATACATGATGTAGATGTGGGAAATGCTGTTCCAAAAAAACAACATCCATATAGACTTAATCCTTTAAAATTGGCACAGGTTAACAAAGAGATTGAGAGCATGCTTAAAATAGTGGGTTGCAGCCAATGGAACTCAACCCTAGTGATGGTGCCTAAACCAGACGGTACCCAACGGTTGCATGTGGACTATAGAAAGGTTAATGCAGTTACAAGAATGGACTCTTATCCTATCCCACGTTTGGAGGATTGCATTGAGAAAGTGGGGCAATCAGCATTTATTTCCAAATTGGATTTACTTAAAGGTTACTGGCAGGTACCTTTATCCAAAAGGGCGAAGGAGATTTCAGCTTTTGTGACTCCAGATGGTATATACCAATTCAAAGTTATGCCATTTGGCATGAAAATTGCCCCAGCCACATTTCAACGGTTAACAAATACAGTCATTTCAGGATTACCCAATTGTGCGGTATATATCGACGATCTGATAATTTTCAGCCCAACATGGACAGAACATTTAAAACATCTGATGGAGTTATTCGATCAACTTCAGGAGCGGGTTTGGTGATAAAGCTAGCCAAAAGTGAATTTGGGAAAGCCCAAATCACTTTCCTTGAGGAGTTTCCGATACCCTCAAGACGAAAGGAAATACTGCGTTTTCTTGGCATGAGTGGATTTGATCGAACATTTGTGCAAATGTTTTGTAGCGTGATTGCTCCACTGATGGACTTGCTTGAAACGTCGAAAATGTCAATGGACAGCGGACTTTCAACAGGCATTTGAAAGCCTGAAAGCTGTGATAACCAATGCGCATGTATTGGAGAATTGCAAGGGACTCTGTGATCAGATTGAACTGAAGTATCTAACTTTAAAGAGAATTGACGAGGCGTAGAGGAATGGATGCATCGTGCAGAGACTTTCTTGTTCAAAGAGACTGTCAATCGAGAAGGATTTTGGTTGGAGGAAGAAAAACGAAAAAACAAAACAAAATGGACTATATTATTATACCTGTTTGCGTGTGTTGGTTTTTTAAACCGGTAAAGTGTTTTTACTGTGTGCATTTCTTAATTGATAGTGCAAAGGTGAAAAATGAAACCATCTTGAAGTTGATGGGATTTTTTTTCTTGGGGGGGAGGTGTCATGTGAGAGTACCTTTATGAAATGGATGTTTAAGCAATGTACCTTTAAGAAATGGAGCTGATCATATTACCGAAGTGATGTCAGAGGGTGGGGGGAGCTGAGCTCACTTCTGCTTTTGGTTTCAGTTTGAGGAGAAAGCTGGAAGTGTCTGTGTGTTTTGCTGAGAGCTGCAGGAAGAAAACACAGAGCTTGCTGAGAACTGCAGGAATAAACAGAGCTGGTCTGTTGATGTCTGCAAATCCAGACTATAAATATATTGAATGTAACCTCATGTCTGTTTTTGAAGGTTGAAGTCTTTTGGATGTTTAAAGGAAAAGTTTGAAGGATTATTTAGTGTTGTAGTCTTTTGGGGTTATCTTTGAAGTAATGGGTGTTAAGATATTCAATGTTTGTTTTTTAAAGGTTAAATTGAGTTCATAGAATAAACATTGTTTTGTTTTAAAAACCATTTGCCCATAATTCCTGTATCACACCTGGAGGGTGCGCCGTGTGCTTCCCACACCACAATCTATTACAAGTTGTGAGTCGGTTGAACTCCAACAGAAAATTTGGGTTGCACACTTTTTAAATTCTGCTCATAACAGTATGAAACATAAACTAAGTAACAATATGTATATAACGTGAATTAACCTCCTGTGGTCTTGCTAATGGTTAGATGGGGGAAATGATACATTATTCAGCTGTAGTTCCTGTAATGAGCTAAGAGATAATGGCACCACCATCTCTGGAGAAAGTAAGAACAAACATTGCCTTTACTATTACGGATTCACTCGGTTGATTTCAATGGATGAAGAACATTGCGGAATGAAGGTTTATCATTGTCTGCTTCGACTGGAGAAAAACTTGGAATAGCTTTTAACAATTAGAATGAAGGCTGTGCTTAATGCAATTTCAATGAATGCACAAAGTAGGGCCAAGTGTTTACTGAGCAGAGCAGAGCACACCACACATCAGGAATTTCCTTGTGGCTTCTCCTGATTTACCACTTTGGTGAGGGTTTGGTGTCATCCCATTTACAGACAGAATGGGGTCACCATTAAAGGTATCCTACCCAATGACAGGAATGCTGGGTAATGGTAACCTTACGTCAGAAATGTTTAACAGTCAGAAGAACTCATTTCTCATTCAGAATAACATGCCCAATGTTTAAAGGCTTACAACGGACTACTCAAAGAAGAGAAATTGTGAATTTCTACTTTTGATCAAACTAACATTTTAATAAAAATTGGAACAAAGTAATTGAAAACATTATGGGGTGGATTCTCAATTCAACGTCGCTCTGATTGGGAAGAGAATGGAGCATCAAGGGAATAACAGGTTTTGCGGCGGACGTTGCCCCGATCCCCTGCCCGCTGCTTCAGCGTGCTACCCACAGCGTGCCAGCAGGAGGATGCAAATCAAGCATTGAAATAAATGTTTATGTAATTAAAGGGATTGAGGTCCGAGTCACCACTCCCCCATAATGCTCTCCCCCACAGCGGGAAATCCTCCGGGCAGGTTTTGGTGCAGGCTTGCCCAATCATCGCCCTGACACGATGGAATTAGAGGAGGGTCAAGGAGTTAACTGAAAATAACTGAGGTGCCCCCAGAATCCACCAGAAGGCTCCCCTACCCCAAAAATGTAAACCCTGCCCCCTCCCCCCCCACTGACAAGTAGGGGCATCCTCAGCCCCACCATGGGAATAATGACTGACCCACCCCCCGCACACCAGAGACCCCTGCCTGAAAGCTGAAGAGCAGTCCAGGCAGTAAAGTGAAAAAACACTGAGCTTCCATTTATGCTTCCTAACATCTGCTGCCTCAGGCAAGAGTTTAAACAGCAGCTGTTACAAGTATCAAAGGTTTCCTCCAAAGCTAAGAACACTTGAAAGGACTTCAAATCCCTTGACAGCCTTTGAAATGCGAAACTCCCACTCAAATTCACACAGAGCAATACATTTCACTAGCCAGAGATTGACAGTTCTGTCGGTCCAGACACAGCTGCTTAGGGAATTTGTTTATATATCTTTCCCCTCATTGAATGCATCTCAGGTACCCTGTACTGATGTTAACTACAATGTTTATAATAAACACCTTGCTATGATTGACAGCTCCTCACCACACCACAAGGAGCTAAGTGATTTCACTTCTTCCTTTTCTCAGCAGAAGCACTTCGCTCCTTGAGATGTGGTGAGCTGTCAATCACAGTAGGAGTGATTATAAACATTGATGTTAGCATCAATGGAGGGTACTTCAGATCCATTCAAGTGCATAGCAAAAGATAAATAAACAAACCCCCTAAGCACCAATAAAACTGTCAATGGCTGGCTAATGAAATGTATTGCTCTGTGAAACTGAATGGAAGAGTTGCATTTCAACGGCTGTCAAGGGATTTGAAGCACTTTTCAAGTGTATTTGGCTTTGGAGGAAGCCTCTGACACTTGTAACATTTGTCTAAATCAGCAGCTGATAGGGAAGGGTCAGTCAAAATGCAATTATTTTTCACTCGATTGTCTGGACTGCTCTTCAGCTTTCAGGCAGGAGTGACGGATGGGGTCTCTGATAGGGGTCTCTGTTGTGGGTTCTGATTGGGGGGGGAAGTGCTCTGATGAGGGTCTCTTGGGTGGGCTCTCTGTTGGGGTCTCCATTGGAGCTTCTTTTTGGCGTCTGATTGGGGGATTGAGTCACCCTCATGCATGTGTGCTGTCGGCGGGGGTGACTTGTTATTCTCGTGGTGGTGGGGGGGATTGCCCCCACCTATCAATGAGGGGGGCAGGATTTACATTATGCGGGTAGGGGAGCCCTCCGCCAGACCTCGGTATCGGGCCACCCACTCAAAGTGGAGGCCAAATACTGGATTCCGGCAGAATCCGGCGAGCTCTCCCCCGTGCATAAATTAGCATGGGAGAGGGGAGAAACTCACATACTCGGCCCCGAGACCAGTAGCATTTCTCCACTGGCGGGAGCGCTTAGGCTCCAGAATGGAGGATCCCGGTCTACGTATTATTCCTGGCAATAATTTGTAACAATTCTGATGTGATGATCAAAAGAACTTAAACGTACCTTGCACAGTAAATCCACAGGTGTCTATTACTTTTTGTCCCCTAAGTGGCCTTTCCTTTGCTGGTATTGTGTCGTTTAATTCTAGGTTTAGGTTAACGACCAACAGATAGACAGCATTGTTAGGTAAAAAGGGCATGTGCATCTGCTGATATTCCACATGCCCTCCAAAGTCATAGTATCTGAATACTGAGAACTCTTCAGGGACTCTGGTGGTTTCTTTCACTTTCATCAGTATCTCATTGGCAAAACCTTCATTCATAACAGCGCCTGCTGCAAAAGAAAAATAACAATTACAGTCATTTTGTAGGCTTTTCCCTGCAGAGGTTCCTGGCCGATGTACTTAATGGGAGGCAAAAGCAAAATGCTGCAGTTGCTGGAAATCTATAATAAAAATAGACACTGCTGGAAAATACTCAACAAGTCAGCCTGGGCAGGATTCTCCGACCCCCTGCTGGGTCGGAGAATCGCCGGGGGGGCGGCGTTCATCCCGCCTCGGCGCCGGTTCTTCGGTGGGGGCGGGAATCGCGCCGGCCGGGGGCCATTGGCAGCACCCCCCCCCCTCGCCTATTCTCCGCCTTGCATTGGGCCGAGTGGCCGCCTGTTTTCGGCCTGTCCCACCGGTGTAAATCAACCAAGGTCCTTATCGGCGGGGCCTGGCTCTGTGGGCAGCCTGCGGAGTCCTCGGGGGGAGGGGGATGGCCTGGCCCGCGATCAGGGCCCACCGATCTGCAGGCCGGCCTGTGCCGTGGGGGCACTCTTTCCCTCCGCGCCGGCTGCTGTAACGGTCCGCCATGGCCGGCGCGGCCAAGAACCCCCCTGCGCATGCGCTGGGATCACGCCAGTACACGCTGGCACTCCCGCGCATGCGCCAACTCGCATCGGCCGCCGGAGGCCCTTCGGCGGTGGTTGCCACGGTGTCAAGCCCGCCGCCGGCTGGCGTGGCGCCAACCCCGCCAGCTTAGCCCCGAAGGTGCGGAGGATACCGGAGTGGTTCACGCCACTCCTCGGCACCGGTACGGCCCTCCCCGCCGGATAGCGGAGAATCCCATCTGTGGACCTATCGAGAATGTATGTTTTTATTGTGGGGAGTAGCATGGATTTTGTTAAGAGTTGAAGCTTCTTAATTTGGCATTCGAAATCTAGAATCAGCTTTGGAAACTAATTATAGTTGAAAACTCAGCAGTGTAATTTGCCCGTTTTAGCGAATTACTTCTGAGATAAATACTGAAGTGCGCAAAATCTTCCTATTAAAGAAAAGTTGAGGTGTTGAATGTTGAAAGCATGTGGTGTTGCCAAATGATGAAATAGGAATCATAATTAAATACAAAGTACTGAATGTGGGACATTTGCAACAAAAGCAGAAAATTCTGGAAATGCTCAGTCAAGTCGCAACTGTGGTGAGAAAGAGTTAACAGGCGAGGGGGGTCACAGTAGGGGCTGTTTAGCACAGGGCTAAATTGCTGGCTTTGAAAGCAGACCAAGGCAGGCCAGCAGCACGGTTCAATTCCCGTAACAGCCTCCCCGAACAGGTGCCGGAATGTGGCGACTAGGGGCTTTTCACAGTAACTTCATTTGAAGCCTACTCGTGACAATAAGTGATTTTCATTTCCATTCATTTCAGTTGCTGGTCAGACAGCGAGTCAGAGGGGCCCATGCTGCCTCTTTTTTAGATGGTCCACAGTATCTCATGTCACTCAGGCACTTGGCAGACAACCAACGGGCCTTTTCCCTGGGATAAAGTGCACCGGGGTGGAGGACTCAACCACTGAGCGCTGCCTACCAATCAGTAGTGCCACCTACAACATCAAGTCGAGGCCTCGGACTAAGGAGGGACCCAGGCATTGATGGCAGTAAGGGGTTGCGGGGTGGGGGTCGCAGCAAGGGTATTGCCGTGGCTCCCAGTGGCCCCTCTCCTTTCAGATGTCAGCATCCTCAATCAGGCACTAAGTGCCTTTGAATGAGGGATTACCCTGGGGACCTGCAAGGAAACCTGCTCGCCGCTGAATGAACTGTAGCAGCGGCCAGGATGAAGTCCTTAAATGGGCAATAATTGTCCACATAAATGCCACAATTGGTGGTGGGATGGGGAGGCTGTCCAGGGGCCTTTCCACCTCGGATTTAAGCAAGATGGAGGTCACCATCCCACCCAAACCCGACATGGCAGAGGGCATTAAATTCCACCCAATGTTTCAAGTCGATGATGGGCAGTTGTGATGCAAGGCCATCGACCTGAAACGTTAACTCTGTTTCTCTCCACAGATTATGCATAAATTTATTATATGGTGTGTGAAGTAAAATGGAAACTATTCTCATTTGGGATTACACATGTTGAACAGCTTTGAAATTTGCAGTACTTGTAAATAAAAATTTGAACTGATTAAATGAGGTATGATCATCCTCTCTTATGTACAACTGACGATCTCTGGTATATTGAAAATACTATGGATAATTTGATCCCCTTATCCAAAGAAAGATATGCTGGCATTGAAGGCATTCCACAGAAGGTTCACTAGGTTGATCCCATGTGTAGAGGGATTTTCTTATGAGGTTGAGTAGATTGGGCCTGTACTCATTGGAGTTTAGAAGACTGAGAGGTGACCTTATTGAGACATACAGGATTCTCAGGGGGCTTGACTGGGTAGATGAGGAGGTGTTCTTTCAAGTCTAGGACCAGAGGGCATAATCTCAGAATAAGGGATCGCTCATTTAATACAGAGATGAGGAGGAATTACTTCTCTCAGGAAGCAGTAACTCTGTGGGGTACTTTACCACAGAGGGCTTTAGAGGCTGTGTCATTAAGCATGTCCAAGGTTGTATTAGACAGATTTTTAATCAGTAAAGGAATGAAGGGTCATGGGGATAAAGTGGGAAAGTGGAGTTATTACATCAAATCAATCATGATCTTACTTAATGGTAGAGCAGACTCGATGGTCCGAATGACTAATCCCTGCTCCTGTGTCTTGTGGTCTAATGCTTAGTGGGCCATAACATTCTGTCTCAAAATAGATGAAAAGTCCCTTATGTCCTTCCTCAATGGGAAAGTCCATGATAAGGATGAGTATTTATCTGCAGTTATCTGTTGTACCTGTATGTCGTGCTGTGATAAGTGTTTTTTGAACCACAACACTTGATAAGGTCAGAAAATGCTGGGGTTGGATGTGAAAGTCGGTAGACAGATTGAAAAGGATGAGCAGCAACTGACCATCTCAGTCACAAAATGCTTTTTGTGATCTGGGCAAAAGAGCAGCTTTGGTACAGTGGAAGGGTGGATTCAAACATGGAGTTCTGAGAAAGAGGTGCACAAATTTGGGAACTGGCTTTGTAGAAGAAAAGAAGTTTGGAGATGCAAAGGTAGTTTTCAAGGATGAATGGGTAAAGGGTTATTTTTGAGGAAAGGGTTAATGACAGCAGATTTGATGTAAAGGAGAATTACAGGACCGGACAGCAAGGAATGACAGCAAGGACAGGAGAGTGGTGTGAACCACTCCGGAATCCTCCGCACCTTCGGGGCTAAGCTGGTGGGGTTGGCGCCACGCCAGCCGGCGCCAGTGGGGTTGGCACCGCGGCAACCACCGCAGCACGGTAGCATTGTGGATAGCACAATTGCTTCACAGCTCCAGGGTCCCAGGTTCGATTCCGGCTTGGGTCACTGTCTGTGCGGAGTCTGCACATCCTCCCCGTGTGTGCGTGGGTTTCCTCCAGGTGCTCCGGTTTCCTCCCACAGTCCAAAGATGTGCAGGTTAGGTGGATTGGCCATGATAAATTGCCCTTAGTGTCCAAAATTGCCCTTAGTGTTGGGTGGGGTTACTGGGTTATGGGGATAGGGTGGAGGTGTTGACCTTGGGTAGGGTGCTCTTTCCAAGAGCCGGTGCAGACTCGATGGGCCGAATGGCCACCTTCTGCACTGTAAATTCTATGATAATCTATGAATGTACACCGTACCAAAACAACGCCCGCTCCCCCTGCGCTGCATCACTGAGAATTTTAATCTACCTCACTGAGATAAAATCCTGGCTGCCTGCTGAGGCTCAGAGTTCCATTGTGGAGCTTGGTGGAGTTTTTTTCCAACTTAACCTTTAGGATCGTTGGGCGGGATATTTTGGCCACACCTGCCGCACGAATCGTCACGGACGGGACGGGGACCATTTAAAGGTCCCTTGACCTCGGGTGGGAATTTCCAGTCTTATCGCGAGGGCTGCTGAAAAATCCCAATCTATATTTGTGGCTTGGAAGGTTACAGTGGTCAATGTGTCTGCAGTAGACATTCCTATCAGCAGACTGTTAAAATTGTACCAAGGTCAAAGGGGCATTCATTGCTTTGACGACCAACAGAACGTCCACTCGGCAACATCATCAAGAAGGGCTCTACTCCTTCAACGATCAGTTAGTGTGTGACAATAATTTGAATGCCCGAGGTGCACATAGCTGCCATGATGTTGGCATCCTCCAATACCTGACATTTCTTGAGTTCTTCAGAGAAGGGAATCAGTCCTATGAATGGTTTCTGGGTGACAAAGCGTACCACTAGCACCCACGCTCCCCCTCTCCACCATAGTTCCAATGGCCAATGACCCCAATCCGTCCCAGTGTAACTTCTGTCCACGGAACAAGAATCACGGGCGAGATTCTCCGACCCCCCGCTGGGTCGGAGAATCGCCGGGGGCTGGCGTGAATCCCGCCCCTGCCGGTTGCCGAAGTCTCCGGTACCAGAGATTCGGCGGGGGCAGGGGCGGGAATGGCGCCGCGCCGGTTGGTGGGCCCCCCCGCGCGATTCTCCGGCCCGGATGGGCCGAAGTCCCGCCGCTAAAATGCCTGTCCCGCCGGCGTAAATTAAACCACCTACCTTACCGGCGGGACAAGGCGGCACGGGCGGGCTCCGGGGTCCTGGGGGGGGGCGCGGGGCGATCTGGCCTGGCCCCGGGGGGTGCCCCCACAGTGGCCTAGCCCGCGATCGGGGCCCACCGATCCGCGGGCGGGCCTGTGCCGTGGGGGCACTCTTTTCCTTTCACCTCCGCCACGGTCTCCACCATGGCGGAGGCAAAAGAGACTCCCTCCACTGCACATGCACGGGAATGCTGTCAGCGGCCGCTAACGCTCCCACGCATGCGCCGCCCGGAGATGTCATTTCCGCGCCAGCTGGCGGGGCACCAAAGGCCTTTTCCGCCAGCTGGCGGGGCGGAAATTCGTCCGGCGCCGACCTAGCCCCTTAAGGTTGCGATGCCCGTCTGATTTGCGCCGTTTTGGGCGCCAGTCGGCGGACATCGCGCCGTTTCCGGAGAATTTCACCCCACATTTCTATGTACCTTGGTGGCACATTAACTCAGAAATGTGTGCAACCGGCCTTTGATTTCTTCCAGGCCTGAATCAGGAAGTTCTGTCTCCGTTTTCTCTCACTGGTGGCATGCCTAACTGCTGTCTGGGTTCAAGTGTGAATGTGATATTACTGTGATATGCAGTAAGTAATTGGAGAGGGAAGTGAAAGAATCAAGCCCTCTTGTTCTCCAACACGCTTGTCCTTAGCACATTGGTGAAGGGTGCAGGCTGAACTGTCCTTTTTAGAATTCTGTAGAAGGGCCATATGGACTTGAAATGTTAACTTTGTTTCTCTCTCGGCAGGTGTTGTCACACACCTGCTGAGTTTACCCAACATTTTCTGTTTTTTATGTCCTTTTTAGATACTGAACAGTGTTCAGACGCTCACAGTCCTGCAGCACATGTTTCACACCAGTGAACATGTAAATGCACAGACTTCGGAAAACCACATGCAACTTCCGCTACAGACCAGCAAGGGTGCACGTATATATTAATAAATGCTGTAACTAACCTTTAGGCTATTCCAGCCTTTTATTTCTAATGGGTAAAGCTTTTGAGAAATGTATCTCAGTTATTCCAGCTTGAAATCTGGGGCGGGATTCTGCAATAATGGGGCTACGTCCCCACGCCGGCATGAAAACCAGCGCCAACCACTCCAGCCCCCGAAAGTGAGGAATTCTCCACTTTCTCGGGGGCTAGGTTGACGCCGGAGTGGTTCCTGCAGCTCCAGCCGGCGCGAGTTCGCGCATGGGCGAAATGGCCTGCGTGATCTCGCGCATGCACGGACCGGCCGGCGTATTTCCACGCATGCACAGAACGGCTGCCGTACTTCCGACCATGCGCAGGGGTTCCCTTCTCCGCGCCGGCCCCCGGGCAATATGGCGGAACCCTACAGGGGCCCGGCACGGAGGAAAGTAGGCCCCCCATGGAACCAGACCGCCCGCAGATCGGTAGGCCCCGGTCGCGGGCCAGGTCACCGTGGGGGGCCGCCCGGGGTCAGATCCCCCGACCCAGGACTGCCCCCGCACACTTACCTGCCAGGTCCCGCCGTGTGTGAGGTGAGTAATTCACGCCGGCGGGACTGGGCAAAACTTGATGGCCACTCGGCCCATCGGGGCCCGAAGAATCGCCAGAGGGGTCGCTGTCAATGGCCCCCGAAAAACGGCGCCGGAGAATAGGGCAGCCGGCGTCGGGGCAGGATTCGCGCCTCCCCCCGGGGATTAGGGTCGGAGAATCCCGGCCCCCTGATGTCTTGCTTTTTGTGTTTTGGGGAATGTTACACATATCTTTTAGAAATAAGCCCAAAAATGTACCTTCATCGACACCCTTTTGTTCTTCACCCGAACCAGTGTCACTTTGCTCTGCAGGTGCTCCTAGAATTAAGAAATAGTTTGTGATTCACATGTACATTCCAACATTTTGTTTTCATAAACACTTGCACAGAACTTGTTCACTTGCAAGGACAAAAGGCAGCAGATACAAAGGAAAACCACGACCAGAAGGTTCCTCCCCAAGTCTTCCAACATCCTGGCTTGGATCAGTATCACTGTTCTTCCACCATTGCTGGGATAAAATCCTGGAAATCCATCTATACCTGCACTGGGGATGTGCTTACACCACATAGATGTGTTGGTTCAAAAAGGCAGCTCACATCACAAGAATTAATTTAAAAAACTCTATGCTGGCTCTTGTACGCTTGAGGACACATGAAAAAAAAGAGCAAATCTCATTCAAACTTGCGGTCAGGCACTTTTGTCTGTTGTTTTGCTGCTGACTGAGCATTTTGTGTCGAAAGTGCAATACACATTATACTGCACAACAATGATAAAACTGCAGACATCTACTGCTTTTATGCTCACTATTTTTCTCAACCTATTTAATTACCTCTCCCTCTCTAACATTTGGACCCATTTTCTGATCGTATCAAAGTCTTAGAAATAAAATAAAATCAATCGGAAATTAGTGCTGTAGTTAACACTATTTTTCAAATTCTACAGAAAATTCTATACGTATTCCTTAGAAATTGGATTTGACCTGGTAAAACTTTGAAACATCAAATAGTATATATCAGTTAAGCAGATTTGAAGGATTCTCAGTCATAATGGTTGCCTCTCGTTTATTATGAGCACATCGAAAGCTCAAAATCCCACAGAATATTGGTTGCTCTGTACTGAATATATTAACTGACTCAAATGTTTAATTCAACTATTGATTAGGTGCTACTTTTGTCCTCATCAAGCTGAGTGTTCACAGAATCATAGAATCCCTGCAGTGCAAAAGGAGGCCATTCGACCCATCGAGTCTGCACCAACCTGCTGAAAGAGCGCCCCAACCAGGCTCCCATCCTACCCCTGCAAAACCGTGGCCACACTTAACCTGCACATCCCTGGACACTAAAGGGCAATTTAGCATGGTTAATCCATCTGACCTGCATAAACACTTGCACAGAACTTGTTCACCTGCAAGGACAAAAGGCAGCAGACACAAAGGAAAACCACGTTCCTTCCCAAGTCTTCCAACATCCTGATTTGGATCTGTATCACTGTTCTTCCACCATTTGGACTGTGGGTGGAAACCAGAGCACCTGGAGGAAATCTACGCAGAAATGGGGAGAAAGTGCAAAGTGCAAACTCTACACAGTCTTAGAATCAAAGAATTTACAGTGCAGAAGGAGGCCATTCGGCCCATGAAGTCTGCACCTGCCCTTGGAAAGAGCACTCTACTTAAGCCCAGGCTGCCACCCTTTCCTCGTAACCTGACCTAACCTTTTGGACACTAAGGGGTAATTTAGCGCGGCCATTTCACCTAACCTGCATATCTTTGGACTGTGGGAGGAAACCGGAGCACCCGGTGGAAACCCACGCACACAAGGGGAGAAAGTGAAAACTCCACACAGACAGCCACCCAAGGCTGGAATTGAACCCCGGTCCCTGGCGCTGTGAGATGGCAGTGCTAACCACTGTGCCGCCGTGTTATCGGGAATATAAACAGAAAAAGCTGAAAACGTCAGCAACTGTGGAGAATTGTCTGTGACCCTTTGTGAGAGCCAAAACCCAAGTGCCCCAATTGCCTTTTGAGGAAACTTGTTAATTTAAATTAATTATGAGGTGTTAATATGCTATATACATATCTTGTGTGCAGTTTGACATATTGGATGCGTTAGGCTGTACACCAAGCTGAACCGAATCATATAGTTGACCTCAAGCCTCTGAATCCAGTATTACAGGGATCCACTTCCCAATATATATTAATCAGCGTGACAGGTATGAATAAACACATTAGCTCCACAGACTTAAAGCAAATAACTTATTTTTGCTGTCAATTTCTAAATGTGTTTGTTCCTTGACAGTTCTTCAGTCATGCTTCCTAAGTGATATTGATGTTCAAGGCTGAAGTATTCCGAATTGTGATTTTGGCAGTAAGGATTGTGTAGTTCATTCTGAGAATGTTGTTTTTGGATATAGAAAGATTTGCAACCTATATCTATCTTTAAATAAATCAGAGCTTAAAATTGAACTATTTAAACAGGTAAGCAGCAAAACCTGAAGAATGGAGAGTACTAGTTACAGGCAATTACATTTTACTGTATTTGCCAAACTACCAAGAAAAGGTGTCAAATTGCCATTATTCAATCAATGGGGGCATGGGGGAGTGTGTGTTGGTGGGGATGTTACACTGCCCCTTAAAAGACTTGTGTATTACATTTTTATACACTATTTTGATGTGAGCTGCATTCTCGGTTTTCTGTTGTCTTAAACAATATATGCTGTAATCGTTACACAGAGAAAATTAAAGTTGTGTTAAATGAGTTTGTGTTTAAATCAGTTAGACACCTCTTTGCTTTTTTAAATTAAGTTGTACAAATTCAAGTAACATACTAGTTTAATTTAAATAGGAAACTTTGAGTGGTCAGTATCCATATTGGGCTTGGGTAGGGTGCTCTTACCACAGGCCGGTGCAGACTCGATGGGCTGAATGGCCTCCTTCTGCACTGTACGGATTCTATGATTCTATATATATGCCATGGAGTTTTGGATTATTACTTGTATTTATTGCCTGTTTTATCATTACTTGCACCTGTGCATTTTATAATGATGATTGGTGCCATTTAAAAAAAAAAATTTAGAGTGCCCAATTCATTTTTTCCAATTAAGGGGCAATCTAGCATGGCCAATCCATCTATCCTGCACATCTTTGGGTTGTGGGGGCGAAACCCACGCAAACACAGGGCGAATGTGCAAACTCCACATGGACAATGACCCAGAGCCGGGATCGAACCTGGGACCTCGGCGCAGTGAAACAGCAGTGATGATTGGAGCCATTTAAAAATAAATTCCAACTTCAGCTCTTATCTGAATGACTTCTTCTGGAACAAGACAGAGAATTGCAAGGTGTAAAAATAGAACATCAGTAAGGAAGGGAAAGATCAGGACATGCAAGAGTTGCAAACAATTTAGAATGTAATCCAGGCTCAAACTGCCTTAAGGACAACACTGTAATAACATAATCAATTACAGAATATATATTTAAATTTTTTCCCCATTAAAATCACTTTTCACAGCTCTTGAAAGAAAGCAATCCATAAGCACTTACTCACCTTCAAGTGGTTGTTTGTCAGAATTTAAAACACAGGATGCAATTGCAGTTGTTAAATCGTCACTTGGGTTATCTTTCAATAAGAGAAGAGAAGAGTTTGAAAATGATTAATGGCATGTTTAGAATATCGCACTGTTTGTTCCATGGCTGCGCATTCGATAAAATCCTCGAGTTCAGACATCTGGTGCATTTATACCTGAATGAGGTGGTGCAAAATGAAATACTGCTCGAGGTGGAACAAACCTACATTAAATTAATAACATTCAAACAGAGAAAAAAAAACTGCAAATGCTGGACATCTAATTTGAAATGGAAATGTAGTGCACTGTAGCCACATTTTGCTGATGACACAAAGATAGGTGGGAGTGCAAGTTGCGAGCAGGACACAGAGTCTGCAAAGGGTTATGGATGGAGTAAATGAGTGGGAAACAAATAAGCAGATGGTGAACAATGTGGGAAAACTGTGAGTTTATCTTCCTTGGGCAGGAAAAATAGAAAATTACTTAAATGGAGACAGACTATAAAATGTTGCTGTACAGAGATCCCTGGGTGTTCTCCTCCATGAAATCCATAGTATTACCATGCAGGTAAGGAAGCTAAATAAAATGTTGGTCTTTATTGCGATGGGCATGGAATATGAAAGTATGGAATCTTGCTACAACGCTCAGAGCTTTGGTGAGACTATATTTAGAATACAGGGTGGCACAGTAGTTGGCATTGCTGCCTCACGGTGCCGAAGACCCGGGTTCGATCCCGGCCCCAGGTCACTGTCCGTGTGGAGTTTGCACATTCTCCCCCTGTCTGCGTGGGTCTCACTGTATAACCCAAAAAGATGTGCAGGGTAGGTGAATTGGCCACACTAAAGTGCCCCTTACTGAAAAAAAGTATTGGGTACTCAATTTTTAAAAAAAGTACCGTGCAGTTGGTTATCCTTCTTTAAGGAGGGATATGCAGGTACTTGCATTGGAGGCAGTTCAGAGAAGGTTCTAAAGGTTGATTCCTGAGATGAAGGGATTGTCTTATGGTGAAAGGTCAAGAAGGTTGGGCCTATACTCCAATTTGAAGTTTAAAAGAATGAGATGTTATCTTATTAAAACTTATAAGGATCTGAGGGGGCTTCAAATGATAAAAGGACATTTCCTGTTACTGGCGAATCTGGAACTAAGGGCAGTGGGCTGAGTTAGTTAGGTTGGCTAGGGTCCCTAACAATGGGTCAGAATGCCAGGAGCAATCCTGCCTTGGCCATTTGGGAGAATTACAGATGCATTTTGGGCCCAAGCAGCAACTAATTAGTTTCCATTGGGGTTCATGTCCCTTTAAGGGACGAGCGGTCACCTCCAAGAGTTACCAGCCAATGGGAGGGCTTGCAGCACTTCAATCTCAGCTATGCTGTCCAGAGTGCTGGTCACTTTTTAAAAATTCACTGACTGGGCCATCATTTATCGGCCACCCCGAATTACAGTTGGGACTGCTGGGATTGTGCCCACAGTGACTGAAGTCAGGCCTGCAACGTGGTGACTGGAGTCAGTGACTGTTGAGGGTACGGTGGTGTTGATGCTGGGATGGCCACATCTGCGTGGAGGATCCTCCTTGGGCTGCAGAATGTTGGCATACAAGTGCACTGCTGCCCCAGGCCTGCAGGGAGGCTGTCAGTGATCACCAGACATTCTGTCCAAGTGGCAGAGAGTCAACCTGGCACTGGTAAAATGTCAGTGACAGGGTGAAGGCAATGGCCACTCCACCCTCCCTAGCCATCAGCTTGTGTGGCCAGCCTGCCTCCCAGACCATTCCTAGAGGGCTGGTAAAATCCAGCCCATAATTTCTTTCGAATTCTTGAGCTCAGAGAGCAATGGAGTCATTGAATATACTCAAGGCTGAGAGAGACAGACTTCTGATCTATAGGGGAGTCAAGCTTTATGGGAAACAAGTCGGCAAGTGGAGTTAAGGTCATGGTGAGGTCAGCTATGATCATACTGAATGGCAGAGCAAGGAGTCATGTGGTCTACCCTGGCTCCTATTTCTGATATTTCCATTTGGGGAATTGGTTTGGAAGTATTATTGGGATGAACAATTGCAGGATACTTTGATTTATACAGTTAAGAATTCTTTTGAACAATGTTGGTCTCAGCATTTTAGAGCACTGGTTCATTCCCATAATGTTGCCTTGTGAACGTTTCCAGGATCAACAGCACAACTGTCAGATGTGGGGGGAACTCACATTCCACCACATTTACAGCGGTACTGCCACTAAAGAGAAAAATCTTGTCCATAGAATGGCCACAAAAAGGGGATAGTATTGGATTGTGTGACCACAAAACAGCACGCAACTAAAATGAACCTTTCACATATCATTCTAAGTACATCAGTTTCATTTGCTTCTCGGTATTGTAACTACTGAATTATTTGTCAAATTATTGTATTGTAATATCCTATCTTCCATTACGTTTCAGTGTGATTAGTGCGTGAATTCAAATCTACCACAGACTCTATCTGAATATGTATTTACCTAGCTTTTTCTCCCAGTTTTTAATATCTATCTGTCCAATCTGTATTCCGTCTGTTATGGGTTCATCCTCCCGAAATGATTCATTCAGTAATTTGCGCAGCAGAGTTGTTTTCCCAGCGCTCCTGTAGCCGCAAACAGTCAACGTCCGGACATAAAATGGGACTTTTCCTTGCTGGAATACATTTTGAAGTTTTACTCTGAGTTCATTATCCATCATGTTTTCATTTTGAGTACCTGCCAATAAGTAAAGACATCAGACTCAGCAGGAAATAAATATGTCATTCATAAAGCTGATGCCATTTAATACTCCAAAGAGGAATGCCATTAGTTTGTGCCAAAGAAGCAATGATTCACATTACGAACTCTGCTGGAAAATTATGAAGGTCCTGATGATCTGTGAACTGAGTGACAGTCAGCCTCCTGCCCTGAATGACAGGAATGAAGCAGATGGTGTAGGCCAAGTACACTGGGTCTCATCCTATGCTGCAGTTTTCAGGGGACCTGGTTTGTAGCAGAACCTCAGTTAGGCCTACATATGGTTGTCTGGGTCAGATGGCAGTAGTCAGCAGGCAAGTTGAGGTCCTACAGGCCTGGCAGTTCCCCCGGTCCTTACATTGGATTGGCTTTGCGGAATAGTGAAACAGCATTAACAGGATCCACCTTGAGGACTCAAGTCCTCAGCAAGGTGATGTGGCAGTACGGTAACACAGTGGTTAGCAGTTGCTTCACAGCTCCAGGGTCCCAGGTTCAATTCCTGGCTTGGGTCACTGTCCGTGCGGAATCTGCACGTTCTCCCCATGTCTGCGTGGGTTTCCTCCAGGTGCTCCGGAGTTTCCTCCCACAGTCCAAAGATGTGCAGGCTAGGTGGATTGACCATGATAAATTGCCCTTAGTGTCCAAAAAGGTTAAGTGGAGTTACTGGGTTATGGGGATTGGGTGGAGGTGTGGGTTTAAGTAGGGTGCATTTTCCAAGGTTGGTGCAGACGTGATGGGCCGAATGGCCTCCAGCTGCACTGTAAATTCTTTGATTCTATGACCTTCGAAAAACTTAGTGATTGATGGAAGTTCATCGAAGAAAGGGCGGTATGTTCTTGATTTCTGGAAAGAGCCCCTCCCCAAAGTTAAACAACTTTTGAAATTATCCCGAATATCTTTACATCCTAAATTTCACAGCACCTCACTTCATTGTTGAATTTTAACTGCTGTGAGTGAAACGAGACACAAAATGAAAAATACCCACCAGCTTCCGTCTCTGTTGAAGGAAGTTCACTTTGGTGATCACTGCCATGCCCACCAGTCAGCAGGTCAGTCACCTTCGTTTCTGCCACAAAGTCTTTGGCCAGCCTTTCCAGATTTTGCTTTCCGATGATCTCCAGTCTTCTACCAATGGATTTTTGGTGAAACTCGTCCACATCACCTTGCTTAGCGTTCTCCTTTAATGCTCCTGTTTGCTGCACGTCTTCAACGAACCTTTCCAAGCTTTGTTTTCCAACTTTCTCCAATGTTTTTCCTGCAAGTTGTAAAAACTTGTCCATTTTTTCCACGAAAAAAAGTTTGATCACAACACAAAACCAAGGCAATCGATTGCCTGTTCTGTAAAACAGGGTTGGAACTGGAGGGGGGGAAAACACATGTATCTGGCAAGAAAATAATGAAGGCAGTATTAACAACATTAATAATGGTGCTTGATCTGCACCATAGTTAACAATATCAACTAAATATTCAGGAGCATAGGGTGGTTATTATATTCACAAATGGATTGAAGGTTGCCCCCTACCTAACAAAACATTATCGACCCTTTAGTCCTGAAAAATTCAGACTACAGGCTCCCTGGGCCGCAGCTTTCATCCCTTTTTCTCTTCATTCCTGGAAAACCCACCTCTCCCGCTTTCAGGGTGTGTTGAGTCTGTCTTTCTTTTCACCTTAACCTCAACGATTATCTTCCTATCCGGTGAATTTTTAATACTGCTTCTTCGTCCTGTGGTGGAAATCGGCTGGAATAAATAAATGCAATTTTAATATTCCTCACGACCGAGGTTTCTTCCCTGTGGTCTGCGTCTTCTCTCTGCCATGTACGACCATCTGTTACATGACTACCTCCTGCACCTAACTGCTAGCTCATAAAACTGGAATATACGAGGCTTCATTCTTTAAGGAACAATTGGCGGAAAACTGTCGACGTTTGGTGGAAGCAAGTAACAGCTAAGATCGGAGTTTCAATTCGGAATGGAAGGGAAGGGGTGCTTACCGCCAGTGGAGAAGTTTAAAAGTGAAAGAAGAATACGGGAAGAAGCCACTCACATGCCGGGGGAAAGGGAAGGTTACTGGCAAAGGAATGTTGCAACATCCTGCACGTACATTCCCAGCCTGAGGCAGTCCTCTCTCTCTGACTGTGGGCTTTTGGGAAGTTCGCTGTCATTCATTCATTAAGGCAACTGAACCCAAAACAACAGCAGACATTTCACAAAGATGGTCTTTCCCACCGTCCCCCCTCAATTTCTATTGTCTCTTTTCGCGTTCCCCTCCCTCACCTTCTTTATCTCTTTTTGGTCACTTCCTCTTTCTTTCCCATTCTCTACACTCCCCCTCCTCCCCTTTTCCCACTTCAGCCATCTATACTGATCCCTCCTCTCCATTCTCCTCTCCTCCTCAACCCTTTCTCTCTCTCCTCCTCCTCCCCCACTTTTCTTTCCTCCCTGCACTCTCCAGTATGTAGATAATACCATTGATGACATCCATGTAGCATTGAAGGCTCTTTCAAGAAATGTCTCTTTTTGTTAACGTGATTGATATTAATCAGCTAACTTCACGGGCCCGGATTCTCCGTTTCTGAGAGTACGTGTTGATGCCAACGCAGGATTCGTGGAGTTCCACAACAGCAAAACTGGCGCTGCACCTGGACCAATTCTGCCACTGAGTGCTGAATTTGGTGCTTTTTGAGTGCTATAGTAAGAGTTTGGTGACCGAGGGAGTTAGGTGAGGAGGGAGTAAGGTGCTCCTTTCATTTTGTTTCCGACATTTCCGCAAAGAGTGCGAAGAGAGCCAGGAGTTTACAGAAAGTGTAGCTGACTGGGAGCAGAGTCGGAGGGCGGAGATCTAGTTAGTCCACAGGGCAGCTATATTCTGTCAGGTAAGAAGGGATGGAGGCTAGACCAGTTGCATGCTCCTCCTGTAGGATGTGGGTGGTGAGGGATACCACCGGTGTCCCCGCTGACTATACCTGCGGGAAGTGCACCCAACTTCAGCTCCTCAAAGACCGTGTTAGGGAACTGGAGCTGAAGCTGGATGAACTTCGGATCATCCGGGAGGCAGAGGGGGTGATTGAGAAGAGTTACAAGGAGGGAACCACACCCAAGGTACAGGACAAGAATAGCTGGGTTACAGTCAGGGGGAAAAAAACAAACAGGCAGACAGTGCAGGGATCCCTCGTGGCCGTTCCCCTTCAAAACAAGTATACCGTTTTGGATGCTGTTGGGGGGGATGACCTACCGGGGGAAGGCCCTAGCGGCCAGGTCTCTGGCACTGAGTCTGGCTCTGGGGCTCAGAAGGGAAGGGGGAGAATAGAAAAGCAATAGTTGTAGGAGATTCAATGGTTCGGGGAATAGATAGGAGATTCTGTGGTCGCGAGCGAGACTCCCGGAAGGTATGTTGCCTCCCGGGTGCCAGGGCCAGTGATGTCTCGGATCGTGTCTTCAGGATCCTTAAGGGGGAGGGTGAGCAGCCAGAAGTCGTGGTGCACATTGGTACCAACGACATAGGTAGGAAAAGGGGTATGGAGGTAATAAACAAGTTTAGGGAGTTAGGCTGGAAGTTAAAAGCCAGGACAGACAGAGTTGTCATCTCTGGTTTGTTGCCGGTGCCATGTGATAGCGAGGCTAGGAATAGGGAGAGAGTGCAGTTGAACACGTGGCTGCAGGAATGGTGTAGGAGGGAGGGCTTCAGGTATTTGGATAATTGGAGCGCATTCTGGGGAAGGTGGGACCTGTACAAGCAGGACAGGTTGCATCTGAACCAGAGGGGCACCAATATCCTGGGAGGGAGGTTTTCTAGTACTCTTCGGGAGGGTTTAAACTAATTTGGCAGGGGAATGGGAACCGGATTTGTAGTCCAGCAACTAAGGTAGCCGATATTCAGTACGCCAAAGCATGTAGTGAGGCAGTGGGGAAGGGAACACTGACAAAGGAGAGTACTTGCAGGCACGGAGATGGGTTGAAGTGTGTATACTTCAACGCAAGAAGCATCAGGAATAAGGTGGGTGAACTTAAGGCATGGATCGGTACTTGGGACTACGATGTGGTGGCCATCACGGAAACTTGGATAGAAGAGGGGCAGAAATGGTTGTTGGAGGTCCCTGGTTATAGATGTTTCAATAAGATTAGGGAGGGTGGTAAAAGAGGTGGGGGGGGGTGGCATTATTAATTAGAGATAGTATAACAGCTGCAGAAAGGCAGTTCGAGGAGTATCACCCTATTGAGGTAGTATGGGTTGAAGTCAGAAATAGGAAAGGAGCAGTCACCTTGTTAGGAGTTTTCTATAGGCCCCCCAATAGTAGCAGAGATGTGGAGGAACAGATTGGGAAACAGATTTTGGAAAGGTGCAGAAGTCATAGGGTAGTAGTCATGGGCGACTTTAACTTCCCAAATATTGAGTGGAAACTCTTTAGATCAAATAGTTTGGATGGGGTGGTGTTTGTGCAGTGTGTCCAGGAAGCTTTTCTAACACAGTATGTAGATTGTCTGACCAGAGGAGGGGCAATATTGGATTTAGTACTGGGTAATGAACCAGGGCAAGTGATAGATTTGTTAGTGGGGGAGCATTTTGGAGATAGTGACCACAATTCTGTGACTTACACTTTAGTAATGGAGAGGGATAGGTACGTGCAACAGGGCAAGATTTACAATTGGGGGAAGGGTAAATACGATGTTGTCAGACAAGAATTGAAGTGCATAAGTTGGGAACATAGGCTGTCAGGGAAGGACACAAGTGAAATGTGGAACTTGTTCAAGGAACAGGTGCTACGTGTCCTTGATATGTATGTCCCTGTCAGGCAGGGAAGAGATGGTCGAGTGAGGGAACCATGGTTGACAAGAGAGGTTGAATGTCTTGTTAAGAGGAAAAAGGAGACTTATGTAAGGCTGAGGAAACAAGGTTCAGACAGGGCATTGGAGGGATACAAGATAGCCAGGAGGGAACTGAAGAAAGGGATTAGGAGAGCTAAGAGAGGGCATGAACAATCTTTGGCGGGTAGGATCAAGGAAAACCCCAAGGCCTTTTACACATATGTGAGAAATATGAGAATGACTAGAGCGAGGGTAGGTCCGATCAAGGACAGTAGCGGGAGATTGTGTATTGAGTCTGAAGAGATAGGAGAGGTCTTGAACGAGTACTTTTCTTCTGTATTTACAAATGAGAGGGGCGATATTGTTGGAGAGGACAGTGTGAAACAGATTGGTAAGCTGGAGGAAATACTTGTTAGGAAGGAAGATGTGTTGGGCATTTTGAAAAACGTGAGGATAGACAAGTCCCCCGGGCCTGACGGGATATATCCAAGGATTCTATGGGAAGCAAGAGATGAAATTGCAGAGCCGTTGGCAATGATCTTTTCGTCCTCACTGTCAACAGGGGTGGTACCAGGGGATTGGAGAGTGGCGAATGTCGTGCCCCTGTTCAAAAGAGGGACTAGGGATAACCCTGGGAATTACAGGCCAGTTAGTCTTACTTCGGTGGTAGGCAAAGTAATGGAAAGGGTAGGATTTCTGAGCATCTGGAAAGACACTGCTTGATTAGGGATAGTCAGCACAGATTTGTGAGGGGTAGGTCTTGCCTTACAAGTCTTATTGAATTCTTTGAGGAGGTGACCAAGCATGTGGATGAAGGTAAAGCAGTGGATGTAGTGTACATGGATTTTAGTAAGGCATTTGATAAGGTTCCCCATGGTAGGCTTATGCAGAAAGTAAGGAGGCATGGGATAGTGGGAAATTTGGCCAGTTGGATAACGAACTGGCTAACCGATAGAAGTCAGAGAGTGGTGGTGGATGGTAAATATTCAGCCTGGATCCCAGTTACCAGTGGCGTACCGCAGGGATCAGTTCTGGGTCCTCTGCTGTTTGTGATTTTCATTAATGACTTGGATGAGGGAGTTGAAGGGTGGGTCAGTAAATTTGCAGACGATACGAAGATTGGTGGAGTTGTGGATAGTGAGGAGGGCTGTTGTCGGCTGCAAAGAGACATAGATAGGATGCAGAGCTGGGCAGAGAAGTGGCAGATGGAGTTTAACCCTGAAAAGTGTGAGGTTGTCCATTTTGGAAGGACAAATATGAATGTGGAATACAGGGTTAACGGTAGAGTTCTTGGCAATGTGGAGGAGCAGAGAGATCTTGGGGTCTATGTTCATACATCTTTGAAAGTTGCCACTCAAGTGGATAGAGCTGTGAAGAAGGCCTATGGTGTGCTCGCGTTCATTAACAGAGGGATTGAATTTAAGAGCCGTGAGGTGATGATGCAGCTGTACAAAACTTTGGTCAGGCCGCATTTGGAGTACTGTGTACAGTTCTGGTCGCCTCATTTTAGGAAGGATGTGGAAGCTTTGGAAAAGGTGCAAAGAAGATTTACCAGGATGTTGCCTGGAATGGAGAGTAGGTCTTATGAGGAAAGGTTGAGGGTGCTAGGCCTTTTCTCATTAGAACGGAGAAGGATGAGGGGCGACTTGATAGAGGTTTATAAGATGATCAGGGGAATAGATAGAGTAGACAGTCAGAGACTTTTTCCCCGGGTGGAACAAACCATTACAAGGGGACATAAATTTAAGGTGAAAGGTGGAAGATATAGGAGGGATATCAGAGGTAGGTTCTTTACCCAGAGAGTAGTGGGGGCATGGAATGCACTGCCTGTGGAAGTAGTTGAGTCGGAAACATTAGGGACCTTCAAGCAGCTATTGGATAGGTACATGGATTACGGTAAAATTATATAGTGTAGATTTATTTGTTCTTAAGGGCAGCATGGTAGCATTGTGGATAGCACAATGCTTCACAGCTCCAGGGTCCCAGGTTCGATTCCGGCTTGGGTCACTGTCTGTGCGGAGTCTGCACGTCCTCCCCGTGTCTGCGTGGGTTTCCTCCGGGTGCTCCGGTTTCCTCCCACAGTCCAAAGATGTGCAGGTTAGGTGAATTGGCCAATGCTAAATTGCCCTTAATGTCCAAAATTGCCCTTGGTGTTGGGTGGAGGTGTTGAGTTTGGGTGGGGTGCTCTTTCTGGGAGCCGGTGCGGACTCGGGGGGCCGGGTGGCCTCCTTCTGCACTGTAAATTCAATGATAATCTATGATTAATCTAGGACAAAGGTTTGGCACAACATCGTGGGCCGAAGGGCCTGTTCTGCGCTGTATTTTCTATGTTCTATGTTCTATGTACTGTTGAGGGGCTAGCACCGGCGCCACGTGGAACACTATCGATTCCAATGAGAAACGGTGCCGGATTCGCTGATTTTGCGATTGACACTCAGGAGGCTGACAAGCTGCAGCCGCATAGACACACTGCACTCCCCCCACAACCATCCCAGACAATAAGATGGGAGTAAGATGCGCGACCCCCCATTTCGGGTACGCAGAGCTCGAGACCTTCCTGGACGCCATGGAGGAGAACTGGATGACTCTGTAACACGGCCCGGGAAGGAGGTTGCCAGCCGCCGCCATTCGCAGTGCCTGGGCGCAGGTGGCAGAGGCTGTGAGTGCTGTGGGCAACTGTCCAGATGGTCCTGCAGTGCCGGAAAAAACTGATCTCCTCAGGGTGGCCAGGGTGAGTGGGCAGCACTGTGCCCCTGGCACCAACCCAGTGCCACACACCCATAACCTGACACCCATCTGGAGAGCAGCCGAACCCCCACCTCGCACCACATACCAGCCGCCATGGTCGTGTGCCCTGGCCACTGGAGCCACCAGCTACCCATCCCTTGGACTGTCTAACACTGATGTTTTATGTCCCCCACCGCAGGAGAAGGTCGCTCGCAACCTCCGGGAACGGGAGAAGACAGGAGAGGGACCACCAGACCTGTGGCCCCTCACTGGCAGAGCAGAGGGCCCTGGTTAGTGGCCCGGAGGAAAGGGAAGTCGCCGGGATGGAGTTCGGCTGCGGGCCAGGAGGTGAGACCCCGCTTATTTGCGGTTCCCCATGACACGTGTGTTAAGCTCCGCCACCCCAACACCACCCCCACCCCCACACCACCCCCACCCCCACCCCCACGCTCACGCACCCCCCCGACCCACGGTCTAATCATGCATCTTGTCTTGTGTTTTTGTTTTACAGGAGCTGCTAGATTTGGGGCCATCGCCCCCTCCCTCAGCCAGAGCCGGAGCCTCCCCCCCCCCCCCCCCCCCCCCCCCCCCCCCCCCACCGTGAGCTGGGTAGCGATGGGAGCAGCTTGGACCCCAGCCCTCTGCCCGAGACTCAGGAGACCCTGGAGCTCAAGTCGGAGGATGACAGTGATTTCCCGTCACAGCTGTCTCCGACACTCTCCACCATCACAGAAACACTCACCTCGGCTGGACACTTTAGTGAAGAGGCTCCGGGGACACTATCTGGTGCTCACCACACTGCTGACCTGGTACAGCAGATGGGTAAGAACACCTGAGAGGGTGGACGGTCAGAAGGGGGGACAAACCCAGGGACTAACTGCCGTCCAGACAGGTTTTGGGCTTCTGGAACGGACAGTCCCATCGATTGTGGAGATGCAGTCGCAGAGCCAGGGACTACATGAGAGGTTGTCGGCGAGCATCCAGTACCTGCACGTACAGTTGGAGGAGTCAGCAGGAGGTGGTGCCGATTATGCGTGCCACCCAGGCCAACACCGTAGGGGTGGTGTCTGCGGTGGAGGCATTGGGGGCGACGGTATTGGCTATGGATCATCATGTCCAAGGCCTGGGGCATTCTGTGCAGGCACTGGCCGGACCCTGTACAGGGCTGCCACCTCACAGGCAACCATGTGCCAGAGCCACCTGGAAATCACAGCAGCGCTCCTGAGCCTGGTCCAGTCACAGCAGGCTATTGTGGGAACGCCGGAGGCATTGTCCAGGCGCTGGCCAATGTGGCGCAGACACAGAGGGAGGTGGCCCAGTCCCAGAGGGAGATGGCGCAGTCACTGGCTGATGTGACAAAAACCCAGAAGGTGGTGGCGCAGACAATGGATGATGTGGCACAGACCAAGAAGGAGATGGTCCACTCACTGTGCTCCATGGCCGCGAAACTGGAGACCCCGGCCGACACCAGAGTGGACCTCCAGGACTGGCAGTGCCAGGTGGCGGGGCAGCTTCAGGGGATAGCTCTGCTCACACACCCGTCCTACAGAGCCCAAAGGCCATCAGGTGCCCCGATGGAGGAGGAAGTGATGGGGTCCATGCCGGTGACTCCCACAGGGGAGGGTACGGAACACTGTAGCACCTCTGACTCCCCTCTGCTGTCCCTGATGCATCTGGTGGGCAGCAGGTGTAACATGCCACCTGGGATGCCAAGCAGTTGCCGGGCCCATGCAGGTCTGGTTGCCCGGAAGATGCCCATTAACGAGGACCTAGGTCGCAGGGCGGGAATCACAGCAGGCCGCCCCCAATCCTGCTGGGGACCATCTGGGGACCCACCTAGACGTAACACTATTAAGGCTAGAAAGTTAGACACCAGTTAAGTTGGCACGGATGCAGTGCACAGTAGTTATAGGGGCTAGGGCACAAATCTGTATATGTGTTGTCACATTAACAGCTGTTCACACTGTTACAACCTGCCTCGGTGCTCTGTCAGATGGGTGTGAGGGATGGGCTGGTCTGGTCTGGCCAGAGAGAGGGTGCGTGGAGGGAGTGGGCAAATGTTGTGGGTGGACCGTGCTACCTACAGCGCCACCCCACCTTCGACCATCCCCACCACCGTCACCCCAGGGATTCGATGGGACCGTGTGATGCAATGACCAGCTCGCATGCAGGGATCACCCAAGTGGAGGGTGGAAAGTGCTACCCTGGGCAGTAGTCAGACATTGTCATTGGATGCAGAGCACCAGAGCTCATTGTGTTACTGTCAACCCAGGGCCCACACCATGCAGTGTGGCAGGTATGTATCACGGAGGGAGTTGCAGGAGAGGGGTGCCGGGCGTCGGGCAAGTGAGGGGGTGTGGGATTGGGATGTGAGAGGGGTGAGGGGTGCCAGGGGGAGGGCCAGTGAGGGGGTGTGGAATTGGGATGTAGTGTCCGTGTCCCTGGCCAGTCACCCCCTCCCCCAGTTGGTGAACCTGGAGGCGATCAGAACATCCCATGCCATTGGCCCTGGCGCACGCATCGTGCGGCATCCCGTGCCTGCCTGGGCCCAATGTCCTGCCTATCCCCCCCCCCCCCCCCCACCCCCGCATCCTCCTTGTCAGACGAGGACTGGCTTTCCTCCTCCTCCTCCAGAACGTCAGCCCTCTGCTGCGCGATATTGTGGAGAATGCAGCAGGCCGCCATGATGCGGGCGACCCTCTCAGCCTAATACTGGAGGGCAACCCCAGAGAGGTCCAGGCACCTGAACCGCATCTTAGTAGCGTAAAGGTTCAGGGTGACCATCACCTTGACGGCTGCCAGGAGTGGGTGTCCTCCCCCATACCCCCGTGGTGTCAGGTATGCCATGATCTGGAAGATATGTCGCACTGTCTCCCTGCTCAGCAACGGCATGCCCAGTCCGGTCAGTCCTCGACAGGCGGTGCCGGAACACCTGAGGCCTCATGTGGCTCCTCTTTGGCACCTCCGCTTCCTCGGTGTAATACCCTCAATAACGACACAAGAGTGTAGAATGCTAAATGAAGGCTTTAATAAGCAGAGAACTAGTCAGTGATTGAGACGTGTGCTTACTGAGTGCCACCTACAGGGCGTCACCTTATATATGGCTCCCTGATGGGCGGAGCCGGAGGCGGAGTCCTCCAGGGTTCCAAACCCAGAATAAAGGGGCATCACCTACATGGTGTTAAGGGTACAGTAACCATTTATCACATTCACCCCCTGTTTAAAAAAAAACGCAAGTCCGTCGGGGGGTGAAGTGGAATCACATGTCTAGTCTTTTCGGCGGCCGGATTGTCCTCGTCGACCTTCTCAGCTCAGGCGGTGGTGCGGCGGACATGGACGTCTTTGGTGAGAGTACATCCGGGAACACGGTGGTCGGAGCTTTGGTCCGGGTCGGGGTAGGGGGTCGGGGGCAGGGGAGTAGCTGGGCGAGTAGCTGGGGCTGGGGGTAGCGGTGCCGGCGGGCAGTGGGGGGGGGGGGTTCTATGGGGGGGCGCGGTCGGTGTCTACCGACAGGGTGGGAGTCCCGGGGGGGGGGGGGGAATCAGTGGGGGAACCAGCGGGTGCCAGGTCCCGCGCGAGGGGTGGGGCGTCATTAGTGGGGGAACCAGCGGGTGCCAGGTCCCGCGCGAGGGGTGGGGCGTCAGTAGTGGGGGAACCAGCGGGTGCCAGGTCCCGGAGGGAAACCGTGTCTTGCCTGCCATCGCGGTGCTCGACGTAGGCGTATCGGGGGTTCGCATGTAGCAGTCAAACCCTCTCAACTAGGGGGTCCGTTTTATGGCTCCTGGCGTGCCTCCAGAGAAGTTCCCCTGAGAAACAAGTATACCGCTTTGGATACTTGTGGGGGGGGGGACTTACCAGGGGTAAGCCATGGGGTACGGGCCTCTGGCACGGACTCTGTCCCTGTTGCTCAGAAGGGAAGGGGGGAGAGGAGCAGAGCATTAGTAATTGGGGACTCTATAGTCAGGGGCACAGATAGGAGATTTTGTGGGAGCGTGAGAGACTTACGTTTGGTATGTTGCCTCCCAGGTGCAAGGGTACGTGATGTCTCGGATCGTGTTTTCCGGGTCCTTAGGGGGGAGGGGGAGCAGCCCCAAGTCGTGGTCCACATTGGCACTAACGACATAGGTAGGAAAGGGGACAAGGATGTCAGGCAGGCTTTCAGGGAGCTAGGATGGAAGCTCAGAACTAGAACAAACAGAGTTGTTATCTCTGGGTTGTTGCCCGTGCCACGTGATAGTGAGATGAGGAATAGGGAGAGAGAGCATTTAAACACGTGGCTACAGGAATGGTGCAGGCGGGAGGGATTCAGATTTCTGGATAACTGGGGCTCTTTCTGGGGAAGGTGGGACCTCTACAGACAGGATGGTCTACATCTGAACCTGAGGGGCACAAATATCCTGGGGGGGAGATTTGTTAGTGCTCTTTGGGGGGGTTTAAACTAATGCAGCAGGGACATGGGAACCTGGATTGTAGTTTTAGGGTAAGGGAGAATGAGAGTATAGAGGTCAGGAGCACAGATTTGACGTCGCAGGAGGGGGCCAGTGTTCAGGTAGGTGGTTTGAAGTGTGTCTACTTCAATGCCAGGAGTATACGAAACAAGGTGGAACTGGCAGCATGGGTTGGTACCTGGGACTTCGATGTTGTGGCCATTTCGGAGACATGGATAGAGCAGGGACAGGAATAGATGTTGCAGGTTCCGGGGTTTAGGTGTTTTAGAAAGCTCAGAGAAGGAGGCAAAAGAGGGGGAGGTGTGGCGCTGCTAGTCAAGAGCAGTATTACGGTGGCGGAGAGGATGCTAGATGGGGACTCTTCTTCCGAGGTAGTATGGGCTGAAGTTAGAAACAGGAAAGGAGAGGTCACCCTGTTGGGAGTTTTTTATAGGCCTCCTAATAGTTCGAGGGATGTAGAGGAAAGGATGGCGAAGATGATTCTGGATAAGAGCGAAAGTAACAGGGTAGTTATTATGGGAGACTTTAACTTTCCAAATAATGACTGGAAAAGATATAGTTCGAGTACAATAGATGGGTCGTTTTTTGTACAGTGTGTGCAGGAGGGTTTCCTGAAACAATATGTTGACAGGCCAACAAGAGGCGAGGCCACGTTGGATTTGGTTTTGGGTAATGAACCAGGCCAGGTGTTGGATTTGGAGGTAGGAGAGCACTTTGGGGACAGTGACCACAATTCGGTGACGTTTACGTTAATGATGGAAAGGGATAAGTATACACCGCAGGGCAAGAGTTATAGCTGGGGGAAGGGCAATTATGATGCCATTAGACGTGACTTGGGGGGGATAAGGTGGAGAAGTAGGCTGCAAGTGTTGGGCACACTGGATAAGTGGGGCTTGTTCAAGGATCAGCTACTGCGTGTTCTTGATAAGTATGTACCGGTCAGACAGGGAGGAAGGTGTCGAGTGAGGGAACCGTGGTTTACCAAGGAAGTGGAATCTCTTGTTAAGAGGAAGAAGGAGGCCTATGTGAAGATGAAGTGTGAAGTTCCGGTTGGGGCGATGGATAGTTACAAGGTAGCGAGGAAGGATCTAAAGAGAGAGCTAAGACGAGCAAGGAGGGGACATGAGAAGTATTTGGCAGGAAGGATCAAGGAAAACCCAAAAGCTTTCTATAGGTATGTCAGGAATAAGCGAATGACTAGGGAAAGAGTAGGACCAGTCAAGGACAGGGATGGGAAATTGTGTGTGGAGTCTGAAGAGATAGGCGAGATACTAAATGAATATTTTTTGTCAGTATTCACTCAGGAAAAAGATAATGTTGTGGAGGAGAATGCTGAGCCCCAGGCTAATAGAATAGATGGCATTGAGGTACGTAGGGAAGAGGTGTTGGCAATTCTGGACAGGCTGAAAATAGATAAGTCCCCGGGACCTGATGGGATTTATCCTAGGATTCTATGGGAGGCCAGGGAAGAGATTGCTGGACCTTTGGCTTTGATTTTTATGTCATCATTGGCTACAGGAATAGTGCCAGAGGACTGGAGGACAGCAAATGTGGTCCCTTTGTTCAAAAAGGGGAGCAGAGACAACCCCGGCAACTATAGACCGGTGAGCCTCACGTCTGTAGTGGGTAAAGTCTTGGAGGGGATTATAAGAGACAAGATTTATAATCATCTAGATAGGAATAATATGATCAGGGATAGTCAGCATGGCTTTGTGAAGGGTAGGTCATGCCTCACAAACCTTATTGAGTTCTTTGAGAAGGTGACTGAACAGGTAGACGAGGGTAGAGCAGTTGATGTGGTGTATATGGATTTCAGCAAAGCGTTTGATAAGGTTCCCCACGGTAGGCTATTGCAAAAAATACGGAGGCTGGGGATTGAGGGTGATTTAGAGATGTGGATCAGAAATTGGCTAGCTGAAAGAAGACAGAGGGTGGTGGTTGATGGGAAATGTTCAGAATGGAGTACAGTCACAAGTGGAGTACCACAAGGATCTGTTCTGGGGCCGTTGCTGTTTGTCATTTTTATCAATGACCTAGAGGAAGGCGCAGAAGGGTGGGTGAGTAAATTTGCAGACGATACTAAAGTCGGTGGTGTTGTCGATAGTGTGGAAGGATGTAGCAGGTTACAGAGGGATATAGATAAGCTGCAGAGCTGGGCTGAGAGGTGGCAAATGGAGTTTAATGTAGAGAAGTGTGAGGTGATTCACTTTGGAAGGAATAACAGGAATGCGGAATATTTGGCTAATGGTAAAGTTCTTGAAAGTGTGGATGAGCAGAGGGATCTAGGTGTCCATGTACATAGATCCCTGAAAGTTCCCACCCAGGTTGATAGGGTTGTGAAGAAGGCCTATGGAGTGCTGGCCTTTATTGGTAGAGGGATTGAGTTCCGGAGTCGGGAGGTCATGTTGCAGCTGTACAGAACTCTGGTACGGCCGCATTTGGAGTATTGCGTACAGTTCTGGTCACCGCATTATAGGAAGGACGTGGAGGCTTTGGAGCGGGTGCAGAGGAGATTTACCAGGATGTTGCCTGGTATGGAGGGAAACTCTTATGAGGAAAGGCTGATGGACTTGAGGTTGTTTTCGTTGGAGAGAAGAAGGTTGAGAGGAGACTTAATAGAGGCATACAAAATGATCAGGGGGTTGGATAGGGTGGACAGTGAGAGCCTTCTCCCGCGGATGGATATGGCTGGCACGAGGGGACATAACTTTAAACTGAGGGGTAATAGATATAGGACAGAGGTCAGAGGTAGGTTCTTTACGCAAAGAGTAGTGAGGCCGTGGAATGCCCTACCTGTTACAGTAGTGAACTCGCCAACATTGAGGGCATTTAAAAGTTTATTGGATAAACAAATGGATGATAATGGCATAGTGTAGGTTAGATGGCTTTTGTTTCGGTGCAACATCGTGGGCCGAAGGGCCTGTACTGCGCTGTATTGTTCTATGTTCTATGTTCTAACAGGTCTCGGAGTCGTCAGCCAAGTTGGAAGCGAGACCCCGGAGGTGGACTTCCTGGGGAAGACAAACAAGCGGTTGTGAGGGGTCTCATTCATGACCGTGCAGAGGAGCATCGGGTAGGACCTCCTGCCAGCGGTGGTTGGGAGACTTCTCGACCGTAGGGCCAGAAGGACAGCCTTCCACACTGTCACGTTCTCCCTCTCCACCTGCCCGTTTCCCCGCGGGTTATAGCTGGTCGTTATGCTCGAAGCGATGTCCTTACTGAGCAGATACTGATGCAGCTCCTCGCTCATGAACGATGTACCCCGGTCGCTGTGGATATAAGCGGGGAAACCAAACAGGGTGAAGATGCTGTGCAGTGCCTTTATCACCGTGGCCGAGGTCATGTCGGGGCAGGGAACGGCGAATGGGAAGCGGGAGAACTCTTCGATGACGGTTAGGAAGTAGATATTGCGGTTGGTGTACGGGAGGGGGCCTTTGAAGTCCACGTTTAGTCGCTCAAATGGCCCCGAGGCCTTTACAAGGCGAGCCTTGTCCGGTCGGTAGAAGTGCGGTTTGCACTCCGCACAGATCTGGCAAGCCCTGGTCATGGCCTTGACCTCCTTGGTGGAGTAAGGCAGGTTGCGGGACTTGATAAAGTGGGCGTGCCGGGTAACCCGTGGGTGACAGAGGTCATCGTGGATAGCCTGCAGGCGATCCTTCGCGTTGGCGCACGTGCCGCGGGAAAGGGCATCTGGGGGCTCGTTGAGTTCCCCAGGACGATACTTGATATCGTACGTGTAGGTGGAGAGTTCGATCCTCCACCTCAAGATTTTATCATTTTTAATTTTGCCCTGTTGTGCGGTATCAAACATGTTGGTCGGTAACGAGGGTGAACCTCCTACCGGCTAGGTAGTCCCTCCAGTGCCGCACAGCGTCCACAATGGCTTGTGCCTCCTTTTCGACTGTAGAGTGCCGAATCTCAGAGGCGGTGAGTGTCCGGGAGAGGAACGCTACTGGTCTGCCTGCCTGGTTGAGGGTAGCAGCCAGGGCGATGTCTGACGTATCGCTCTCTACCTGGAAAGGAATGGTTTCGTCCACTGCGTGCATAGCGGCCCTGATGATGTCGGCCTTGATGCAACTGAAGGCCGACCGGGCCTCAGCCGTCAGGGGAAATGTCATGGTCTTTATGAGTGGGCGGGCTTTGTCCACATATCTGGGGACCCACTGGGCGTAATAGGAGAAGAGCCCCAAGGGTACAGTCACATTCATCACACTCGGCCTGTTCGGCAGCCGGCTCTTCATACTGGGCGGCCGCCTTCTGTTCCTCTGGGACAGGCTCCACTGCTGCAGCTTACTCCTTCTCGAGCAGTTCCAGCTCGTACAGCCGCAGGACATGATTAGCAGGAGGCCAGCATTGCTGATTGATTTCCAATATCATTGTCTGCATGGGTGAAAGGCCAACATGTTAGCATGGGGCATACCCTCATGCCCAACCAGGCCCAATGGGCTACATGGTGCCCCGGTTGGCACTGCGGGCTCTGCTTGCACCCCTCCCCCCCTATTCCCGCACCCCTGGCCCCGTGGGAGCCTCTGAACCTGCTGCCTGCCCCTGATGCCAGGTGTACCATCGGCTGACACTGCCCTTGCCAGCAGTTCGCTCCGTGGCCCCCGGCTGGCGCCCCCCCATAGGGGTTACTGTGGCCGATGCCCTGGGTGGGCCGCTGGCGGATGGCGGCAGGGTAGGGGCATATGGTGGAGGCTGGGGGGGTGGGGGGGGATGGTGTCACTCTGCAGAACCAGGGTGGTCACTAGGGTGCGCAGCAAGATGGCTGCCATGCAGGCCGTGGTAATGGCGGTTCGTGACTGGACACCACCCCAGTCCCGTGGGGGGGGGGGGGGGGTCACCGTCACTGCGGCCACTCGGCCCGTTCCCCCATCACCCCCCCTCCCCCCTCCCAACCAGGTTGCTTCAACTGCAGCCAGCCTGACCAGTGACCATCCCGGCAGCCCACAGTCCCTTCTCTCTGTGTCCTACCTCCTATCTCTCCCTCATCAGCCATGATGCCGGTTTCAGGATTTTTAAAAGCACAAGCGAACTGCGCTGTCGAGAACTTGGCCCATCGACGGCAGGAGAATTGCGGAGGCCCCGGAGAATACCGGGTCAGGCTGTTGAGGCCGCTATCGAGGTGACGGAGAATTGCGATTTGGCATCAAATTGGCTCTCGCCTTGATTTTGGAGTCAGAACCGATTCCCCGCCCAATCGCGTTTCATGATTTTGGCGTCAGGCAACGGAGAATCCCACCACACATGTGCATTTTTGTCATAGCCTCCTGGACAGCCATATGCTCCAAAATCATTTGCATTGCCTTGAAATAGTCTGCATTTTGTGACTACTTCGAAAGGAACAGCGTTGGCTGTTTACTACACCTTCGCTGCCCACACTTTTCATGGGCTTTTGAGTGGCAACTTGCTATCATAGAATTTACAGTGCAGAAGGAGGCCATTCGGCCCATCGAGCCTGCACCGGCTCCTGGAAAGAGCACCCTACCCAAGGTCAACATCTCCACCCTATCCCCATAACCCAGTATCCCCACTAAGGGCAATTTTGGACACTAAGAGCAATTTATCACAGCCAATCCACCTAACCTGCACATCTTTGGACTGTGGGAGGAAACCGGAGCACCCGGAGGAAACCCACGCACATACGGGGAGGACGTGCAGACTCCGCACAGATAGTGACCCAAGCCGGAATCGAACCTGGGACCCTGGAGCTATGAAGCAATTGTGCTAACCACTGTGCTACCGTGCTGCCCACTGGGCTTCTGATCCTGCGCATGTTTACTATCAGAGATTTAGGAATTGTGAGCCAAGAAAACAACCCTGGGCAGGAATCTCCATCAGCTGATGCTGAAATCACAAAAGACAATTGCGCGGAGGATTGTGCGTGACGCCAAAATTGTGGTGGGCACCAGGCGCACGGCAAAATACCATTCTCCGGTGCCTCAACAGCGGAGTCAATGCATTCTACTCTGCACGTACAGTAAACGCCGTTCGCATATCATTAGCGGGCCTGACCCAGTATTCTCCGGGCCTCCGCGATGCTCCGCCTATGCCGGGGGGAGATACCGATGCCCGAGTTTCACTTGTGGTTTTAAAAAACGGGAAACAGGTCATGTGTTAGGTGTTCTGGATCACAAACAGGTCACTTGAAGTGGTGCAACTCTATTTTATTACAAGGTTCACTATTTCAACATACTTGAACTGTGGGTAAATACGATACCAGCTTTAACTATAGACCTTTGCCTAGTCCTAACCAGTTGATGCACTCAGCACATGGCGAATGTCTGTGTTGCAGGCTGCGAGCTCTGTGCTCCTAGCTAGCTGCTACTCCCAAGAGCGGGAACTCTGATGCCCCCTGTCTTTATAGTGTGTGTGCTCTCACTGGTGATTGGCTGCGGTGTTGTGTATGTTGATTGGTCTTGCTGTGTGTCCATCAGTGTGTGTGTCTGCACCATGATATACTGGTGTATATTATGACATCCCCCCTTTTATATAAAAAAAAATGTGTCTTCATGACAATAAATAGTGTGTGGCGAATGTTCCTGACTATGTGTGTGCAAATTATTTACAGGACGATGTACATAAAACTAAGCTATTTACATGGGAAGGTGCCTGATGAAGAAAAACAGTGTGTCACACCAATAACGAGATGAACATTATATACAAACCACTTGAACGATTAAACATAAGAACAGAACCAGCGAGTCCATTAGTGCAAAGTTCACAAATTACGTCTCTGAGGTGGGCGACGAATTCTGGTTGACCGCCTCAAGGGTGGGTCAGGAGCCACCAGTTGAGGAGCGGGCTGGACTGCGTCGGAGTGAGGAGGATGCAGAGTATCTGGAATCTCTGCATAGTCCAGGTCAGGGACAACAGGAGGGCGTAGCACTGGCGGAGCATCACGTAGCGAGCGCAGAATGAGACGAAGGGCACGCCGATTGCGGCGCCGAATGGAACCGTCAGGTAGACGAACCAGGAACGAGCGGGGAGCCACCTGCCGAAGAACCACAGCAGTTGCAGACCAGCCACCATCCGGAAGGTGGATGCAGACGTTGTCATCTGGAGCCAGGGCAGGGAGATCAGCTGCCCGAGCGTCATGAGCCGTCTTGTGTTGTGCATGAATCAATTGCATTCATTGAAGGACTGGAACGTGGTCGAGGTCTGGGACGTGAATGGACGACACCGTCGTCCTCAGGGTGCGACCCATGAGCAGCTGGGCTGGCGACAGGCCCGTGGACAGTGGGGCCGAACGATAGGCCAGCAGGGCGAGGTAGAAGTCGGATCCCACATCGGCAGCCTTGCAGAGGAGCCGTTTGACAATGTGGACCCCCTCCTCCGCCTTGCCATTAGATTGGGGGTACAAGGGACTGGATGTCACATGCACAAAGTTGTACCTTCTGGCAAAGTTGGACCATTCCTGGCTTGCGAAGCAGGGGCCATTGTCCGACATCACAGTGAGTGGGATGCCGTGACAAGCAAAGTTGTCCTTACAGGCACGGATGACCGCAGACGATGTGATGTTGTGCAAGCGTACCACCTCCGGGTAGTTTGAAAAATAGTCTACAATCAGAACATAGTCCCTGCTGAGCACGCCGAGCACGTGGAACAGGTCGATGCCGACCTTGGACCAAGGGGACGTGACCTACTCATGGGGCTGTAGGGTCTCACGTAATTGGGCCGGCTGGAACTGCTGACAGGTGGGGCAGTTGAGCACTGTGTTGGCGATGTCGTCATTGATGCCGGGTCTGTCGGCAGCACTTCTCCACGCCAAGGTAGCCCTCGTGTAGCTGTTCCAAGACGAGCTGGCGCATGCTGTGCGGGATGACGATGCGGTCCCGCTTCAGGAGGACACCATCGACTACTGCCAGATCGTCTCTGATGTTGTAGAACAGCGGGCATTGGCCCTTGAGCCACCCATCCATCAGGTGGCGCATGGCACGCTGTAGCAGGGGGTCAGCCGCAGTCTCGCGCCGAATTTGGACGAGGCGTTCATCCGTGGCCAGTAGATTGGAGGCCACATGGGCGTCAACCTGGCAGACGAATCCCGCTGGGTCACACGGGGTGTTGACTGCCCTGGACGGTGCGTCGGCTATGATCAGGTCTTTGCCCGGGGTATATACGAGCTGAAAGTCGTATTGTCGGAGTTTGAGCAAAATGCACTGGAGGCGAGGCGTCATGTCGTTCAAGTCTTTTTGTATTATATTGACCAGCGGGCGATGGTCGGTCTCGACGGTGAATTGGGGAAGGCCGTACACATAATCGTGAAATTTGACGACACCGGTCAACTCCTTTTCTATCTGCGCGGAGCGCTGCTCCGTGGGGGTCATGGCGCGTGACACATATGCAACGGGGCCCATGATGAGGCCTCTTCGCGTTGCAGGAGCACTGCCCCAATGCCAGATTGGCTGGCACCGGTCGAAATTTTTGTGTCCTTCGCTGGATCGAAAAAGGCCAATACCGGGGCCGTGGTAAGTTTGGTTTTAAGTTCTCTCCATTCGCGCTCATGGGCAGGAAGCCATTGGAAGTCAGTCGTCTTCCTGACCAGGTTCCGGAGAGCTGTGGTATGGGAGGTGAGGTTAGGGATGAACTTCCCTAGGAAGTTGACCATGCCCAGAAATCGGAGGACCGCCTTCTTGTCCTCTGGCTTTTTCATGGCTGTGATGGCAGCCACCTTGTCAACGGGGTTTTCCGTTGTTCACACCTTCCATCGCCAGGGAAACCGTAGTGGGGAGTTCACCGTCGGTGGGACCAGAACATCTCGCTGGCGAAACAGAAAATTCAGCCCACTGTGTTAAAGGTGTCATACAAATGCAATTTGTTATTATTCTAAGAAGCTCAATTACAGAAAGGAACTGAGAACAACAGAAAATTGCTAGGCGTAGCATTCAGTTCAAATATTAGGAAGTGAGCAATCTGCTGATGGAAAATTGCGGACTTCAATGTCAACTGATTTGAAACAGTAGAAACTCTTATTGAGGGAATCTGAATTAAAATGTCAAGCGGTGTGAAGCACGACAAGTCAGGTTTAACGATGATCTGATTTAATGTGTTAAGGTATTAAAAGCACAGCATTTTTATGAAAAAGGGTCTGGTGAATATGAATGACAGTGAAGGAGGGAACAGAATCTAACAGTTATTTTTGTTTAACACATTCAGTCTCGGTGCATTAATCTGCTACACATTTAATGAATAATCGATACAATTGCATAAAACATAAACCCTCTCTAAATATATCTTCTGGGCAAATATGCAACATTGAACATCAATTAGTACCACACCACACATTTTTCCTTTTCTCAGGCACGGTAGCACAGTGGTTAGCACAGTTGCTTCACAGCTCCAGGGTCCCAGGTTTGATTCCCAGCTTGAGTCACTGTGGGGAGTTTGCCCTTTCTCCCCGCATTTGTGTGGGTTTCCTCCAGGTGCTCCGGTTTCCTCCCACAGTCCAAAGATGTGCAGGTTAGGTGGATTGGCCATGCTAAATTTCCCTTAGTGTCCAAAAAGGTTAGGTGGGATTGCTGGGTTACGGGGATAGGGTGGAGGTGTGGGCTTGGGTAGGGTGCACTTTCCAAAGGCCGGTGCAGACTCAATGGGCCAAATGGCCTCCTTCTGCACTGTAAATTCTATGAATTCATTTTTGAGGAAGTTGTTTTGCAAAAAATATCTTATTGCATCAGTCATAGAAGTTTCACAAATGTATAATTCTGATATTACAGATTGTATGGACAATTGTTTTTGTTATTCCTTTTGTCTTTCTGTCCAAGACATCTTTGTCCATTCCTTTTGTCTTTCTGTCCACGACACCTTTGTCAATCTCCACCTATTGCTGGCCTTCTATCCCGCCCCACTGCTCCATGCAACCCCTCTCCCCACAACAGTATAAATCTGATCCTATTTCCAGTTCTTTCCAGCTTTGACAAAGAGTCATCCAGTCTCAAAACGTTAGCTCCCTTCTCTCTCCAAAGATGCTGTCAGGCTTGCTGCAATTGTCCAGTATTTTCTGTTTATGTTTTAAAGGTACATTTCTGTTTTCAAACCTTTACATTGAGTTTAAAAGCCTTTTTCAAAATGGCAGTATGGAAAGACAACATGGCACCTTTCTGCGTTTGCTCAAACTTTTCAGACTCATGGGCGAAATTCTCCCCCAACGGCGCGATGTCCGCCGACTGGCGCCAAAATCGGCGCCAATCAGACGGGCATCGCGCCGGCCCAAAGGTACGGAATGCTCCGCATCTTTGGGGGCCAAGCCCCAACATTGAGGGGCTAGGCCAGCGCCGGAGGGATTTCCGCCCCGCTGGCTGGCGGAAATGGCGTTTGTTACCCCGCCAGCTGGCGGAAATGGCGTTTGTTGCCCCGCCAGCTGGCGCGGAAATGCGGCGCATGCGCGGGAGCGTCAGCGGCCGCCGACAGTTTCCCGCGCATGCGCAGTGGGGAGAGTCTCTTCCGCCTCTGCCATGGTGGAGGCCGTGGTGGAGGCGGAAGGGAATGAGTGCCCCCACGGCACAGGCCCGCCCGTGGATCGGTGGGCCCCAATCGCGGGCCAGGCCACCGTGGGGGCACCCCCCGGGGTCAGATCGCCCCGCGCCCCCCCCCCCAGGACCCCGGAGCCCGCCCTCGCCGCCTGGTCCCGCCGGTAAATACCAGCTTTGATTTACGCCGGCGGGACAGGCAATTTCTGGGCGGGACTTCGGCCCATCCGGGCCGGAGAATTGAGCGGGGGGTCCCGCCAACCGGCGCGGCCCGATTCCCGCCCCCGCCCAATCTCCGGTACCGGAGACTTTGGCGGGGGCAGGGGCGGGATTCACGGCGGTCAACGACCATTCTCCGACCCGGCGGGGGGTCGGAGAATGACGCCCCATATTTCCAGAGCAGGCTATGAAGCATCATTAAAATGCAAGACTCCTCCAGGGGGCGACACAGTGGAGCAGTGGTTAGCACTGCTACCTCACAGGTCCAGGGTCCCAGGTTCAATTCTGGCCTCGGGTGATTGTGTGGACTTTGCACTTTCTCCCCGTGTCTGCGTGGGTTTCCTCCCTCAGTCCAAAGATGTGCAGGTTAGGTGGATTGGCCAAGTTAAATTGCTCCTTCGTGCCCAAAAGGTTAGCTAGGGTTACTGGGTGGAGATGTAGGCTTAAGTATGGTGCTCTCTCCAAGTGCTGGTGCAGACCCAATGGGCTGAATGGCCTCCTTCTACACTATAAATTCTATGATTCTATAAATGTATTAGAAGGTGTGAAAACGCTTTGGCTTCCAATGAAGCAGGAGACAGAATCTAAATGTTATTAACTTCTTTGCTTGTTTGAAATAATGACTTATTGGAATTCAACATAGCAGCCATTTTGTGCTTTGAACTGAATAAAGGAAGCTGTAAGAAGCCATCGCTAGTGGGAGGTGCAGAACCTCCCAGGAAAAACTCTGAGCGACAACATCTGAGAAGGTTCATGGCCAAGAAATCAACTGCTCTTCTGCCGAAAGAGTCCAGACAATCTGAAAGTGCGGCAATCACAGAATTAGTGAAGAATTAGAAGCCATCTCTCTCTTCCCCCCCAAAAAATCTGCTGAGCTGCTGAAAACGCAAGCATCTGAATATTCGATCACAGAAGCCATCGCATCTGATGAACACAACCCTTCAACTTCAACCTTCTGCACTGTAAATTCTATGTAAATTCTATGTAAACCCATCACTCCAGACATCCAACCATTCAGCTACAAGTTCTAGGCCCAATATGATTCTACAGTCCTTAAAGGACCAAACTCAATTTCATCTTTATAAGCATGTTTTATTCTTATTTATACAATTTTTCTATGTATTTAGTTAGTGACTTTATTACTTTTTACTTGGGTCACTTAAACAGGAAAAAGATTAGTTTATTACAAAAACTCAAGCTTTCTTGCTGGTTATTTTAAAATGGAGTCATTCGTGAATTTAAAAGGAGGCTACATACACACACACATTCAAATTCTTAATCCATGGAACACTTTGAGGAAATACCTATTAACGTGGTTGTGACAGAAGTTAAGCTTAGATGATTGTTCATTTCTGGTTCACAGTTGACATCTTTGTTTAAACATATGTGACTTGTAAGTATTATCAGTGACATTGATCAAATATTTTTCTGCCTGCTGTTCTAAGTTTTAATCTGTTTCTTTTACGTGACCCTGATATCGCTTCTGCAAAAGCAAACAAAAATAAATGCTCGCCAGCGCAATAAGCAATGTTCGCAATAAGTTCCAGGCTGTAATGAATCGAGGCAAAACAAACAAAATGTGTGTACATGGATGATAATTGTTACAACAGCACAGTAGCACAATGGTTAGCACTGTGGCCTCACTGCGCCAGGGTCCCAAGTTTGATTCCCTGCTGGGTCACTGTCTGTGTGGAGTTTACATGTTCTCCCCGTGCCTGCGTGGGTTTCCTCCGGGTGCTCCAGTTTCCTCCCACAGTCCAAAGACATGCAGGTTAGGTGGATTGGACATGCTAAATTGCCCTTAGTGTTCAAAAAAAGGTTAGGAGGGGTTATTGGAATACGGGGATAGGGTGGAAGTGAGGGCTTAAGTGGGTCGCTGCAGACTTTGATGGGCCAAATGACCTTCTGTACTGCATGTTCTATATGTTTTATGAATGGGTCAAAGAATTCCTCATTTGACTGCAACAGAGTTTTTATTTTTAAAATGTTATATTTACCGATTCAGTGTTCTTAACTGTTTATACCAGTGTTTTCAATCATTTTTTCCTGGGACCCATGTTTACCAAACCGGCCGACCTTCAGGACCCATGCTGGCCAACCTTCGGGACCTACACCCGCCGACATTCGTGGCACACCTTTTTCAGTTACCTTTAATGCGACAGGCGAGCGTGTGTGGTCCTCCCGGTCTCACTTTCTTTGTCATTCCATGTTACATTTCTGCAAAGGACTTCAGCTGTTGATTTAAGTTCTTGCTGCGTTCTTTGAAAACAATCAAGAGGTTTGTCCTCTAATTCGCCGTGCTTAATCCTCAAATGCCTTAGAAATTGTGAGGGTTTTAAACTTTCATTTACCAGTACTTCCGTGCATAGAACACACATGGGATTTGCATCCTGATTTGCATTGGCACAATTAACAAAACCATACCTCAAGGATTCATCTTTATACTGCTTTGTTCCCGATTTCAGTTTCTTTTTAGTCGGCTATTCATCACAAACCCTGGGGCTCTGTATACAGCTCACATCAGCACTGCTTTGTCCTGCCATGGACTCTACTGAACAGCAGATTCAGTTGTGAGATCCTGACCTGTTTGTGTCTCTGGCCCTCTCTTCCTTTTGGCAAAACAATGCATCTTCCGTTCTTGACAGTCCTGTTGCCTTGCTTGCTCGCAGCTAGAAAATGGCAGAACCTCTACATCAAAGAACTAATCAGGCAGGCTTTCTTGAGATTAACAAATGCACGGTTATTTTTTATTACACTACAACTAGCAATCACACTGACACTAATGCACCCGAATTCCACAGAAACATGGACATGCAAACAGATAAACACACACATGCAATTGCAGATTGCAGTGTGGAGGAGGATAAATCTGTCCAAATTAGAGCTGATGAAAAGGATAAATAAAATTCATGGTTTGTAGCTTGATGACATGTCCAGCTACAAATAGGATCCGAGGGCTTTGCTTCCAGCTCTGAGGTTGTTTAAAGGTGTAGCTGGTGTCTTTGTCTTCTCTGGAGATGCTGTTATAAGAATGAAGTCTTTCCTTAAAAACTCTATTCACTGCAGCAACGAAGACCAAGGTTAGCAGAAAGGGCCCAGTGTGAGAAGGGTTGCTTATGTCCTGTCCCATGTCAGGAAAATATTGGTGACACGAAAATATCAGGAAAATCCAAGCAATTAGAATATATTCTGCTGGTTATATATGTTTAAAACTGTGGGAAAATGTAAGTTAATTAAAGCAGATACAGCATGGCTGTGTTACTGGAGCTAGTGCCTTTAATATGTTGATGAGCCCGAGCAACACTGCAAATTAATGTTTATCTAAGGCAAATTGGTCACAAAGAGGTCAGAACATGAATAGATTTGAATAAGGTCTTAAGGCTTCAAAGGCAGAAGGTACAAGGTGTGAAAGAGAGGATTGATGAAGGATTCAAGGGAATGTACTTTGTTTTTATACTTCGAAAGCTAAAATTAAGAAATGAAGGTCATTCAATTTGAATCTGAACAAGCTAGCTGCTTGATTTACCTCAGCAGCTTTCCCAAAGAGATGCAACTACGTGGTGTGCTAACTGTTAATGGATTTTTTACAGATTTTAGAATCTATAAGGTGTTAGCTCTGAAATAGTTAAAATTGTGTGGAGCTGTTTAAACTTAACTATACACGTATAGCCATTGTCTTAGTTAAGTGCATTTCTAGTTTACTTCATTGCTGTTTATTTTATTTCCTCAAATATTTATTTTATTTAAAATATTCGCAAAACGTCTGGGACATCGATTTCTAGACAGCAAACCTTACCTCACATTATATCAAATTGAAAAAATACAGCTGTGGGCAGTTGTTTCAAATTTCCCTTCTGGGATTCGGGCAACTCGGCATTCAATAATAATAATAATAAGCACTTATTGTCACAAGTAGGCTTCAATGAAGTTACTGTGAAAAGCCCCTAGTCGCCACATTTCGGCGCCTGCTCGGGGAGGCCGGTAAGGGAATTGAACCCGCGCTGCTGGCATAGTTCTGCATTACAAGCCAGCTGTTTAGCCCACTGTGCTAAACCAGCCCCTTTACCAGCAGTCGTGTCCTTAACACCCAAGCACACGTGTGAAACACACACAAGAGGTTTGGTTTGTCATGTGACTTCTCTCCGACTGCCACTATTTCAAAATGAAGTGTATTTTCATTGATAACTCAATTATCTCATCTGGAAAACTATTCTGTAAAAATAAATTAAGGTCTCTTGTCCAAGCAATTAACATTTTAATGGTTAATTTTCCAATGCTGAATACAGTGGATGCCTCCATAGATATATTTGATAAGGCAGTAAGAGGGTTGTTTACGATATCTGCAGAAAAGCCATTGACTGGAAGCCGTAGGCTTGTTGTCTTTGATTCAGTGATATCATGACATTTGTTCACCTTGCTAAACATTTAGGATTACTTTAATCTGTTTTAAACATCTGTCTTTCTTGGGAGAATCTAATGATGTAAGCGCTGGAGCAGCTGGGTTTTTGCGATCTATGGCGCTACTCATCATTTAATTTTATTTTAATTCTGATCCACAACCAATAATTATTTGATCCTGATGTATATGATCTGTGCTATGTTCCTGGAAGATCCTGGCTGGATTTTAGCGATGGGGAGCTGAGTAAAGTCAAGAAAATGCTTGGTTGATTGAGACAGTCGGAGATGGCCAGGGTGGGGCCCAGTCCGCAGTGGCGGCTTTGCTGCTGAGTGGGCATACGCTTTGGTGATGCCATTGGCATTAAGATGATGGCTGCCATTGTAAGTCAAGTTGTAGATGATGGTCCCTATTATAGTGTGTTGTTGATTCTAGTTTAGTTCAATTGAGTAGGTTAGGGCAGTAGTAACTAATTTATCTGGGTCAGGCAGTGGATATGTTGGAGGGGGGGGGGTTGGAGTAAGAGACCATCCCCCGAGATGTCCCCTTTTGAGGGCTTCTGGACTGGTCTCCTTCTAGAGATTGGGTTCCCCTGGGCAGTATCCAGTTTCTTATGAGGTTAAGCTGTTCTGATCCTGATACCCTTTCTGTGAAAGTGTACAATGCTAGACCATGTCTGACATTTATTGGCTAATCCTGGTGTTCCTCTCTCTCTGGGGTTTCCTTTCTTTATCTGGGTAGGCGAGGTGCTGATACAAGCTCTGATTTGTTACATTTAATTCTAGAGGGTGTCCCTTATCCTGTCAGGAGATGGAGAATTGTATTCTCCCTGCGATATCCTGTTGGTGGATGTCTTGCCGATTCTCCTTCTCCTTGTCAGTGGGGTTTCCTTGGTGGAAAATGGATTAGATTTTTCGTGATGGCAGGGCCTGAATGGTGTCTTTGATTTGGCTGGGGAGGAGAGAGGTCAGTTGTCTTGTGAGTCTTGGCATGGTGTAAATGTCCTAGGCCTACTGGCTCCTGTATAGAATCATAGAATCCTTACAGTGCAGAAGGAGGCCACTCGGCCCATCGAGTCTGCACTGACTCTCCGAATGAGCACCCTACCTAGGCCAAATTTCCCACCCTATCCCCATAACTCCACCCTAACCTTAAACACTAAGGGGTAATTTAGCATGGCCAATCCACCTAACCTCCACATCTTTGGACTATGGGAGGAAACTGGAGCATCCGGGGGAAACCCACTGTTATGGGTGAGGCATTTTCAGAACCCCAAAATGTATCATGGAGTTAAACCAACCTTTTTTCCCTAGGTGTGGGATTACAATTATGGACACGTGGGTTTTTTTTAAAATTTTTAAATTTTATTTTCTTTTTAATTTATTTTATGAACAAACTTTATTGAAACAAAAAAGAAAACAATATTTAAACTTTTACTTAAGGTAACACTGACAGATTACATGCAGTTTCTTAACCTTAACACACTAGTTCCCATTAGACAATACCTTAACAGAACATGCAGCTCTCAGGCAGTCAAATTACTTGCAATAACGTAGCAACTTTCCTTCTGCTAGAGACATTTGTTATTTTATGAACAAACTTTATTGAGACACGTGGGTTTTTAAACACAAAACACTGTTTATTCCACAAACTCAACATCTTAAATAAACATTGGATCTCTTAACACCCCTTACTTCAAAGATAACTCAGAAAATATTGCAACAGTAAATAACTCCTTAAAATGTTCCTTCAAACTTCCAAGAGGCTTAACACCTTTAAATAGTATCACATCAGCTTAAAGGATATATATATTTCCTGTAGAATGGCAGAGATATATTAGCTTGGTGACTGCAGCTCCAGCACCTTGCTTTCTTCCTGCAAACTCTCTGGAAACACACAGACACACCCAAGCTGCTTTCACAAACCTGGCTTTCTCCCTTCAAGCAACTCACAGCAAACCAGAACTTCTCAAGCTGCTGTCTCAAACTGGTTTTCTACCTTTAAACTGCTCTCAGCAAAACCAGCCAGGCACTTTTCCAAACTGAAACTTCAAAACTAAACTGCAAAATGGCTGACCTGAACTGAGCTCCACCCACTCTGTGACATCACTGATTTCTTAAAGATACATTGCTTAAACATCCATGTCTTAAAGGTACCCTCACATGACACCACCCCCCAAGAAAAAAACATAAACCATCAACTTCAAGATGTTTTCATTTTTCACTTTTGCACCATCCATTAAGAAATGTACACAGTAAATATACCTTTTCGTTTAAAAAACAACAACACATGCAAACAGGTAGAATAATATAGTCCATGTTTCTTTGCTCTTCTTCCTCCAACCGAAATCCTTCTCGATTGACAGCCTCTTTGAACAAAGTCTCTGCACGATCCATCCATTCCTCTACTCCTCGGCATTTCTCTTTAGAATCAGATACTTTAGTTCAATCTGACCACAGAGTCCCTTGCAATTCTCCAATACAGGAACATTGGTGATCACAGCTCTCAGGCAGTCAAATGCCTGTTGAAAGTCCGCTGTCCATTGAATTTTTTTACGTTTCTTCAGGAATTCCATCAGTGGAGTAATCACGCCACAAAACTCTTGCACAGCTGTTCGATTAAAGACATTCATGCTAAGAAATCACATTATTTCCCTTTGTCTTGAGGAGAACAGAAACTCCGCAAGGAATGTGGGGCGTCATTCTCCGACCCCCCGCCGGGTCGGAGAATGGCCGTTGGCCGCCGTGAATCCCGCCCCCGCCCCCGCCGAAGTCTTCGCTCCCGGAGATTGGGCGGGGGCGGGAATCTGGCCGCGCCAGTTGGCGGGACCCCCCGCTGGATTCTCCGGCCCGGATGGGCCGAAGTCCCGCCCAGGAATTGCCTGTCCCGCCGACGTAAATCAAACCTGGTAATTACCGGCGGGACCAGGCGGCGTGGGCGGGCTCCGGGGTCCTGGGGGGGGGGGGGCGCGGGGCGATCTGACCCCAGGGGGTGCCCCCACGGTGGCCTGGCCCGCGATCGGGGCCCACCGATCCGCGGGCGGGCCTGTGCCGTGGGGGCACTCTTTCCCTTCCGCCTCCGCTACGGCCTCCACCATGGCGGAGGCGGAAGAGACTCTCCCCACTGCGCATGCGCGGGAAACTGACAGCGGCCGCTGACGCTCCCGCGCATGCGCTGGGAAACTGACAGCGGCCGCTGACGCTCCCGCGCATGCGCCGCATTTCCGCGCCAGCTGGCGGGGCAACAAACGCCATTTCCGCCAGCTGGCGGGGCGGAAATCCCTCCGGCGTCGGCCTAGCCCCTCAATGTTGGGGCTAGGCCGCCAAAGATGCGGAGCCTTCCGCACCTTTGGGCCGGCGCGATGCCCGTCTGATTGGCGCCGGCTTTGGCGCCAGTCGGCGGGCATCCCGCCGTTGGGGGAGAATTTCGCCCGTGATTCGAGCTTCTCAAAATTCACTTTCGGCTAGGCTCATCACCAAACCCGCCTCCTGAAGTGGAGCGAAGAACTCCATACGATGTTTCAAATGTTCTTTCCATGTTTGGAAGTTGGAAATAAAAGCAGATTGTCCAACTTTCTCCATGCAATCCTTCAATGGTGGGACAGGATAAGAGTCCGTTCTTGTAACTGCATTCACCTTTCTATAGTCCACACACAACCGTTGGGTACGTCTGGTTTAGGTACCATCACTATGGGTGAGCTCCATTGGCTGCAACCCACTTCAATTATGCCATTCTTCAGCAAACTCTCAATCTCTCTGTTAACCTGTGCCAATTTTAAAGGATTAAGTCTATATGGAGGTTGTTTGATAGGAACAGCATTTCCCACATCTACATCATGCATAGCCATTTTAGCACTTCCCAATGTATCTCTACAAACTTGTCCATGTGATATAAATAACTCTTTCAGGTCAATTTGTTTTTCCTCTGGAAGGTAACTTAACAATTCATCCCAATTTTTAAGAACATCCTCATTTTCCAATTGAATATGAGGTATGTCAAATTCACAGTCATCTAGATTTGGTTTGTCACTTTGAGTTAGAATCATTAAAACCTCCTTTTTCTCTCCTTCCCTTTCAAAGTACCTTTTAAGCATATTCACATGACACACTCGGTGAGTCTTCCTTCTATCTGATGATTTTACCACATAATTCACCTCACTTAATTTCCTTTCAATCTGATATGGTCCACAAAACCTAGCTTTTAAAGGCTCTCCTACCACTGGTAACAACACTAACACTTTATCCCTACTGGCAAAACTACGAACTTTGAATTTCTTGTCCGCTACCCGTTTCACCACATTTTGTGCAACTTTCAAATGTTGTCTAGCCAATTCACCTGCTCTATTTAATCGTTCCCTAAAATTTGACATGTAATTTAATAGTGTAATTTCCAACTTCTCACCCACCAATTTTTCCTTAAGCAATTTAAGTAGTCCTCTTACCTCATGACCAAAAATTAGTTCAAAAGGACTAAATTTGGTAGACTGATTAGGTGCATCCCTAATTGCAAACAATACAAATGGGATTCCTTTATCCCAATCCTCTGGATAAGCTTGACAATACGCCCTCAACATTGTCTTTAATGTCTGATGCCACCTTTCTAACGCTCCCTGCGATTCTGAATGGTACGCAATTGATTTAAATTGTTTTATTCCTAAGCTATCCATAACTTCTTTGAATAACTTTGAAGTAAAATTCATTCCTTGATCCGATTGAATTTCTGTGGGTAGTCCATATCTAGTAAAGAATTTAAGTAATTCCTCCACAATCCTTTTAGCTGTAATATTACGTACTGGAATGGCCTCCGGAAACCTAGTAGACACATCCATTACAGTCAAATGATATTGATTCCCACATTTTGTTTCAGGAAGCGGTCCTACACAATCGATTAGGACCCTTGTAAAAGGTTCCCCAAATGCTGGAATGGGTATTAAGGGTGCTGGTTTTATCACTGCTTGAGGTTTCCCTATCACTTGACATGTGTGACATGATTGACAAAATTTAACTACTTCTTTATGTAGTCCAGGCCAATAAAAATGTTTCTGGATTTTAGTTTGAGTTTTCCTTATTCCCAAATGACCTCCCACTGGTACCTCATGTGCAACTCGCAACACCTCCTTTCTACACCCTACCGGCAATACTACTTGATGAACATCTGCCCACTTTTCATCCGCCTGCATATGTACAGGTCTCCATTTTCTCATCAAGACATCATTTTTACAGTAATAACACTCTGGTATACTCTCAGATACCTCTTCCATATATGCTTTCTGATATATCTGTTTTACTTCTACATCTTTCTGTTGTAACTCCGCCAATTTTCCTGACCTAAAAATATCCGCCTCAACCTCCACCTGTCCTTGTTCGTTTTCAACCATCTGATCAAACATCGTTGATCAAACATCGTTTCTGATAATTGCACTTCCACTTCATCTTCACTCTTTGATTTCTCCTCTTGTCTTAACCTATGACTTTGCGACCTTGTTACTACACAATCCGGAAAAATCCCAGGACATTCATCCTTCAACACTTCAGTTGTCTGATTTTCCACTGGCTTATCAACCACAGTAGGCATCACTCCTACCTGCGATCCAGCTATATCATTACCCAAGATAAACTGTATTCCTGGACAAGATAGTTTCTCTATTACTCCTATTACCACTTCACCACTCTTCACTGGACTTTCCAACCTTACCTTATATAATGGAACGCTACTCCTCTCACCCTGAATTCCACATATCACCACCTTTTCTGACAACATTCTTCCCAAACTACATAATTCCTCATCTCTTACCATTGACGATTGACTAGCCCTTGTATCTCTTAAACTTGTGACTTCTTTATCTGCTCCTCCTGATACACATGAGTAAACTTTACACACACAAGTAAATTCTTTAAAGACATCTGGTACCTTCTTAACAATTACTTCTTGAACAGGCTGTACAATCGTTTGCACCTCCTTCGCTTCCCTTGGGCTTTCCTTTACCACTTTACCAAACCCCACTGTCTTATCCTGTTTTACCACATCAGCCTTCCCAGTGCTTTTCTTCAACCACCAACACTGTGACTTTACATGGACTAGTTTATTTCAGTGAAAACATCTGAAACATTTCAGTTCTTTTCCACCCTCCTGGATTTCTTTTTTAATCTGAGGTACACTCTCTTTATTATCTCCCATCAGGTCACCTTTACCTTTACCACTTGAGTATTTCTCATGTCCCCAGTTTCTATCCCTCACCGGCTGAAACTGTCAGACACCAATCTTTGATTTATGAACTAATTCATAATCATCTGCCATTTCCGCTGCTAATCTCGCAGTTTTAACCCTCTGTTCTTCCACATGAGTTCTCACTACATCAGGAATTGAATTTTTAAACTCCTCCAAATGTATAATTTCTCTGAGAGCTTCTTACGTTTAGTCTATTTTCAAAGCCCTTATCTACCTATCAACATTACTCTGTTTGAGCCTTTCAAACTCCATGTATGTTTGACCAAATTCTTTCCTTAAATTTCTAAACGTTTGTCTGTAAGCTTCAGGCACGAGCTCATCTGCACTTAAGATGGATTTCTTCACCTCCTCATACGTTCCAGATACCTCCTCCGGTAGTGATGCAAACACTTCACTAGCTCTACCTACCAGCTTTGTTTGAATCAGTAACACCCACATGTCCTGTGGCCATTTCATTTGTTTAGCTACCTTCTCAAATGAAATGAAAAAGGCTTCCACTTCCTTCTCGTCAAACCTTGGCAATGCTTGGACATATTTAAATAGATCCTCACCACGTTTTCGACTATGACGCTCTGTCTCATTATCCTCATCCATCTCCTCCAACTGTACGTGTCGCTTTAAATCTGCCAATTTTAACTGATTGTCATGTTTCATGGCCATTTTCTGAAGTTCAAACTCCCTCTCTTTATCCTTTTCCCTGATCTGTATCTCCCTTTCTTTTTCTTTTTGTTCTGCTAGGGCTATTCTTTCTTTTCTCCTTTCTTCTCTCTCCTTTTCTTTTTCCTTTCTCTCTCTTTCTTTTTCTTTTTCCTCTTTCTCACTCTTGTATGCAAGCCGCTTTAATTCTTTCTCATATTCCATTTGTTTAATTTGCAACTGAATTTTTGCCATTTCCAATGAGTCAAACTCTATCTCAGGCAACTTTAAATGCTTAACCTCCGCCATAATTACCTCATCTTTTCATATTTTGTCAGGTAATGGTAACTGCAATGTTCTTGCCAAATCTAAAGTCTGCTTTTCGTTTCTGTCCGTAAAGTACTACGTGTGACATTCTCCACCCCCAAAAACTTCTGAGCCTCTGAAAGAGCCATTGTTCACAACACTCTCCCCACTTGAACTAAAATACCACACCGGAAAAGCAACAATCCTTCACTGTCTTTAAGTTCACAAAAGCCAATCCAATAGATAGACTTTTATCCCGGACGAGCCCCCAATTGTTATGGGCGAGTCATTTTTAGAACCCCAAAATGTATCATGGAGTTCAACCAACCTCTCCCTTTAATGTATTTGTTGCTTTTCCTAGCACACGGCTTTTTTCCCTAGGTGTGGGATTACAATTATGGACACGTGGGTTTGTAAACACAAAACACTGTTTATTCCATGAACTCAACTTAACATCTTAAATGAACATTGGATCTCTTAACACCCCTTACTTCAAAGATAACTCAGAAAATATTGCAACAGTAAATAACTCCTTAAAATGTTCCTTCAAGCTTCCAAGAGACTTAACACCTTTAAACAGTATCACATCAGCTTAAAGGATATATATATTTCCTGTAGAATGGCAGAGATATATTAGCTTGGTGACTGCAGCTCCAGCACCTTGCTTTCTTCCTGCAAACTCTCTGGAAACACACAGACACACCCAAGCTGCTTTCTCAAACCTGGCTTTCTCCTTCAAGCAACTCACAGCAAACCAGAACTTCTCAAACTGCTGTCTCAAACTGGCTTTCTACCTTTAAACTGCTCACAGCAAAACAGCCAGGCACTTTTAAACTGCTCTCAGCAAAACCAGCCACGCACTTTACCAAACTGAAACTTCAAAACTAAACTGCAAAATGGCTGACCTGAGCTGAGCTCCACCCACTCTATGACTTCACTGTTTTCTTGAAGGTACATTGCTTAAACATCCATGTCTTAAAGATACCCTCACATGACACCCACGCAGACACGGGGAGCAAGTGCAAACTCCACACAGACAGTCACCTGAGATCAAAATCAAACCCAGGTCCCTGGAGCTGTGAGGAAGCAGTGCTAACAACTGCGTCACCGTGCCGCCTGTCATTTTGGTCATCTTAAATTCAACAGACTCTACCCTGGCCTTTTCTAACAAGGCGGGCTTTATCAGTTGGGGGGGGGGATTACATCGTCGAGTGGAGTGAACATTGTCAGGTGATGTACATTGTCAGGGGAAGGGGCGACACGATGCACAGTGGTTAGCACTGCTGCCTCACGGCGCCGAGGACCAAGGTTTGATCCCTGGGTCACTGTCCTAATGGAGTCCGCACATTTTCCCATGTCTGCGGGGGTCTCACCCCCACAACCCAAAGATGTGCAGGATAAGTGGATTGGCCACGCTACATTGCCCCTTAATTGGATATTTTTAAAATGTATAACATTGTCAGGGGGATATGCATTGTCGGGAGGTGTACATTGTCAGGAAGCGGGTGAACGCAGTTGGGGCATGCACATTGCCAGGGAGGGCGTAAACAGTGTTCGGGCAAGCACATTGTCAGGAAGGGGGTGAACATCGTTGGGGCAAGCACATTGTCAGGGAGGGGGTAAACATTGTCGGGGCATGTTCATTGTCAGGAAGAGGGTGAACATTGTTGGGGCATGCACATTGTCAGGGAGTGGGTAAACAATGTCGGGGGGGATGAAAATTGTCTGGGGTGATGTACATTGTCAGGGATGCGAACATTGTCAGGGGGTGAACATTGTCAGTGGGGGAGGTGAACATTGCCGGGGGGGAACATTGTCGGTGGGGGAGATATACATTGTCAGTGGGATGAACATTGTCGGTGGGGGAGATGTACATTGTCAGTGGGGTGAACATTGTCAGTGGGGGAGGTGAACATTGCCGGGGGGGGATCATTGTCGGTGGGGGAGATGTACATTGTCAGTGGGGTGAACATTGTCAGTGGGGGAGGTGAACATTGCCGGGGGGGGAACATTGTCGGTGGGGGAGTTGAACATTGTCAGAGGGTGAACATTGTCGGTAGGGGAGATGTACATTGTCAGTGGGGTGAACATTGTCAGTGGGGGAGGTGAACATTGTCAGGGGCATGTATGTTGTCAGGGAGATGTACATTGTCGGTGGGGTGAATATTGTCGGGGGAGATGTACATTGTCAGTGAGGTGAACATTGTTGGGAGGGTGTAAATTGCCAGGGAGATGTGCATTGTCGGGCGGGGTGAACATTTCGATGACAGTGATCAAAGGATCATAATGTTTAGATCGGCTATGGAAACAGAGACATTTGTGGAGGGTTCCGGGGAGCAGAGAAATTGCCTATCAGCAGTTCAAAGTGCCTGGGTAGGTCGGATGCATCAGAACTTTCACAGGGTCTTGACATGCATCTTAGCTCATAGTCAGATCCAGAGACCGAAACCTTGGCCCATAGGCGTTTAGGAATACAGAGCATTTTAAATTACAGAATGTGGCTTTTTAATGCGTTTTTATGAGAAAGGCCTATGGAATTTAACTCCAGCTTAATATCGGAATGTAGGCACGGACATGCTCCGCCATTCAATTTGACCATGGCTGATCATCAACCTCAATGCCTCTTCACCGTGCTATCCCTACACCCTTCAATGTCAGAAGTATTCAGAAATCTACTCATTTTTGTCTTGAACGTGTTCAATGATTGAGATTCCACAGCATTCTGGGGTGGAGAATTCCAAAGATTCATCACCCTCAGTGAAGAAATTCCTCCTCATCTCAGTATTTCATGGCCTGCCTCTTATCCTTCGATTATGTCCCCTGGTTTTAGACTCACCAGCTAAGTGAAACATCTTAACTCCATCCACCCTATCACACCTTGTAAGAATGTTGTAAAGTACAATAAAGTCGCCATTGTTCCTGGTGACCATAGGCTGTTTTCCCCTTTGAGGAGGAGAGCTGACCGGTGGTGATTTAACTTGAGGATCCCCACACCCGAGGCGAGGGGCAAGGCTGAGAAGGTGGGGCCTTCATGAATAACCTCAGCCGGTACGGAAATTGAATCTGTGCTGCTGACCTCTTTCTGCATCATGAACCAGCTGTCCAGCCAACTGAGCTAAACCGTGATATTTTGTAAGCTTCAATCAAGTCACCCCTCATTCTTCAAAACTCCTGGAAATACAAACCAAGTCTCTTTAATCTCTCCTCATAAAACAATCCTGCCATCCCAGACATTAATCTGTTGCAACCCCCTTTAAGGCAAGTAGATCCTTCCTTAGATAAGGGGACTAAAGCTGTACATAACACTCCATGTGGAGTCTCACCAAGGCTCTGTACAACTGCAGCAATACATCTTTACTCCTGTACTCAAATCTCCTTGCAATGACGGCCAACATGTCATTTGCCTTCTTAATCACTTGCTGCACCTGCATGCTAACTTTGAGTGTCTCATGATTCCCTTGCTGTTAGCTTTGTGGGAATGTACTTACGTACCTTGAAGTACAAAACCAACTTTATTTTTAAGGGCAGTCTGTCAATCTTTGATTCCAATTTACCTGGGCCAAATCTGTTCTCACACCAAAGAAATCTCTCCTCCCTCAATTCACTATTTTCTATTTGGATTGCTCCTCGTCCTTTTCCGTAAAATCTAAACATTATGATAACTACGATCACTGTCATCTAAATGTTCCCGTATTGATGCACATATGCCACTTTGTTCCCCAGATCCAGATCCAGAAATTCCTCCTTTCTCTTCAACGTATTGATCTAGAACATTCTCCTGAACACATTTCAGAAACTCTTCCTCCTCTTTTCCCTTTACACTATTACTATCCCAGTCTATATCAGGATAACTAAAGTCCACTGTCATGAGAATGTCACTTTAAGAAATGTTTGTCTTCTCAAGTGGCTGCAATGATGTCAGTGTGTGGGTGGAGCTGGGCTCTGGCTCTGCTTTTTACTTTAGTTTTGAGCTGGAAGCTGTTTTTGGCTCTGAGTTTTTGTTTCATTATCAGTTGGAGAACTGCATTCAAACCAAGGAGGTGTATTTTGGTCTTTCTCTCTGCATGCTAAAGAATGTCTGAGATCACTTGATGATTTCAAAGTAATACCTGTTTCTGTGAGGAATGCAAACCTACTGTCTTTGTGAAAAAGGGTATTTGACGAATGGATGTTGTTAGGAAAGTTATTAACGGTTACCTATGGAGCATTGTATCTTTGGGGGGAGTATCAGTGTTGGTAATTGATCAGATGTTTACTGTGTGTTTATGAAAAGTTAACTGGATTCATAGAATAAACATTGTTTTTGTTTAAAAATACTTTAGATCTCTGTTGCATCACACCTGTAAAGTAGGCCCTTGTGCTCCCCATAATCAAAATCTATTAAAAGTTGTGGGTCAGGTGAACTCCATGACACACTTTGGTGTTCTCCAAAGCCTGGCCCATAATAAATTGGGGGCTCGTCTGGGATAAAAGTTTATCTTTCAAGATTGGGTTGGCTTAGTGTACTTATAGACAGTGAGGGGTGAGCATATTTGTGTTTGCTTTTCAGGTGTGGTATTCCAGTTTAAGTAAGGAGTGTGTTGTGGACAATGGCTCTTTCAGAGGCTCAGAAGTTTTTGGGGGTGGAGAAGGTTACACACAGTACCTTATGAACAGAGACTAAAAAAAAGGCTTTTAGATTTGCCAAAAATATTGCAGTTAACGTTACCTGACAGCATACAAAAAGAGGAGGTACTTACGGCGGTAGCTGAGCATTTAAAATTGCCTGAGATACAGTCTGACTCATTAGAAATGGCATAAATTCAGTTGCAGATTAAAGAACTTGAACATGAAAAAGAATTAAAGCAGCTTAAATATGAAATGAGGGAAAAATAAAAAGAGAGAGAAAGAGATAGAGAGGGGAGAGAGGAAAGGGAAAAAGAGAGTTTGAACTTCAGAAAATGGCCATGAAACATGACAGTCAGTTAAAATTGGTGGATGTAAAGGGAAACGTACAGTTTGAGGATAGTGATGAGGATAAAGAGAAAGAGCATCATAGTTGAAGGCTTGGTGGGGAACTATTTACAAATGTCCAAGCATTGTCAAGGTTTGATGAGAAGGAGGTAGAAGCCTTTTTCATTTCCTTTGAGAAGGTAGCTAAACAAAATGAAATGGCCACAGGACATGTGGGTATTATTGATTCAAACAAAGCTGGTAGGTAGGGCTAGTGAAGTGTTTGCATCACTATCAGAGGAGTTGTCTGGGACGTATGAGGAGATGAAAAAAATCCATCTTAGGTGCTTATGAACGAGTGCTTAAAGCCTACAGACAAAGGTTTAGAAATTCAGGAAAGAACCTGGTCAAACATACATGGAGTTTGAAAGGATTAAACAGAGTAATTTTGATAGGTGGATAAGGGCTTTGAAAATACCAAATGTGTAAAGCTTTCAGAAAAATTGTACTTTTGGAGGAGTTTAAAAATTCAATTCCTGATGTAGTGAGAACTCATGTGGAAGAACAGAGGGTTAAAACTGCGAGGTTAGCAGCAGAAATGGCAGATAAATCAAAGTTTGGTTTCCAACATCGGTTTCAGCCTGTGAGGGATAGAAACTGTGGAAAAGAGAAATACTCAAGTGGTAGAGGTAAAGGAAATGAAATGAAATGAAAAGAAAATCACTTACTGTCACAAGTAGGCTTCAAATGAAGTTACTGTGAAAAGCCCCCAGTCGCCACATTCCGGCACCTGTTCGGGGAGGCTGTTATTGGAATTGAACTGTGCTGCTGGCCTGCCTTGGTCTGCTGTCAAAGCCAGCAATTTAGCCCTGTGCTAAGAGATCTGATGGGAGATAAGGAGAGTGTACCTCAGATTAAAAAAGAAATCCAGGAGGGTGGAAGAGAAATGAAAAGTTTCAAATGTTTTCACTGTAATAAACTAGGCCATGTAAAGTCACAATGTTGGTGGTTGAAGAAAAACATTGGTAAGGCTGATGTGATAAAACAGGAGAAGACAGTGGGGTTTGTGAAAGTGGTAAAGGAAAGCCCAAGTGAAGCAAAGGAGGTGCAAAAGATTGTACAACCTAATCAAGAGGTGATTGATAAGAAGGTGCCAGATCTCTTTAAAGAATTTACTTGTGTGGGTAAAGTTTACTCAGGTGTACCAGGAGGAGTAGGTAAAGAAGTCACAATTTTCAGAGATACGGGAGCTAGTCAATCTTTGATGGTAAGAGATGAGGGGTTATGTAGTTTGGGAAGAATATTGCCAGAAAAGGTGGTAATATGTGGAATTCAGGGTGAGAAGAGTAGTATTCCATTATATAACGTAAGGTTGGAAAGTCCAGTGAAGTGTGGCGAAGTGGTAGTAGGAGTAATAGATAAACTATCTTGTCCAGGAATACAGTTTATCTTGCGTAATGATATAGCTGGATCACAGGTGGAAGTGATGCCTACTGTGGTCAATAAGCCAGTGGAAAATCAGACAACTGAAGTGTTGAAGGACGAATATCCTGGGATTTTTCCGGATTGTGTAGTAACAAGGTCACAAAGTCACAGGTTAAGACAAGAGAAGAAATCAAAGAGTGAAGATAAAGTTGAAGTTCAATTATCAGAAACGATTTTCGATCAGAAGGTTGGAAAAGAGCAAGAACAGGTGGAGGATGAGGAGGATATTTTGTTAATTCCGGAAAATTGGCTGAGTTACAACCGAAAGATATAGAAATAAAATGGATAGAAATAAAATGGATGTATCAGAAAGCATACACGGAAGAGGAATCTGAGTGTGTACCAGAACATTATTACCGTAAAAATGATGTCTTGATGAGAAAATGGAGACCTTTACATATGCAGGCGGATGAAAAGTGGGCAGAAGTTCATCAAATGGTATTGCCGGTAAGTATAGAAAGGAGATGTTGTGAGTAGCACATGAGTTTCCAGTGGGAGATCATTTGGGAGTAAGCAAAACTCAAGCTAAAATCCAAAAACATTTTTATTGGCCTGAACTACATAAAGATGCATTAAATTTTGTCGATCATGTCACACATGTCAAGTGATAGGGAAACCTCAAGCAGTTATAAAACCAGCGCCCTTAATACCCATTCCCGCATTTGAGGAATCTTTTACAAGGGTCTTAATTATTGCATAGGACCGCTTCCTAAAACGAAAAGTGGGAATCGATATCTTTTGACTATAATGTATGTGTCTACTAGGTTTCCAGAGGCCATTCTAGTACGCAATATTACAAATAGAAAGATTGTGGAGGAGTTACTTAAATTCTTTACTAGATAGGGACTAACAACAGAAATACAATTGGATCAAGGATCAAATTTTACCTCAAGGTTATTCAAAGAAGTTATGGATAGTTTAGGAATAAAACAATACCATCCAGAATCGTAGGGAGCGTTAGAAAGGTGGCATCAGACATTAAAGACAACGTTGAGGGCTTATTGTCAAGATTGTCCAGGAGATTGGGATAAAGGAATTCCATTCGTACTGTTTCCAATTAGGGATGCACCTAATGAGTCAACCAAATTCAGTCCTTTTGAAATAATTTGTGGTCATGAGGTAAGAGGACCACTTAAATTGATTAAGGAAAAATTGGTGAGTGAGCAGTCGGAACTTACATTATTGGATTACGTGTCAAATTTTAGGGAATAATTAAATAGAGCAGGGGAATTGGCTGGACAACATTTAAAGATTGCACAACATGTGATGAAATGTGTCGTGGACAAGAAAGCAAAAGTTCGTAGTTTTGCCAGTGCAGATAAAGTTTTAGTATTGTTACCTGTGGTAGGTGAACCGTTAAAAGCAAGATTTTGTGGACCTTACCAGATTGTAAGGAAATTACGTGAGGTGAATTATGTGGTAAGAACGCCAGGTTGAAGGAAAACTCAATGTGTGTCTCATGTGAATATGCTTCAAAGGTACTTTGAAAGGGAAGGAGAGCAAAAGGAATAGGTTTTAATGATTCTAACTCAAAGTGAAGAACCGAATCCAGATGACTTTGAATTTGACATCCCTCAAATTAAATTGGAAAACGAGGATGTTCTTAAAAATTGGGATAAATTGTTGAGTTACCTTTCAGAGGAAAACCAAACTGACCTGAAAGAGTGATTGATGTCACATGGGCAAGTTTGTGGAGATAAATTGGGAAGTACTAAAATGGCTACACATGACATAGATGTGGGAAATACTGTTCCAATTAAACAACATCCATATAGACTTAACCCTTTAAAATTGGCACAGCCTAACATGGAAATTGAAAGCATGCTCAAAAATGGCATAATTGAAGTGGATTGCAGCCAATGGAGCTCAACTATAGTGATGGGACTGAAACCGGATGGTAGCCAACAGTTGTGTGTGGACTATAGAAAGGTTAATGCAGTTACAAGAACAGACGCTTATCCTATCCCATGTTTGTAGGATTGCATTGAGAAGATGGGACAATCAGCTTTTATTTCCAAACTGGATTTACTTAAAGGTTACTGGCAAGTACCTTTATCCGAAAGGGTGAAGGAGATTTCAGCTTTTGTGACTCCAGATGGTATATACCAATTCAAAGTTATGCCATTTGGTATGAAAAACGCACCAGCCACATCTAACAAAGTCGTTTCAGGATTACCCAATTGTGCGGTATACATCGATGATCTGGTCATTTTTAGTCAGACATGGAAAGAACATTTGAAGCATCTGATGGAGTTATTCGATCGACTTCAGGAGGCGGATTTGGTGGTAAACCTAGCCAAAAGTGAATTTGGAAAAGCCCGAGTCACTTTCCTTGGCCATACAATCGGACAGGGTCGAATGGTCACGCGGGATGTGAAAACAACAGTTATTGTGGAGTTTCCGATACCCTTGACACAAAGGGAAATAATGCGATTTCTTGGCATGAGTAGATTTTACTGGAAATTTGTACCGAACTTTAGCAGTGTGGTCACTCCACTGATGGACTTGTTAAAGAAGCGTAGCAAATTTCAGTGGACAGAGGAGTGTCAACAGGTATTTTACGGCCTGAAGGCTGTGTTAACCACTGCATCTGTGTTGGCCATCCCAAATTATACAAAACCATTCAAAGTGGCTGTTGATGCAAGTGATGTGGGCATAGGTGGGTACTTTTACAAGAGGACGACGAAGGTTTCAAGCGGCCTATTGGTTATTTTTTGAAGAAATTAAATAAGCACTAGAAGAAGTGTTCAATGATTGAGCTTGGCGCTGGCTTTGCAACATTTTCAAATTTATATTACCAGCAATTCGTCTGAAACAATTATATATACTGATCATAATCCGTTGACTTTTTTGGAGTGATTCCGGAATAACAATGCCAGACTGTTTCGATGCAGTTTATTGTTACAGCCATTTCATTTAAAAATAATACATGTGGCAGGACGAGAAAACGTGATAGCCGATGCTTTGTCACGAATGTGATGAAGAGAAGCAGGTTCGGTGGAGGAAGATGAACTAAAATGGACTATGTTATTCTAAATGTTTGCGTGTTCTGCTTTGTTAAACGAAAAAGTATATTTACTGTCAATGTTGTTTAAAAGAAAGTGAAAAGGTGAAAAATGAAACCATCTTAAAGTTGATGGTTTATTTTCTTCTCTTGGGGGGAGGTATCATGGGAATGTCACTTTGAGAAATGTTTGTCTTCTCAAGTGGCTGCAATGATGTCAGTGTGTGGGTGGAGCTGGGCTCTGGCTCTGCTCTTTACTTTAGTTTTGAGCTGGAAGATGTTTTTGGCTCTGAGTTTTAATTTCATTTTCAGTTGGAGAGCTGCATTCAAACCAAGGAGGTGTATTTTGGTCTTTCTCTCTGCATGCTAAAGAATGTCTCCAGATCACTTGATGATTTCAAAGTAATACCTGTTTCTGTAAGGAATGCAAACCTACTGTCTTTGTTAAAAAGGGTCTTTGATTTATGGATGTTATTTGGAAGGTTACTAAGGGTTACCTATAGAGTATTGTATCTTTGGAGGGAGTATCAGTGTTGGTAGTTGATAAGACGCTTACTGCGTGTTTATAAAATGTTAACTGGATTCATAGAATAAACATTGTTTTGCATCACACCTGTAAAGCGGGCAGCCTTGTGCTCCCCATAACCAAAATCTATTAAAAGTTTGGGTCAGGTTAACTCCATGATATACTTTGGTGTTCTCTAAACTATGGCCCATAATACCACATTCTAACTTTTTGTTTGTTTTTAGTTTTCAGATTTTGCACCTCTCAGAACTTTGTTCCAAATTTGTTCCTCTATATCTTTCCTGCTAGTTGGTAGTCTACAGAATACATGGCCTGTTGTTTCTTAAGCTAGAAACAAGTAGATTCTGTTATTGGTTCCTTTTGGACAGTTTTCCTTTCCAACAATGTACTATTTTCCTGAATCAATACTGTGCCCACTTCATCTTTCTTTCCTTCTCTATCTTTCACGAGCCCACAGTGGTATCATGGGTTAATAGAATAGATATGTTAATGAGCAATGTTGGTGATAATGTATTAGTGTCATCAGGCAGTCACGTGCCAGACTCTCTCTCTCCAGAGGAAGAGGATAGAACACCCTGTATTCAGGAGAGACAAACCTACTCTGCAATCTGTTTATATCTGGCATTAATAAATCAGCTTAAAGCAAGTGCCAGGATGAGACTACAGCCAGTCTAGGGAAGATAGGCCATGCATAGCTGTAGCACAGAACTATGTCAAGAATCCATAGTGGCAAGATCATAGTGGCAATATGAAGCTCACACTACATCCAGGAACATTTTAATACCACGCCCCTTTTTTGAATTAGATCTCCATGATCGCCACAACATCACAGGGCGGGATTTACTGACCACCCCACCATGTGGCTTTTGGCAGCGGAAGCAGCCCGCCAGCGAGATCTACTGTTCCCGCCGTTGTCAATGGGATTTCCTATTGACTACACCCCTAATCGCCGGCAAACCTGCACGCCGGCATGGGTTCCGGAATTTCCTGTCGGCGTGAACAGCTGGTAAATCCCACCCATAGTTCCACTTAGTTATCTATGCCTATAGCTCACCAGCCTGATTTATCACACTCTGTGCCTTCACATGCAATATAAACAGAAATGAGACCTCATTGAATTCCCTCTTCCTTTGACCTGACTTATTGTCAGACCATTCCAGTGGTATTGTCGCTGGATAAATAATCCAGAGACCCAGGGTAATGATCTGGGGATCTGGGTTCGAATCCCACCACAGCAGGTGGTGGAATTTAAACCCAATAAAATATCTGGAATTAAAAGACTAATGATGACTATGAAACCATTGTCGATTGTTGTAAAAACCCATCTGGTTCACTAATGCCTTTTAGGGAAGGAAATCTGCCATGCTTATCTGGTCTGGCCTACATGTGACTCCAGGCCCACAGCAATGTGGTTGATACTTAAATGCCCTCTGCAAACCACAAAGTTGAATTCAACCGCTACAAAATAAAAACATGAAAAGGACTGGAACCGGACAGATCACCTGGCATCGACCTAGGAACTGGAAAAGACAATGGCAAATCCAGCCCTGCCGACCCTGCAAAGTCCTCCTTACTAATATATGGAGGCTTGGGCTAAAGTTGGGAGAGGTGTCTCACAGACTAGTCAAGCAACAACCTGACATAGTCATACTGACAATATCATACTTTACAGACAATGTCCCAGACATCTCCATCACCATTCCTGGGTATGTCCTGTCTCACTGGCAGGACAAACCCAGCAGAGGTGGCAGCACAGTGGCAAACAGTCAGGAGAGAGTTGCCCTGAGATTCCTGAACGTTGACTCTGGACTCCATGAAGTCTCATAGTTTCAGGTTAAACATGGACAAGGAAATCACCTGCTAATTACTAAGTACCATCCACCATCAGCTGATGAATCAGTATTCCTCCATGTTAAACACCACTTGGAAGAAGCACTGAGGATGGCAAGGGCACAGAATGTATTCTGGGTGGGGGACTTCAATGTCCATCAACAAGAGTGGCTCTGTAGTACCACACAGACCGAGCTGGCTGGGTCCTAAAGGACATAGCTGCTAGGTTGGGACTGCAGCAGGTGGTGAGGGAACAAACCCGAGAGAAAAACATACTTGACCTCATCCTCACCAACCTGCTGAAGACTGAGTGGTCATCATTCTCCTGCCTTGTATAGGGACCCACTGACAGTGGCTACATAGGCCCATCGCCCTTGAGTGACGTTACCTAGACCAGTGTTTCTCAAACTTTTTTTTCAAGGATTCAGTTTTGGCAACCAGCCAATCTTTGGGACCCATGCCGGCTGACCTTCATGATCCAGTCTGGCCAGTCTTCGCGACACAGGCGACCGACCGTCATGACACAAGCCATGTTTGTTTATCTTTTATTGCAAAAGGGGAGCCTGCTTTCTCCTCACAATCTCACTTGAATCCGGGTCAAACGAGGAGAGGCCAATGCACATATCACGTGCAGATCTCAGCCAGTTTCTTTGTTCCATTTTCATCTTTACGGAAACGGAAAATCCAGCCTCACACATGTAGGTCATTGTGAAAGGCAATAGCAACAAAATGCTTGTTTTACCCAGCACTGTATACTCCTGTGAGATGCTACTTCAGGATGCTGATACCTGGTTGGGCTCTTGGCACTATTAATGTGCTATTACACGTATGCTGCAGCAGGGTAGTCTTTTAATCTGGAGTCAGCTGTATGTTAATAATGACCTCTGGGGTATCAACCTCAAAAGTAATGTTTCACACACCATTCCTCGTTCAAATTCAGAAACTTCTCTCATTTGCCAGTACTTCCCTCCAGGTAACACAACTGGGATTTGCCTCCTTATTTACATTGTCACAATTGACAAATCCATACCTCAAGAAATCATGGGCGGGATTCTCCGACCCCCCACCGGGTTGGAGAATCCCCGGGGGACGGCATGAATCCCGCCCCGCCACTCCGACGCCGGCTGCCGTATTCTCCGGTGACGGTTTTTGGGCGGGGACAGGGATCATGCCACGCCGGTCGGGGGCCGTTGGCAGCGGCCCCCCCCGACAATTCTCTGGGCCCCGATGAGCTGAGCGGCCGTCGGTTTCTGGCCAGTCCTGCCGGTGTGAAATGGACATGGTCCCACACGGCAGGACCTGGCTGGTAGGCCGGCTGGTGCAGTCCTTGGGGGGGGGTGCAGGGATATCCGGCCCTGGGGGGGGCCCCCACAGTGGCCTGGCCCGCGATTGGGGCCCACTGATCTGCGGGCGGGCCTGTGCCATGGGGGCACTACTTCCTTCCGCGCCGGCCTCTGTAGGGCTCCGCCATGGCCAGCGCAGAGAAGACACCCCCGTGCGCATGCGCGGAACCACACCGGCGGTTCTGCGCATGCGCTAACTCGTGCCGGCCCTTCGGCGCCGGTTGGCGCAGTGCCAACCACTCCGCCGCTGGCCTCCCCCGAAGTGCAGAGGAGTCAGCAACTTCCAGTTGGCCCGATGCCAGAGTGGTTCGCGCCATTTTTATATGCCAGCGTCCGGCCATCAGGGGATTTGGGAGAACCCCGCCCCATCTTTATACGAGTTACGTTTCTTTTTTCAGGGTAGTTAACCAGAGGCCCTGGAGCTCTAAGACTACCACTGCTCAGTCTCCCCTAGACTCTCCGGTGCAGCACTCTCCAGCTGGTTCTGATGTCAGAAATTCGCCAATGGATAAACTGCCTATTTGAGTCTCTGGCCGTCTCTTACTTTTCAAAAAAAAAACATTGATCTTCACAGTTCACTTGCCTTGCTTGCCAACAGCTACAAAATCAAAACAACTCTGCTCCCTGCTTTGACGCCAAAAGCACCTTCCTGGACGGCGTTTCACATTAATTCTACATGCAGGGCACGTGACCTACTCTCTGCTGCCGCTTCTGGCCAGAAGACACCATGCAGCGTAATCTGTATCTCCATTAAAAAGGCAGCAGCTGCTGCAATTCTATGTGTAAAAGCCGGTAGCGGCAGTTTGGCGCTTCTCCCGCAATCGGCACCACTGCGGGAATGGCAGGACTGATCACTCCCAGCACCCTCCTATGACCCGAGTTTGAAAAACCCTGACCTAGACCCTTGGAGTTGAGAACAGGGTGGCCAGAAAGAGAGCTGTGTGATGAGGGTGGGGGGCGGGGATTGGTGAGCTGATGGGCAGAGCCTGAACTCAGGAGAACCTTGGGGCAATGAGGACTTTCCTGGTATGCCACACAGGCCCGACCTTGAGCCTTGGAATAACCTGTTGGCAAGGTTTAGTGCATGCGTGACTTTCACCAATGGGAATGGGTGCCCTCCTCCTCCACGGGGTGCCATGTCCATGAGGACATGGAACAGGTGCCGCACTCTCTCTCTGTTGAGACGCAGTTTCTGTGCGTCAGTTCATTGAAGGACCAATGACTCCTGTGCACCTTGGCACATCACTGACCTCCCCATCTGGCTCCCTCCCCAGCCAGGTGGGTGGCCAGGACATCAAGATGTGCAATGCCCCCCCTCAATGTGGTGTCACCTCCAGCCTGCAATGACAGCGATAAGTGCAGCGAGGGCAGCCTCCGCGGGATTGACTCCAACAAACATTTTTGTATCCGGAAGGATTCGAGGAGAGTGGCCGACAATTAGTTAGGTCTTCCATTCCGGGGCCCTCATATCACCCAAGCCTCTACTACTCTTACTGTGACCGTCCTGCCTTCTCTCAGAGTACCATCCAGGGAGTCAGTTGTGCTGGGAAAGTTCGCTCTGCAAGCTCATTCCCGTGCTCAGCTGTCCTCTGCTCATCCAGACTTACCCATCAGCCGGCTGTGAGAGGCTGTGAAGCCCTGCTCTTTAGTGTTTGATTATAGGAAGTTGTCTCTATGATGTGATGCTCCTGGAGAACAGGCACACTGTTCAGGCATCAAAGGTTGCAGGAGATCCAGTACATTAATCATCCTCTCAGACATGGCACCTGTTCCTTTGAGGAGGCACTTGCGAGTTCAGCAATGTGATGGGCTCTCACAACTAACAAGGCTAACCCTCCCTTAAATAGCCTTCAGCTGTGAAGGTAGAGGCTGCTCACAATCAAAGGGGGTGAAATTGACTTTCATGAGAAAAACTGTAGTAGGATTCTCGCCTGGAAGAGTTTGGTAGGACAGACAGGCTGCGTCTGTGGTTGCCCCTGTTATGTGTCTCCACAATATTTAAAGATGGCTGGAAGGCCTCACAGATGAGGCTCTAGCCCCCCGAACAACCCCAATCCCCCTGAAAGGCCCCCCCCCCGCCTCCCGAGCACTAGGGCAGCAACTTCAGTGCCATTGAGCTGCATGCCTCTAAATGGAAAAGGCTACTCACCTCCTCACTTCGCCTCAGTCCCCATTGCACCAGCTTCCCGTGTTTCTAAACGACGCCCGCGTGACTTCTTGCTGGCTAGTCGGGTGACTCCCGAGAGGTCGCTGCATTCAATTTCGCTAATGAGATTGAAATGAATGCAAATTAGGCTTAATGACCTTCTCGCCATTTTTGGGCGTGATCCAGATCTTGGCATTGGGAGCGTGCCGGGAGAATTGGAAAATGGATCGCACCCAGCGTGAATTTTGATCTGGGCCTCTCCCGTGATTCACCCGGCGTCCCCGAATCGGCACCGGGTGCAATGCAGTGTGAAAATTGGGCCCAATTACTTTGGGGATGATTTTGGGGTCGCAGAGGTGGCATGGTGGCACAGTGGCTAGCACTCCTGCCTCACAGCTTCAGGGTCCCGGGTTCAGTTCCGGTATCTGTCTGTGGAGTTTGCACTTTCTCCCTGTGTCTGCGTGGGCTTCCTCCAGATGCTCTGGTTTACTCCCACAGGCCAAAGACGTGCAGGTTAGATGGATTGGCCATGCTAAATTGCCCCTTAGTGTCCTAAAGGTTAGGTGGGGTTACTGGGTTACGATATAGAGTCGGGGGTGGGCAAGTTAGGATCGGGGCATAGGTGCTCTTTCCAAGGGTCGGTGTAGATTCAATGGGCCAAATGGCCTCCTTCTGCACTGTAGAGATCCGATGATTCTATGATACAGAAGCGATTTACTAGAATGTCTCCAAGGATGGTGCCTCGATCATTGTGGAGCCAGCCTTGCCGGCTCCAACAGGCTCCACCCCACCTCTAATTATCCATACCCTTTAAAGGCCATTGTTGGATTTGTGTCCATCACATCATCAGTGCATTACAAATCCGAACAACTTGTTTCATATGAATGCTTTCCCACATGTTGCCTCTGATTATTTTGCCATTCACCTTAAATCAGTGCCCTCTGCTTATCAACCTTTTAGCCATTGGAAACACTTTCTCCTTACTCTATTTAAATCCTTTATGACTTTTAACAGCTTTACCAAAGCCCTTGTTAACCTTTTGTTCTGTGAGGAGAACACCAGCTTCTTCATTCGGTCCACATTTCAGTAATCCCACAACATTGAAAGCACTCTAGTCAATCATTTCTTTATCCTCGATGGCTTCCAAGGATGGTGCCGCGATCTCTGTGGAGGATCAGCACCACACCACAAAAGTGCCAATCTGTGCCAACTTATGTCAGGGCAGTGCCAGGGGGGTCCCTCTGGGGAGGCCAATTGTCAGGGGGCTCCTATTATGTGTGCTGCAGGGGAGAAGAGTGGCAGGACCATTGAAGGGGGAGACTTGGCAGTGACGGGAGTGAGTGAGCAGTGAGGAGGGTACCTGGCAGTGAGAGGGGAGCGCCAGCGAATTGTTGCGATGGTTGTGCAGGGGTGCCCCCGTTAATTGTGCAGGGGGAGGAGGGGGAGGGGAAGAGGGCCCAAATAATTGTGTGTAGGGAGAGCCCCTCTGCAGATAATCCTCAATCCAGTTTCCTGGCTTATCCCCATAAACCTTGCTTCCCTTACTGATTAAAAACGGTCTACCTGAGCATTGAACATACTTTAAAATAAAACATTTAGAGTACCCAATTCATTTTTTCAATTAAGGGACAATTTAGCGTGGCCAATCCTCCTACCCTGCACATCTTTGGGTTGTGGGGGCGAAACCCACGCAAAAGGGGAGAATATGCCAACTCCACACGGACAATGACCCAGAGCCAGGATCGAACCTGGGACCTTGGCGCCATGAAGCAGCAATGCTAACCACTGCACCACCGTGTTGCCCGCCTTGAACATACTTAACGACCAAACCTCTACAGCTCTCTGTGGGAAAGAATTCCACAGATTCACTACCCTCTGAGAGAAAAAATTCCCCCCCGTCTCTGCCTCAAATGGACAACCCCTTATTCTGAGATTATGCCCTCTGTTCCTAGACTCTCCCACAAGGGGAAACAAGCTCTCAGTATCTGCCCTGTCAAGCCCCTGAAACCCAATAGTCTCAATAAGGTCACCTCTCATTCTTCTAAACTCTAATGAGCGCAGGTCCAACCTATTCAACTTCTTCTCTTAAGAAACTCGCTCCATACCTGGGGATCAACCTAATGAACTTTCTCTCGACTGCTTCTAATGTCCCTAAATAAGCGGAGCAAAACTGTTCACAGTATTCCAGGTGCGGTCTAATTAGTGGCTGATATAGTTTAAACAAGACTTGCTTATTTTTATACTCCATTCCCTTTGAAATAAAGGCCAACATTCTCTTTGCCTTCCCTGTTACCTTGCATGCTGGCCTCTTGTGACTTCTGCATGAGAACCGCCAAATGCCTCTGTGCTGCAGCTTTCTGCAGTTTTTCTCCATTCAAATAATATTTTTCTCCTTTATTTTTTTCTGCCAAAGTGCATAACTGATGCGACCATCAATTCACACGAGACGGAGAGTTGAAGTGAACAATGATTTTAATCAGCTAGAACTGTGCCTGCCTGCGACTGCTCTGTACTGAGTGCCGCCTACAGGCTGCAGCTCTATATACCTCCCGCGAGGGGGTGGAGCCAGAGGTGGAGCCCACAAGGGCACCAACATAATACAATACAATGTAATGCAATTACAATGGTGAATGGTAGCAGTAATACATTCACCACATTAACAATCGAAGTCCAGCGGGGGTGAAGTGGGCTCACAGATCGAGTCTGTCCAGCGCCTTGATCATTCGCTGCGATCGCCTGAGCTCTGGTTTCGCTGCGGGCACGGGTGTTGAACTCATTGTTGTGGGCATGGGTGTTTGGCTCGTGGACTCCGTGAGCATCTCTTCTGGAGCTTCATCACTGTAGGTTGGCGATGGGGTGAGGGGCGGTGTCGGCCATGTAGGGGTGGGGGCGGTGTTCGGTGTAGGGTGGGGGGGTTAGGTGATGGTGTCAGGGGAACCGGTGGGTGCCAGATCCCGGAGGGAGACTGTATCTTGTCGGCCGTCGTGGTGCACCACGTAGGCATACTGGGGGTTGGCGTGAAGGAGTTGGACCCTCTTGACCAGGTGGTCGGACTTATGGCTCCTCACATGCTGTCGGAGGACAGGCCCCGGTGTTGTCAGCCAGGGCGGAAGCGAGACCTCGGAGGTGGATTTCCTGGGGAAAACAAATAGGCGGTCATGAGGTGTCTCGTTCGTTCGTGCAGAGGAGCGACCTAATGGAGTGGAGCGCGTCGGGGAGGACCTCCTGCCAGCGGGAAACTGGGAGACTCCTAGACTGTAGGGTCAGAAGGACGGCCTTCCATACCATCGCGTTCTCCCTCTCCACCTGCCCGTTTCCCTGGGGGTTGTAGCTGGTAGTCCTGCTCGAGGCGATGCCCTTACCGAGCAGGTACTGACGCAGCTCATCGCTCATAAACGAGGAGCCCCGGTCACTGTGGAGGTCCGTAGGAAAATCGAACAAGGTGAAGATACTATGCAGGGCCTTAATGACAGTGGCCGCGGTCATGTCGGGGCATGGTATGGCAAAGGGAGAACGGGAATACTCGTCAACGACGTTAAGAAAATATGCGTTGCGGTCAGTGGAGAGAAGGGGCCCTTTGAAATCGATGCTGAGGCGCTCAAAGGGCCGGGATGCCTTCACCAGGTGGGCCTTGTCTGGACGATAGAAGTGTGGCTTACACTCCGCGCAGACTTGGCAGTCCCTGGTCATGGCCCTGACCTGGTGGAGTAGGGCAGGTTGCAGGCCTTGATGAAGTGGTGAAGCTGGGTGACCCCGGGGTGACAGACGTCATTGCGGATGGCCCGGAGTCAGTCATCCTGCGCGCTGGCGCATGTGCCGCGGGACAGGGCACCTGGGAGCTCGTTGAGCTTCCTGGGACGATACACAATATCGTAATTATAGGTGGAGAATTCAATCCTCCACCTCAAGATTTTATCATTCTTGATCTTGCCCCGCTGTGTATTGTTGAACATAAAGGCTACCGATCATTGGTCGGTGAACCTCCTACCAGCGAGGTAGTGCCTCCAATGCCGCACACTTCCACAATGGTTTGAGCTTCTTTTTCGACTGAGGAGCATCAAATCTCGGAGGCATTGAGGGTACGGGAAAAAAAGGCTACGGGCCTGCCTGCCTGGTTAAGGGTAGCGGCCAGGGCGACATCTGATGCGTCGCTCTCCACCTGGAAGGGGATGGACTCGTCCACCGTGTGCATCATGGATTTGATAATATCTGCCTTGATGCGGCTGAAGGCCAGGCGGGCCTCAGTCGTCAGGGGGAAGATGGTGGCTTTGATAAGTGGGCGGGCTTTTTCCGCATAGTTGGGGACCCACTGGGCATAATATGACAAGAATCCGAGGCATCCTTTCAGGGCCTTGGGGCAGTGGGGGATGGGGAGTTGCAGGATGGGGCGCATGTGGTCGGGGTCGGGCCCTAGGACTCCGTTTTCCACGACATAGCCGAGGATGGCCAGTCGGGTTGTGCGGAAAACACATTTCTCCTTGTTATAGGTGAGATTGAGGGCTTGGGCGGTATGGAGAAACTTCTGAAGATTGGCGTCGTGGTCTAGCTGATCATGGCCGCAGATGGTGACGTTGTCCAAGTATGGAAATGTGGCCCGCAGCTCGTACTGGTCCACCATTCGGTCCATCGTTCTTTGGAAGACCGAGACCCCGTTGGTGACGCCGAAGGGGACCCGGAGGAAGTGGAAGAGGTGACCGTCTGCCTCAAAGGCCGTGTAGTGGCGATCTTCCAGGTGGATTGGAAGCTGGTGGCATGTGGACTTCAGATCTACCGTGGAGAACACCGAGTAGTGTGCGATCTGATTCACCATGTCCCTATCCGGGGAAGACATCGAGTTGCGTGTACCGGTTTATGGTTTGGCTGTAATCTACAACCATCTGGTTCTATTCCCCGGTCCGGACGACAACCACTTGGACTCTCCAGGGGCTAGTACTGGGCTCGATGACCCCCTCCTTCAAGAGCCGCTGGACCTCTGACTTGATATAAGTCCTGTTCTGGGCACTGTACCACCTGCTCCTGGTGGCGACGGGATTACAGTCGGCGGTGAGGGTCGTGAAGAGCGGGGGAGAGGCGACCTTCAGGGTCGCGAGGCTACATACGGTGAGAGGGGGTAGGGGCCCGCCGAACTTCAGGGTCAGGCTCCTGAGGTTGCACTGGAAGTCCAGTCCTAACAGGAGAGGAGCGCAGAGGTCGGGGAGGACATATAGTTTAAAATTGGCGTACTCGGCGCCCTGTATCGCGAGGTTCGCGGCACAGTACTCCCCGATCTACATTGAATGCGATTCGGAAGAGAGGGAGATTGTTTGGAATGTGGGGGAAATTTGGAGAGTACAGCGCCTTACCGTGTCTGGATGTATGAAGCTCTCCGTGCTCCCAGAGTCAAACAGGCAGGGCGTTTCGTGCCCATTGACCCGGACGGTCATCATCGAGTTCCTGAGGTGCTTGGGCCGTGACTGGTCGAGGGTGATAGCACCGAGCTGTGGGTAGCCGACATGTCCGGAGGTGGTGGGGCAGTCCCAAGATGGTGGCCCCCGTCGGTCGCATGTGTTGGGCGGCATTGAAGATAACGGCCAAGATGGTGGCCCCCGTCAGTCGCACGTGTCGGGCGGCATTGGAGATGGCGGCCAAGATGGCAGCCCCCATGAGTAGCACGTGTCGGGTAGGGTTAAAGATGGCTGCCCCCACGGACAGCACGAGGCTGATGATGCGTCCGAAGGGGGCGGTGCCGGCAGGCACGCAGCCACACTGCGGGGTCTGCGGGCCTGTGAGTCTGAAAGTCGGGCCTGTGATTTAGGAGCTTTGGATCTGGCCAGACAGACTTTGGCAAAGTGTCCTTTCTTGCCGCAGTCGCTATAGGTCGCGTTCCAAGCTGGGCAACGCTGCCCGAGGTGCTGGTTCAGACCATAGAAATAGCAGGGCAGCCCCCCGGGTTGGGCGGGCAGCCGCTCGGCACAGGCCTGGGACACCCTCTGGTAGGGTGTCCACGAGGGGATCGGGTGGTTGGAGGGGAAAGCATTGAGGCTCTGGAACGCTACATCTAAGGAGGTGGATAGTTTTACCGTCTCTTCTAGGTCGTGGGCGCCCTTTTCGAGCAGGCGCTGTCTGGCATAGTTGGACCGGACTCCAGCCACATAGGTATCCCGGATGGCGAGTTCCATATGCTGCGAGGTCGTGACGTCCTTGTAGTTGCAGTTTCGAGCGAGTACCTTCAGATCGCATAGGTATTCCTACAGCGATTCCCCGGGGCTTTGACGACGAGTAGTGAGGAGATGCCGCGCGCACACTTCGTTCACCTGCCTCGCATACTGCCTTTGCAGGATCGCGACCGCGTCTGCGTACGTGGTCACTTCCTCGATCTGCACGGAGATTCTGTGGCTCACCCGGACGTGGAGGAGACTCAGTTTCTGTTCCACGGTGACGTTGGGCAAGGAGGAGTCGGCGAGGTAGGCCTCAAAACAGCGGAGCCAGTGCAAAAAAATTCCTTTGGCTTCAGCTGCCTGTGGGTCGAGTTCCAGTCGATCAGGTTTGAGGGCTGCTTCCATAGCGATATTGTAGCTGATTAAACTGATGCGACCATCAATTGACGCGAGACGGAAAGTTGAAGTGAACAATGGTTTTAATCAGCTAGAACTGTGCCTGCTTGCGACTGCTCTGTGCTGAGTGCCGCCTACAGGCTGCAGCTCTATATACCACCCCCGATGGGGCGGAGCAACAGGCGGAGCCCACAAAGGCATCAACATAATACAATACAATGTAATGCAATTACAATGGTGAATGGTAGCAGTAATACATTCACAGTAACTTCATATTTTCCTACATTATATTTCATCTGCCAAGTTTTTTGCTGTGTACTGGGGACAGGCTGACAAAAGCGGAAAAGACATATAGGCCCAAAACAGGAACTACCAAATAAATCTTTGGCTGGAATTCATATTGGCCGTCTGCCAGAGCACTCAAGTCAACACAGAAACTCATTATTGCTATGTGGACCTATGTGATTACCCACTTACAGTAATTATCATGTTTACACAAAAGGACAAAAAAACCTTGCATGGGCTGCACTGTAGCACAGTGGTTAGTACTGTTGCTTCACAGCACTAGGGTCCCAGGTTCAATTCCCAGCTTGGTTCACTGTCTGTGCGGAGTCTGCACGTCTCCCTGTGTCTGCGTGGATTTCCTCCGGGTGCTCCGGTTTCCTCCCACAAGTCCCGAAAGATGTGCTTAGGTGAATTGGACATTCTGAATTCTCCTTGTGTACCCGAACAGGCGCTGGAATGTCGCGACTAGGGACTTTTCACAGTAACTTCACTGAAGTGTTAATGTAAGCCTATTTGTGACAATAAAGATTATTATTATTCCATGAATATGTAACTTTGAGATAGTAGTGATCAACTTTGCAGCAGGACGAACCATGAACAAAGAGGCCATCAGACTCCATAATTGGTTAACAGTTTGTCATACAAGAGTGTTCCAGAGGACAATGGATCATGATTGAATCACCCTGGCTGAACAGGAGTTTCCTGTTTCTTTCTGTTACTGAGTAAGTCTTGATGCAGTAATAGAACCCAGGCCAAGAGTGTGGGGGTATCCTGGCTCAGTGCCAGCAGATCCTGTAGAAAAGAAGGAACATTGAAATGCTTCGTCAGCAACAACCTGAGAATCCCCAGACACATAAATCACAGAAGGGGAGCCCTGAGCTCAAGAGAAGAAAATATCCACATCGAGTGATCGTAGCCTTCACTCAGATGGGTAATACCTAGAGCTCAATGTGAATCTGAATCATATTCTGTGTATTGATTTTGAAGTTAGTAATACCCAAATAGAGTTACAGTAGACAAGTATACTTTTTTGTGTGTCTGCCTATGCCAATCCAGCAGTGTTTTCTGGGTCAACATTGCCCACTCACTTAACCTGTCTATATCCTCAACACTAGCCTTTCCACCTATTTTTGTGTTGTCTGCAAATTTGGCAATAGTGCATTCACTTCCCTCATCCAAGCTATTAACATATATACTGTAAATAATTGTGGCAACAGTCCTGATCCCTGTGAACTCCATTAGTTACAGGTTGCCATCCTGAAAATGACCCTCTTTTTCCAACTCTCTGTTTTGTATGTTAGCTAATCCTCTATCCGCTAATATACTACCCCTAGCACCTTATTAAGTAGCCTTTTGTGCAGTACCTCGTTGAATGCATTTTGTAAATCCAAATATATTACACCTATTGGTTCCCCTTTATCGGTACAAAGATTTCTAAACAATCTGTAAGGCATGATTTCCCTTCCTGAAACCATGCTGACTTTGTCTGATTATATTTTGTGTTTCTAAATTCTCTGCTATTCCATACTTTATAATGGACTCTAACACTTTCCCAATGACAGATATCAAGATAACTGGCCTATAGTTACCTGTGTTTTCTATCTCCTTCCCTTTTTAAATAACGGTTTTACTTTGGCAGGCAAAAGTAGGAAATGGGACCAACTGGATTGCTTGCAGAAAGAGCTGCCATAGACTCGATGGGAAGAATGGCCTCCTATGCTATTCCATCTTATGATTCTATTAAATGTCTTTTCCACTGTGGGTCTGATCAATAAGGATGTTTGGAACAGCTTATCCAGTTGAAGAGATTAAAATATTAATTTATCAGTGGGGAATGTTTTATTGTTGTTGAGTGAGTTCTCTTCCCATTTTCTTAAGCTGTGGTGCAGTGAATAACTGTCAAGAGGCACCACATGACTGCAGGGTAGGTCTGTAAAGCTGTTGGTAGCCTGCACCCTCTGGTGTATGAAGAGGGTATGCAGTAGCAGTGTAGTAATGAGTTAATAATACCTGTATGACACATCGTAAACTTGAATGCAATTGCCCAGACTTTGCATTGAGGGTTGTAGACCAGGTGATCTACATAGGGATGTGTCAGTGACGGGGAAGTTCTCCCTCGCACGGCAGACACACAGCAATGTAAGAGCTGTTCAGATTGATTCTGCTCGTTCGTCTCTGGTCGTCAGTCTATGCAGCCCAGCAACTTCTACAGTTACGGGGTAATTTAGACAGAACTCTCGGTCCGCATCGATGCAGTTAAACATGCAAAATGGAAAGCTGCTGCTCGCTCACAGACAGGCTACACTATAACAATACTTCACCAATTAACTCGGCAGTGGAAGGGCGTGACATTGCTGTACTTAGCCACTCGTTACCCCACTAAATTCAGCAGAATTACAATCTGATGTAATCTTATCACATCAGATTAAAATGTTTCACACAACAATGTTTTCTGCCTCAGTGAAGCAATAAAAATATCACAAATGTTAGTTGTAGCGATATGATATAACGGCCCAAGTCTTCTGATCAAGATAGGACCCTCTATTTCTGACCCTGACCAGTCAAAAAAGAATGCCCACTTACCTGCCTTCAATTTTTCTGGGCAAACTTCCGATAAAAATTCTTCCAAACTGACTCAGCACAGGAAATCTCGGAGAATTAGGGAAGGGAATTCTTGCAAAGGGAAGTCCCCTTTTCATGGCACTAGCTGCCACAGTCAGGTAAGTAATCGTTAAATATCCAAAAACTACTTTGAAAAGCTATGAGGAGAAAGTAAGAGGGCTAAGGTGGGTCAGCTAAGTGGGTGAGAGGGTAGGGTCGATGAGATAAGTAGGTACGGATGGATCAGGTAAGAGGGCTAAGGTAGGTCAGCTAAGCGGGTGAGGGGGTAGGGCAGGTGAGATAATCAGGTAGGGTGAAGCTGACTAGGGTGGTGGAGGGGGGGGGGGGTGACAGGTGAATAGGGTGGTAGGTCAGTAGGGTGGCAGGTTGGTAGGTGGGTATCTGGTTAGATGAGCTGGATGGGGTTGTCAGGTTGTGCCAGGAGGAGTTGTCAGGCCAGGTGATGGGATCTAGTCAGCACAGATGGGGGAATTAAGTGGGATCAGGTGATCAGTTGTATAGTTACCCAGGAGTTAGACTAGGATTTTTCTGTTTACTATTTCCTGGCTAACTATCCAGGTAAGTAGGGGACTTTTTCCAGAGGGGCCTAGGGAGCAGGGGAATTGGCCATCAGTAGTTCAAACTTCCCAGGCAACTTCCACATAGTCAGAATATCGAAACTTCCGAGGAGTTCCAAAGAGCATCTTTGGGTGGGGGGGGGGGGGGGGGGGGGGGGGGAGGGGGGGGGGGGGGTAGGTCCGCTGTCTGACAATCTGGAGAGAAGATTTGGGCCAATATTCCAAAATATGTCTGCAATATTATGGGCATGTGCAACTGTTTGTGACCAGCAAGTGGCACTGACGTTCTTTAGAAACGTGGTTTGACCCACAGTATACTAAGTTTGCATCTCAAATATACCATTTAACTATTTTTTTATGGGTGGATTAGTTATAAGATATTTCAAAGTGAAAGAATACTGCTCGAACAACAAAAGAGATGCATTCCGAACATATGATTTGAGCGGATCAGCAACTGCGTAAACAGTAATAAACATAATTTGGATAGTCTTGAAAATATTTCAGATAGAGAAATTACTGAAATAAATCTATGGATAATTGCAATTTAACAGCAGCGTTATTATTTATCAGAAATAAAATGTTTTGAAATGTGTCATCTACAAATTATAAAGTATTTCAGGTATTTGGACCTCTCTGAATGACAATTCATTTTGTAATGCTAGTTAACATCGGGCTTTCTCCACGTGGCTGAATTGAGAATGCAGCAGGCCACATTCTTTTATAAAACATAGAACATTACAGCGCAGTACAGGCCCTTCGGCCCTCGATGTTGCACCGACCTGTGAAACCAATCTAAAGCCCATCTACACTATTCCATTATCATCCAGATGTTTATCCAATGACCATTTGAATGCCCTTAATGTTGGCGAGTCCACTACTGTTGCAGGCAGGGCATTCCACGCCCTTACTACTCTCTGAGTAAAGAACCTACCTCTGACATCTGTCCTATATCTATCTCCCCTCAATTGAAAGCTATGTCCCCTCATGCTAGCCATCACCATCCGAGGAAAAAGGCTCTCACTATCCACCCTATCTAATCCTCTGATTATCTTGTATGCCTCAATTAAGTCACCTCTTAACCTTCTTCTCTCTAACGAAAACAGCCTCAAGTCCCTCATCCTTTCCTCGTCAGATCTTCCCTCCATACCAAGCAACATCCTGGTAAATTTCCTCTGCACCCTTTCCAATGCTTCCACATCCTTCCTATAATGCGGCGACCAGAACTGCACACAATACTCCAAATGCAGCCGCACCAGAGTTTTGTACAGGTGCAACGTGACCTCATGGCTCCGAAACTCAATCCCTCTACCAATAAAAGTCAACACATCGTACGCCTTCTTAAAAACCCTGTCAACCTGGGTGGCAACTTTCAGGGATCTATGTACATGGACACCGAGATCTCTCTGTTCATCCAAACTATCAAGAATCTTACCATTAGCCCAGTACTGTCTTCCTGTTATTCCTTCCAAAATGAGTCACCTCACACTTTTCTGCATTAAAATCCTTCACAAAATCATGCACACCTAACACCTCTGCCCTCTCCAACTTCACTGGCTGAATTTACTCTGCCAAATTGGCCCATAAAATCCCCTTAACAAATCCCTCCTCATCCACTTCAATAATTGATCTCCTCTAGCTCCATGTTGCTCAGACATCCTCTGTTCCTCCATCACCACTCTGCTCTTTGTGTCTCAGCCTCTCTGTTTTACCAGCAGTGACCAATGATTCACCCACAATTGCCCCTTCATTGGGACTCCCTTCCTAAATCACTCTACCACTTCACCCCGCCCTCTGGTTTCAAAACTCTTTTCAAGTTACCCATCCCAATAACTGCATTTCTCTAATACCCACCTCCTCCACTACACTCAGGCAATTTTCTACCCCCTTTATTATTTGCTGTCCAGTGACCCACATTTCTCCTATTCAGTAAATTGCTTAGAGACATTTGCCTCACTTAAAGAACTTGTATTTCTAAACATGCCTTAAGTTACTTTTCAGATTATTGCAGCCAGTCAGGTGTGAAGGTGCACAGTATTCAACTAACAAACATTCTGAGTTCAATTTAATGTTGAATGTAACTTGAAACAAACCTTCACGAGCCGCATGTCTCGTAAGTTTGATTAAAATTGCACAATGAAATCCAATATACTCAAATATATGAAATCCAAAACACAGTTTATCATAACATTTAAAAAATCTGATTACTCTTGTCAAACTGTTCCCAGTATTAGTTATTTGTTTTAAGCTCTGTATATGTAATTTCCAATAATTGGAAGGAATTATAACTGAAATGCTGCCTGAAGAGTTTTAATTTTAAATGCCATTATTGTTTTAAAAGTGTCAATAGTGTTCAAATCGGTCGGTGAACATCCAATAAATATTTTCCTAGTAAAATTCTTTATTCTGATTATGTGAAATGTTCACACTTTCTTCTATCATGCTGGCAAATTACATAATGGATGTGGTAACTATGTGGTTGCAAACGCAACTGTCAAAGCTCACCAATATGTTTACATACGTGATTACAGTTCATCAGTGTCTTACAGGGTGTATTGCAATTTTAGGGAGACAATAAATGTATTAAATGTCCAACCTTTTCCCTTGAAATTTATGGTCTTGTCAAAATCTCTTACATATTACAATCTTAATCTGAATTAGCAGAAGGATTATCCCATTGCTGGTTGTCACAGAGACATTGACAATATTGTGTATTTGTTACAATTTTATACCTTAAGTGGTGTTCTTTAGAGATCTGAAGGAAATGCATTAAAGATGAATATTGGGTTGGCAGAGTTGAAAGTATATTATTCTGATACACATTGCCACCCAATCTTCCACTAAAGGAACATTGCATCTCCTCTATCTGGTCTGAAGTTAAAAAGATGAAAGAGTAATGATAATCAAGTCCCACTCGCACCACAAACCTCCTGGTTCCATCGTAAGCCATTGGCTTTGAGCAGAATTTACATTACAGAATGTATCTATGCTTCACATAGAGGCTGTGCTCCAGCAAAACCAATAAATTACATTTGAATAGCACTCTTGGCACAAAAGAATCCCAAGGACTTAAAGGTGGCATGAGGAATAAAGATGCTGTGCCAACGAAGGGGAGATTTAAGAGATGACCAAATGCTTGGTTGGATTTCAAAGAACGTTTGAAAGGAAAAGAGGGAAGTAGAGAAACTTGCAGAGAGAATGGCCTCTAACAAGAGCTTAACAGTGGTGTCAATGCTGCAATTAAATGGGATCAGGTAAAGAACATTTATACATGACAACAAGAAGAAAATTATTTCTCAAACAGACATACTTCAATGGTTATTGCATTATGAAATAGAAGTTATTCACTATATTCTAATTTGTTTATTTGCCTTGGTTACAGTGTTTTTCAATTAGGTCCAAATTTGTCCAAAACGTTCTTTTCTTTCTAGATATATTGATCTTCCAGCGAAGGTGCCCAAACTCAGATATGGTACTCAATTTTATTTCTGGAATCATTCTAAAGCTTGGAAAACTGAACAAGGTTCCTGTTGATCTCGGAGATATTTCTACAGCCTGTATCAGAGATAGAACATTGGTGACATTAGATAAAACCCTAGTGCAAAGAATTGCTGCTACCATTCACTACACAATGATAACATAATAGGTTTCTGTCTGTTAGACTTATGCCATACAGTTTCTGGCAGAACTAAGAACAGAATTCTCTGAACGGAAGATGCACCATTCATTGTTGACTCACAGCTGCTGTCAGAAGGTGCACTTCAGAAAGCACATCTAATGACATGTCTTGCAATTCATTTTCAAACTTGTGCATTATCGATGCTTTTGTCAATGTTAATCTTGCAAGACTCTTAACCAAGCTACCCATGGAGAATTCCACGCAAACATGTGCAGTACACAGTACAAATTGTTAATAATGAACCTGTGCAACATTAAACTTTAATAAATCTGGAAAAATACAGACCAAAAGACACATGAAAATATAATACATAAACATTTTTACTGTAAATATTGCTAATGTTGCTGTTAACGCTATGCTTCTGAAATCACTCAACAGAAATTTGAGAATATTTTCAATGACTTAGAAAAACGGATTAAACAATGGGCAAGCACGCATAATTGCTTTACAGCTCCAGGGTCCCAGGTTCGATTCCCGGCTTGGGTCACTGTCTGTGCGGAGTCTGCACGTTCTCCCCGTGTGTGCGTGGGTTTCCTCCGGGTGCTCCGGTTTCCTCCCACAGTCCAAAGACGTGCAGGTTAGGTGGATTGGCCATGCTAAATTGGCCTTAGGGTTGGTTGAGTGGGGTTACTGGGTTATGGGGATAGGGTGGTGTGGGCCTCGGTAAGGTGCTCTTTCCAAGAGCCGGTGCAGACTCGATGGGCCGAATGGCCTCCTTCTGCGCTGTAAATTCTATGATCTATGATAATGTACGGTCAAACAAAATATAGTGATTATGTTGAAACCTAGAATTTTTGACTGAATTATGTTAAATTGGCTCATTTGGAGAGCCGGTGAAGACGTGATGGGAAAAATGGCCTCCTTTTGCATTATAACAATTCTGTGTTTCTGTGAAAATTATGAGTTATGCTTTCGTAGGCTGTTCAGTTTTCACTTCACTCGCGTTGAATAAGGGGCCTAAACGGGGAACATGCGGCCAAGGCCACACTCAGCCTTGTTTTTTTACAATGGGGGAGCTCCACTCATCAGAACTCCCCATTGTAGCGAGAGATCGGGACGCCATTTAAAAAGGCGTTGCGAGCTGCGTAGATCTCGGGAGTTTACCGGCCATGCTGTGCCATGGCGGGCTACTCTTCCGGTTCAGCGTGGCAGGACGATCACGCCCACTGTCGGTTATATTCAGTCCTCATCACCACATCTGCCACGCACTTATACAAATCAGTTACAGTTTCTACTTTGTGCTTGCGAGACATGCTAATCTCTGAGCAACCATTTTAATGGATAGGTAAATTGTAAATAATTATTCACTTTCCCTTGGGTTCTCGAGATTCTGTCTGATATTTTTTTGATAAACAATTTCATTAAGACATTTTGGCATAGTAAACAACAACAATATAAAACAGTGTGCAAAGAACAATCAACATAGTGCAAGAAAACCAGCTGCCCTCCTACAAGGACCAGCCTAACTATCCCCCTGATTACGTTACCCTAACCCCCCCCCCCCCCCCCCCCCCCCCCCCCCCCGCCGCTGACGATTGATTTTCCGCGAAGAAGCCGATAAATGGTTGCCACCTCCGGGTGAACCCTGACAGTGACCCTTCCAAAGCGAACTTAATTTTCTCCATATCCAATAGCCAGGCCTCCGACTTCGGGGGTTTTGAGTCCCTCCATGCCAACTGAATTCGTCCCCGGGCTACCAGGGAAGCAAAGGCCAAAACATCGGCCTCTCTCTCCTCCTGGACTCCCGGGTCCTCCAAAACCCCCAAAATTGCCACCTCTGGACTCATCACCACCCTTGTTTTCAGTACCCGGGACATAACGTCCGCGAATTCCTGTCAGTAACCCCTGAGTTTTGGACATGCCCAGAACATGTGGACATGGTTCGCTGGTCTTCCCGAACATCTGGCGCACCTGTCCTACAATCGAAAAAATTTACTCATCCGGGCCACTGTCATGTGGACCCGGTGGACGACTTTGAATTGAATCAGGCTGAGCCTAGCGCATGTTGCGGTCGCATTTACCCTGCTCAATGCCTCCGCCCATAAGCCCTCTTCCATCTCAACCCCGAGCTCCTCTTCCCATTTAAGCTTCAGCCCCTCGATCTGCGTCTCCTCTGCTCCCATAAGTATATATCCGAGACACTCCTCTCCCCCACCCATCCACTGGACACGACCCTGTCCTAGATCCCCCTAAGTGGCAGGCGTGGGAAGGATGGAATCTATCTGCGTAGAAAGTTCCACACCTGCAAGTACCTTAACTCATTCCCTCTCGCCAGCCCAAATTTCTCCTCTAACGCCCTCATGCTCGGGAAGCTCCCTTCCAAGAACAAATCCCCCATCCTCTCAATCCCAGCCCTCCGCCATGCTCGGAACCCACCTTGCATATTCCTCGGGGCAAACCGATGATTGTCGCAGATTGGGGACCAAACCGATGCTCTCACTTCCCCCACGTGCCTTCTCCATTGGCCCCAGATCCGCAAAGTCGCCACCACTATAGGGCTGGTGGAGTACCGTGCCGGCGGGAGCGGCAGGGGTGCCGTAACCAGGACTGCCAAGCTGGTGCCCCTGCACAAAGCGGCCTCCATTCGCCCCAAACCGACCCTGAACCCACCATCCACCATCCACATCCTTTTCATAGCTATGTTGGCTGCCAGTAGTAATTACTAAAGTTTGGCAGCGCCAGCCCCCCTTCCCCTTGATTCCTCTCGAGCATCAATCTCCTCACCCGTGGGGACTTTCCCGCCCACACAAATCGCATAATCATTTTATTGACCTTCTTGAAAAAAGAACACTGAATGAAAATGGGGAGACACTGGGAGACGAACAGGAATCTCGGGAGGATTGTCATTTTAACCGTCTGCACTCTCCCCGCTAGTGTCAGTGGGAGCACATCCCACCTCCGGAACTCGGCCCTCATTTGCTCCACCAACCGAGATAAGTTCAACTTGTGCAACCGGCCCCAGTCCCGCGCCACCTGTATCCCGAAGTATCTAAAACTGTCCCCTACTAGCCTGAACGGCAGCCACCTCAACCAACCCTCCTGGCCCCTCATCTGCACTACAAACAACTCACTCTTTGCCATGTTCAGTTTGTACCCCGCGAACCAGCCGAACTCCTTCAGGATTCCCATGATTTCATCCATCCCAGCCACTGGATCCGTGATGTATAAGAGCAGGTCATCAGCGTACAATGAAACTCTGTGTTCCACCCCCCACCCCCCCCCCCCCCGCCCCCCCCGGCCACCCCCCCACCCCCCCTTCCAACTCCTAGAAGCTCTCAGGGCAATTGCCAGCGGCTCTATTACTAACGCAAGCAGCAGTGGGGAGAAGGGACACCCCTGCCTTGTCCCATGGTACAGTCTAAAATAGTCAGATGTCGTCCTATTTGTCCTTACACTCACCTCCGGGGCCTGGTACAGCAGCCTAACCCAGTCGATAAAGCCCTCCCCGAACCCAAATCGTCCCAACACCTCCCATAAATAGTCCCTTCTCGGCATCCATTGCCACAACTACCTCTACCTCCCTACTCTCCGGGGGCATCATGATCACATTCAGCAACCTGCTTAGGTTGGCCACCAGCTGCCTGCCCTTGACGAACCTGGTTTGCTTTTCCATAATGACATCTGGCACACAGTCCTCAATCCTAACAGCCAAGAGCTTGGCCAGTATTTTAGCATCTACGTTGAGAAGAGAGATCGGCCTATTTGTCCCGTTTCAATAACAGGGAGATGGTGGCCTGTGACATCGTCGGGGGTAAAACCCCTCTGTCTCCTGCCTCATTGAAGACCCGAACCAGCACCGGCCCCACTATCTCGGAGAACTTTTTATAGAAGTCCACCGGACACCTATCCGGCCCCGGGACTTTACCCGATTGCATGGCCCTCAAGCCCCCCAATATTTCTTCGCTCCTGATCGGGGCCCCCAACCCGTCTACCAATCCCCTGCCCACTTTTGGGAAGGTCAGTCCATCCAGAAAGCGCCTCATCCCCTCCAGTCCCGGAGGGGGTTCCGAGGTGTAAAGCTTACTATAGAAGTCCCTGAACACCTTGTTCAGCCCTCCCAGATCTCCTACCAAGTTTCCCCCCCGTCGACTACCTTCCCTATTTCCCTGGCTGCCTCCCTCTTCCTCAGTTGCTGTGCAAGCATTCTACTGGCCTTCTCCCCGTGCTCATAAATCGCACCCCTCGCTTTCCTAAGCTGCTCCACAGCCTTACCTGTGGACAACACCCCAAACTCAGTCTGTAGCCTTCGTCATTCCCTTAATAGCTCTGCCCTAGGGGTCTCCGCATACCTCCTGTCTATCTGTAAGATCTCCTTTACCAGTGTGGTAGTATGCATTAGGGGTCATGTGGGACTGTGCAGCCATGATGTCATTGGCTGACAGATCCCGGGTCCTGGTTGGACGTTGACCTCTAGCTCCGCCCTGAAGGCGGAGTATAAGTACCTGGAGTCCTCCCCCGCAGGCAGTCTACTACCGAACTGCGGGGGAAACAGTCACGCTTAATAAAGCCTCATCGACTTCACTCTATTCGTCTCTCGGAGTCTTTGTGCGCTACAATTTATTAAGCGTGCCTAAAAAGGACTATGGAGCTCAGGATCATCCCGGAATGCCTGAGGATCAGCCCCCACGCAGTGAACGCGGCAGCAGCTTTCAAGCATTGGCAGACTTGTTTCGAGGCCTACCTCAAAACGGCCACCGGCCGGGTCACAGAAGACCAAAAAACTACAGGTCCTGCACTCGAGGTTAAGCACGGAGATTTTCTCTTTCATCGAAGACGCAGAGAATTTCCAGACGGCGTTCGCAGCACTGAAAAGTCTCTATGTCCGCCCAGTAAACCAGATCTACGCTCGCTATCAGCTCGCAACGAGATGGCAAAGTCCCGGAGAATCAATAGATGAATTCTACACCGCGCTACTAATTTTGGGACGAGCCTGCAGCTGCCCGTCGGTGAACGCAATTGAACACACGGACATGTTAATGCGCGATGCTTTTGTGGCAGGTATGAACTCCTCCCAAATCCGCCAAAGACTTCTAGAAAAAGAGTCGCTAGGACTCAGAGGCACGGGCCCTAGCAGCCTCCCTAGACGTGGCCGCGCGAAATACCCGCGCCTACGGCCCCGACCGCGCGGCAGCCCATTGGGCTCCGTACGTACCCGTCGCGACAAACCCACCCCCCCCCCAGACACCCCACAGGCTTCCGCAGTCCAAACGCCAAGTCGCACCGGGGGCGCCCGCTGCTATTTCTGCGGCCAGGCGAAACACCCCCGGCAGCGCTGCCCGGCCCGCGCAGCGATCTGCAAGAGCTGCGGAAAAAAGGGCCATTTCGCGGTTGTGTGCCGGTCCCGCGAGGTCGCCGCTGTCCCGGGAGAACAGGGAGCCCTGCACGCCGCTTACGCTCCCCAACCCCCCCAGCGCCCCACGTACGACCCGCAGGCACAGCCATTTTGGCTCCCGGCCACCACGAGGGGAGGAAGTGCTCCGCCATCTTGGACCACCCCAGACCTGTACGACGCATGGGGTGGCCATATTGTCCACCCCCGCCGCCATCTTGTGACCCCCCAGCCATGTGCGATGCATGGGGGCAGCCATTTTGTTCATCCCCGACGCCATCTTGGACGGCAACAACGGACCCCAGTGTCGACGGCTCCACGGGGTTCGAAGAAGACGCTCAACTACTACAACCACGTCTCGCTTCAATAACGCTGGACCAAGCTCGGCCCCGGACACTCCAGACGACGACGACAACGGTGCTGATAAACGGGCACGAGACACCATGCCTAGTCGACTCCGGGAGCACGGAGAGCTTTATCCACCCAGACACGGTAAGACGCTGTTCTTTGACCACCCATCCCAGCGCACAAAAGATTTCCCTAGCTGCAGGATCCCACTCCGTACAGATCAAAGGTTTCTGCATAGTTACCCTAATGGTGCAGGGGAGGGAGTTCAAAAACTACAGGCTCCACGTCCTTCCCCAACTCTGCGCCCCCACATTACTGGGATTAGACTTCCAGTGCATTCTACAGAGCCTTAACTTCAAATTCGGCGGCCCAATACCCCCACTCACTATCTGCGGCCTCGCAAACCTCAAGGTGCAACCCCCGTCCTTGTTTGCGAACCTCACCCTGGATTGCAAACCCGTCGCCACTAGGAGCAGACGGTACAGCGCCCAGGACCGGACCTTCATTCGGTCCGAAGTCCAGCGGCTACTAAAGGAAGGCATAATCCAGGCCAGCAATAGTCCCTGGAGAGCACAGGTGGTAGTAGTGAAGACAGGGGAGAAGCAAAGGATGGTCATAGACTATAGCCAGACCATCAACAGGTACACACAACTAGACGCATACCCTCTCCCCGCATATCCGACATGGTCAATCGGATTGCCCAATATAAAGTCTTCTCCACCGTGGACCTCAAGTCCGCCTACCATCAGCTCCCCATCCGCCCAAGTGACCGCAAGTACACAGCATTCGAGGCAGACGGGCGATTATACCATTTCCTAAGGGTCCCATTTGGCGTCACAAACGGGGTCTCGGTCTTCCAACGAGAGATGGACCGAATGGTTGATCAACACGGGTTGCGGTCCACGTTCCCGTATCTCGACAATGTATCCATCTGCGGCCACGACCAGCAGGACCACGACGCCAACCTCCAAAAATTCCTCCAGACCGCTAAAGCCTTGAACCTCAAGTACAACGAGGACAAGTGCGTTTTTAGCACCAACTGGCTAGCCATCCTGGGCTACGTAGTGCGCAATGGGATAATAGGCCCCGATCCCAAACGTATGCGCGCCCTCATGGAATTTCCCCTCCCGCACTGCTCAAAAGCCCTGAAACGCTGCCTGGGGTTCTTTTCAGACTACGCCCAGTGGGTCCCCCAGTACGCAGACAAGGCCCGCCCTCTAATACCGACCACGACCTTCCCTCTGTCGACAGAGGCTTGCCAGGCCTTCAGCCGCATCAAAGCGGATATCGCAAAGGCCACGATGCGCGCCATCGACGAGTCCCTCCCCTTCCAGGTCGAGAGCGACGCCTCCGACGTAGCTCTAGCGGCCACCCTTAACCAAGCGGCCAGACCCGTGGCCTTTTTCTCAACTACGAGATCTTGTATCGTCCCGGAAAGCTGAACGAGCCGTCCGATGCCCTATCCCGCGGCACATGTGCCAACGCACAAATTAACCGCCTCCAAACCCTCCACGAGGACCTCTGCCACCCGGGGGTCACTCGGCTTTTCCACTTTATCAAGTCCCGCAACCTCCCATACTCCTTAGAGGAGGTCCGTACAGTCACAAGGAACTGCCACATCTGCGCAGAGTGCAAACCGCATTTCTTCAGGCCGGATGGTGCGCACCTGATTAAGGCTTCCCGCCCCTTTGAACGCCTTAGTCTGGATTTCAAAGGACCCCTCCCCTCCACCGACCGCAACATATACTTCCTTAATGTGGTGGACGAGTACTCCCGCTTCCCATTCGCCATCCCCTGTTCTGACATGACCGCGGCCACAGTCATTAAAGCCCTGAACACCATATTCACACTGTTCGGTTGCCCCGCATACGTCCACAGCGACAGGGGGTCCTCTTTCATGAGTGACGAGCTGCGCCAGTTCCTGCTCAGCAACGGGATAGCCTCGAGCAGGACGACCAGCTACAACCCCCGGGGGAACGGGCAAGTAGAGAGGGAGAACGGCACGGTCTGGAAGACCGTCCTACTGGCCCTACGGTCCAGGGACCTCCCAGTTTCCCGGTGGCAGGAGGTCCTTCCGGACGCCCTCCACTCCATCCGGTCACTACTGTGTACTAGCACTAATCAAACGCCACATGAGCGCCTCCTTGTCTTCCCCAGGAAGTCCTCCTCTGGAACGTCGCTGCCGACCTGGCTGGCGGCCCCAGGACCCATCTTGCTCCGAAAGCACGTGCGGGCGCACAAGTCGGACCCGTTGGTCGAAAGGGTTCACCTCCTTCACGCGAACCTGCAGTACGCCTACGTGGAGTACCCCGACGGCCGACAGGACACGGTCTCTCTGCGAGATCTGGCGCCCGCCGGCAACACACACACCCCCCCGACACCAATCACCCAACCCCCCCATTCCTGCCACCGCCGCACCCCGCGACCACCCCCTTCCCAGGAGGATCAGTCCTCATCCCAGGCCCGACCATGAATAAAGCCCATGCTGAAACCGTAAGGCTCCCGGAGAAGACAACACCAGAACAAGCACCACCACCACCGGGGCCGAGGCGATCGACACGGACGACCAGACCGCCCAACCGACTCGTGGCGTCGATCTAACAGTACAATGTGAACTTTTAACGAGAACTTTTTGTCTTTTTCTGACTATTACTGTAAATAGTTTGAAACAAAAAAAAAAAAAACCTTGTACATACTGTTATAACATGTGAAAGTTTTCCTCCCAGGACCAGCCTTGTAAACCCTTACCACCATGCGAAGCATCACCCCGCCGGGTTCATTTTTAACAAGGGGTGAATGTGGTAGTATGCATTAGGGGTCATGTGGGACTGTGCAGCCATGATGTCATTGGCTGACAGATCCCGGGTCCTGGTTGGACGTTGACCTCTAGCTCCGCCCTGAAGGCGGAGTATAAGTACCTGGAGTCTACTACCGAACTGCGGGGGAAACAGTCACGCTTAATAAAGCCTCATCGACTTCACTCTATTCGTCTCTCGGAGTCTTTGTGCGCTACAACCAGTCGGTCCGTTTCTGCCCTGTCCGTCTGTCCCTATGTGCTCTGATCGAGATCAGCTCCCCTCTCACCACTGCCTTCAGCGCCTCCCAGAGCTCCGCAGCTGAGACATCCCCTGTGTCATTGACCTGCAGGTAGTTTTGCATACATTTCCTCACCCTCTCACACACCGCCTTGTCCGCCAACAAACCGACCTCTAGCCTCCATTGTGGGCGCTGAAAACTTTCCTTGCAGACCTGCAGATCAACCCAGTGTGGGGCATGGTCCGAAATAGTGATCGCCGAGTATTCTACGTCCGTCACCCCCGCCAGCAAATCCCTGCTCATGATGAAAAAATCAATTCGGGAATACACCTTATCAACATGTGAATAGAACGAACCAAAATCGCGACCCCCCTGCCTATTTTAGTGTCCAGCCCCGAGTGGAAGACCGGCTGATCCAGCCCTTCCTCAATATGACCTGGTCAGCTACTTTCAGACGGGTCTCCTGAAGCATCATTACGTCCGCCTTCAGCGCCCTCAGATGCGCGAACACACATGCCCTCTTTACCGGCCCTTTTAACCCTCTAACGTTCATGGTGATCAGCCTGGTTGAGGGGCACAGTGCCCCCCCCCCCCCCCCCCGCGCCGATCAACCATCTCCTTTGGGGCTGCCCCCAGCTCCTGTGTCGCGCTTCCCCTGGCCCGCCTCCTGGCAGACCCCACCTTCGACCTCCTCCACGTTCCCGAACCCAAGTCCCTCCCTCGTCAGCAGATCAAATACCTCCCCTTCCTCCCCCTAGCAACAACATCCTGCAACCTAACCCCTGCCATAAACTAGCTATATACACCCCCCCCCACCTAGCTTCCATAGACCAGCTCATCCAGCGAGCCTGGTGACTCTCGACTCCGGCACCAACAAGTCTCCCACCTATTGTTCCCTCTGACCCACCCCCCCCCCCGCCCATCAACACCACTTCCCCAAACCAGCCATCCTCGAGCAATTGCTCTGAAAAGAAACAAAAAAACAAGAAACAAAGAAAACCCCGATTCGAGTGCAAATCGAATAAAACAGAATAAGTAATAGGCACTTCCAAGCACCCCGATCCGAACACAAAAAGTCCCCAGCACCAAATACCTTAACTACCCTCTTTTTCCAGCGAAAGCTCAAATACAGGAGAGAAAAAAAAAAACAGGAAGAAAACACAACACAAGAAAAACGTGTAAACATCGCTTAGTGTCTTTTTAACACAAGTCCAAAAAGTCCTCAGTTCGGCACCAGCCCTTCTCTTTTGGCGAAGTCCATCGCATCCTTGGGTTCCTCAAAGTAATGGTGCCGTCCCTCGTGTGTGACCCACAGGCGTGCTGGGTACAGCAGCCCAAACTTCACCTGCTTCTTAAACAAAATCTCTTTGACTTGCCTGTAGCCTGCCCTTCTTCTGGCCACCTCCACGCTCAGGTCCTGGTAGATGCACAAGACACTACTGTTCCAATTGCAGCTCCGCGTGCGCTTGGCCCACTGTAGCACCCACTCCTTGTCTAGGAACCTGTGGAACCTGACCACCATTGCTCGGGGGGGGGGGGGCCCGCTCGCGGCTGCCTCGCCAGCGCTCTGTGCGCCCTGCCCCCCTCCAACAGGCGAGGGAAAACATCATCCCCCAACAGCTTCTGGAACATGTCCGCCACATTCGCTGCGGCATCCTCTCCCTCAGCCCCCTCCGGGAGACCAACGATTCTCAAATTCTGCCGACGGGACCTATTTTCCAGGTCCTCCACCTTTTCCAGGAGCCTTTTTTGTTGATCCTTCAGTCTCTCCATCTCCACCTCCACCACCGTTTGGTGATCCTCCTGCTCCCCCAACGCCTTTTCCAGCTTCTGGATCGCCCGATCCTGGGCATCCAGCCTGTGTTCCAGGCGCTCAATAGATTTCTGAATCGGATCTAAACTGTCCCATTTCAATGCGGTAAAGCCCTCTTGGATGACCTTCAGCAGATGCTGGGCTGTCTGCACTGGTGTCCGGACATTGGCCATATTGTCCTCAGCAGCAGCTTCTACACTGCCCTGGTTTGCCCACTTCTTCAGCTGTTTCCGATTCTTTCTGCTTCTTAATTCCACACACCTATGTCTGGAGTCAGTGCCTGAGTGCCTACGCCTTCAGATCCAGCGCTCAAAAGAACAAAAAAGTCGGGGAAAAGGTCCAAAAGTCCGACCGGATCGAGAGCCACTAAATGTGCGACTTACTCCTCCATAGCCGCCACCGGAAGTCATTCTGTCTGATTTTTTAATTGCATTCTTTACCTAATATTTGTCAATATATTTCCTTTGTCACCCAGGGAACTCCTGAATATATTACTACCAGGAATGTTTAGTTACCATTCTTGCCCATGTTTAAGCCAGGTCTCCGTTATAGCCACTATATCATCACCCAGTATGGCAACTTGTGCCTGCAATTCATCAGTCTCATAGTCTGTGTATTCCTCGCATTAACACACACACATTCCAACAACACGTTAGTCTGTTCCCACTGTCTAATTCCTGTTTTATCTACACTTCTGTTCTGCTGCTATTTCTACACCAGTTTCCGAGTTTTCTATATAGCTTCAGCGGGATTCTCCGTCGGCGGGATCCTCCACTTCGCCGGCAGCGCACCCATGCCCACAGGTTTCCCGACGGCGTGGGGATGGGCCCAATAGGAAACCCCATTGGCCGGCTGCGGGAACAAAGAATTCCGCTGCCAGCGGGGGCACGCCGGAAAAGGGGCTGGTGGGACGGAGAATCCCGACCAAGCTGCAACATTCTGGTCCCTCTCTCCTGCTAAATTAGACACAAGAGAATGTATATAGTTATCGATAAGACCTCCATCCAGCAGGTGCCGATAGAGATCCACCATATGATTCCAGAGATCTGGCAGTCGGTAGTAGGTCGTACTAGAGGACAGTCGCACGAGAAGCAGCTCCAGGAGAATTCACTGAATTCACTTATTCGTTATCTTTCCACGTGTTCATTTTGTTCATAAACTATCTTACTAGTCAAATAACTAGATGTTCTGTGTGCATATTTACCATGACCATAACACAGAACATAAAATAGGACACCTCCTTTGCCCACCCTCCCCACTTAATCAAACTTCATCTTCTCCAGGGTCAAAAACACCAGCAGGACCCCCCCACCACGCCGAGGCACAGAGTGGAGAAGCTGACCTGCAACCCAGTAGGACCCGCCTCTGAGCAATCAGCGAGGTGAAGGCTAAAATGTCTGCCCCTGCACCCGCCTGCAATTCGGGCCAGTCCGACACCCCAAAAATGGCCTCCAGGGAACCCAGCTCCAAGTCCATATACAGCACCCCGAGATGATGTTAAATACCTCCTTCCAATACCTTTCCAGCTTCAGGCAGGACCAAAACATATGCACATGGTTTGCGGGGCCCCTCCAACAACGCTCACAGACATCCTCCACTCCCTCGAAGAGCCTACTCACCCTCACTTTTGTGAGGTGCACTCTGTACACGATATTTAATTGCATCAGTCCCAACCTCGCGAGGCATGAGGTTGAGGCATTCACCCTTCGCAGCACCTCACACCACAGTCCCTCTTCCATCGCTTCCCCCAGCTCTTCTTCCCACTCAGCCTTGATCCCCTCCATAGACTGCGCCAATCCATACTTCTCTCCCAGCTCCTCCAATCTCACATATTGTCCCTCCAGGAACAGATCCTTCACTGCCCTAATTCCACTCTCCTCCCACCTCGCATTCAGCCTCCCCCGCTCAAAGCTATGATTCTCCCTAATGGGCAACCCCCCAACCTGGCCCCCAGCTTAAAGTGCTGTCTAAACTACCTCCAGATCTTCAAAGTTGCCACCACCGGGCTCACCGAATACTTGCTCGAGGCCATCGGGAACGTCGTCATTGCCAACGCCCACAACCCTGACACCCTGCACGAGCCCTCCTTTACCTTAATCCACCGGGATTCCCAATCCCCAATGACCCAGCCCCGCACCGTCTCAGCGTTCGCCGCCCAGTAATAATACAATACGTTTCGGAGGCCCAGCCCCCCTGCCTGTAGCCCTCTCTGCAGGACCGCCCTCCTAACCCTGATCACTTTTCACCTCCCCGCCCCCTCAATTAGCAAGGTGACCAATTTGTCTACCTCCTTGAAAAACGATTTGGGTAGAAAGACCAACAGACCCAGAAGTAGGATCCAAAATCGCGGTAGCACATTCATTTTAACTGCCTGCATCCGGCCCGCCAACGACAGAGGGTAGTTGTCCCACCTTGCCAAATCAGCCTTCACCCTCCCCACCAAACTACTAAAATTATATTTTGGGAGCCCCCCCAATCTCACGCCGCCTGCTCCCGCAAGTACCTGAAGTGGGTTGCCGCCCTACGAAATGGCAGACCCCATCCCTGCCCCCACTCCCGGTTGAGACACCACAAAATACTCACCCTTCCCTAGGTTCAATTTATACCCCAAAAATGACCCGAATCTTTGGAGCCATTATATTCCCCATCGACGTACTCGGCTCTGAGATGTACAGTACCAAATTGTCAGTGTACAAGGATACCCTATGCTCCAGTTCCTTAGAGCAATGGCCAGCAGCTTGATAGCCAATGTAAACAGCGCGGGGGGGGGGGGGGTGGGGGGGCATAGGGCAACCCTGCCTGGTATGCCTGTGCTTAGCAAAATACCCCAAACTCATTTTATTCATGCGGACACTGCTTATACAACAGCCGTACCCACGCCGTCAACCTCGTCCCAATCCCAAATCATTCCAGGATTGCCATCAAATAACACCACTCTATCCGATCAAACACCTTCTCTGCACCCAGTGCCATCACCACCTCCATCTCCTTCCCATCCGTCGGTGACATGATCACATTTAAAAAAAATAAATTTAGAGTACCCAATTCATTTTTTCCAATTAAGGGGCAATTTAGCATGGCCAATCCACCTACCCTGCACATCTTTGGGTTGTGGGGGTGAAACCCACGCAAACACGGGGAGAATGTGCAAACTCCACACGGACAGTGACCCAGAGCAGGGATCGAGCCTGGGACCTCGGCGCCGTGAGGCAGCAGGGCTAACCCAATGTGCCACCGTGCTGCCCTACATGTTCACATTTAACAGACTTCTAACATTCGAGGATAGCTGTCTTCCCTTCCAGAACCCTATTCTGATCATCTCCTATCACTTTCGGGAGACACCCCTCCAACCTTGCCGGCAGAACCTTTGCCAATATCTTGGCATCCACATTTAAGCGGAATGTGGTCCTATAAGATCCAGACTCCACCGGGTCCTTATCCTCCCTTAACAGCAGGGAAATCAAAGCCTGCCCCAACGTCTGTGGCAAGACCTCCCTCCCCTTCACCTACTCAAACATTTCCATCATCAGCGGTGCCAACTTGTCCTTAAACTTATAATATTCTACTGGGAACCCATCCGACCCCGTCGCCCTCCCTGACTGCAGCCTCCCAATTGCCTCCTTCACCTCCTGCTCCCTCACCGGCCCCTCCACCTGGCCCTGTCCGCCTCCCCCAACCTCGCGAGCTCCAACACATACTGGAACTTCCTCATCCCTCGCTCCTCTCCCGGTAGCTCTGACCTATAGAACATCTCATACAACTCCTGAAAAACCTTATTAACCTGCTCTGGGGTCACCACTAGCTTCCCCATCCTATCCCGTACCTGGACTATCTCCGTTGCTGCTGCCTCCCTACGGAACTGGCCGGCCAGCATATACCCCACCTTCTGCCCATATTTGTAGACTTGCCCATCTCAATTGGCGCACCGCCTTCCCTGTGGACGGCCGATCAAACCTTACCTGAAGTTCCTTCCTCCTGTCCAGGAGGGGTCCGAGTCCCCAGCATTCCTCTTATCCAGCTCCAACATCTCCTCTATCAACTTTTGGTGCTCCTCCCTCTCCTCCTTGTCCACCTAAGCCTTAAAGAGATCACCTCCCCATTCACTACTGCCTTCAGAGGCTCCCAAAACACTGCCTGCAAGACTTCCCCTTTACAATTGAATCCCACATACTCCTCAATCAACTTCCCAATCTTATCATAAGAACTCTGGTCCCCCAACAACCCCACATCCATTCTCCACCCCAGACTCTGATCACCCCTTCTCCAAGACCACATCCACCCAATGCAGCGCATGATCCGAGATCACTGTTGCAGAATACTCTGACCACCTGACTCCAGCCAATAACGCCTTCCCCAACATGAAAAAGTCTATTCTCGAAAACACTTTATATACCGGGGAGAGAGATGAATATTCTCGCACCCTCATATGCAGGAACGTCCACAGGTCCACTCCTCCCATGAGCCCACTCAGCACCTTGTAGCGCACAATGACTTACGCGAGATGAGAAGCGATGAAGTCGATCTAGGCTTTATTAAGCGAGACTTGTCCCCAGCAGCTCAGCAACAGAATGAGGCTGCGGGGAGAAGCTCGGGCTCTTATACTCCGCCTTCAGGGCGGAGCCAGAAGTCAGCAGATCCAACCAGGACCCGGGACCTGTCAGCCAATAGCCTCTCAGCTTCACAGGTACCACATTACCCCTAATACATACCACCACACACCTTTGCCCTCATACCCCCCCGCCCCCTGCAGGCCTGACTGGGCTATCCTCGGCTCCCGCACCATATTCCAGTCCCCCTACTACTAACTCATGAGTGCCTAAGCCCGGGATGGCACCCGGCACCCTCTTTGTAAACCCTACATCTCCGTTCCCCCCAATCCCCTCACATTCCACGTTACTACTCTGCAATTCTGACCAGGGGTCTCTCAAACCCCCCCCCCAGCTCCTTCTATCCACCATCATCAAAACCCCGGGCCCTGCCCACTGGGCCTGACCCGCAGAGTGCCTTTATTGCCGTTGAACCCCTCCCCTACTCCTTGAATCCTCCCATTCACTTTCTCTTGAAAACACCTCTCCCAGTATCGATCCCATCCCCCCACCTTTCATGCCTCCCAGTTCGACCAAGCTCCAATGACCATGGCCCCTCCCCCACCACACCCCGTTCACTATGCAACCTCCGCTTGCTAGTGTGGAAGCCCCTGCCCAGGCACCCCTCCTCCCACCCCTCCCCATGCCCAGTCCCTGAAAACAAAAGACAAACAAACAAAACCAGTGGGAAAAAAATACGCTCCAAAAAACCGCCATCACCTCAAAGTTTATTAACCTCCTATCCACTGTATCCCATTCCACAGGTTGGGCTACCCTTCCCTACCAACCAGCCAAAAATCCCAAACTTCCAACCATTCCCATCACTCATACAAATCCAATGAACATCCTTAAACAAGACAAGAAATGAAACTATATACAACATTTTACCCCCCTTCCCTCAGTCCAAAGCCAAACCGCAGTCCCAACTCTCATTTAAACCCCAGTCCTTCAGCCTTCACGAACGCCTCCACCGCCTCCACTATCTCAAAGTAGAAGTCCTTCGAGTTGTAGGTCACCCTCAGCTTCGCCGGGTAGACTTCGCCAAACCTCATACTGTTGCTATAGAACGCCGCCTTCACCCGACCAAAGGCCACCCGCCTCCTTGCCAGCTCCACGGTTAAGTTCTGGTATGTACAAATACCAACTCCTTCCCACTGCACCTCAAGCTTTTGTTTTGCCCAACTCAGGACCTTCCCCTTAACGTGGTATTTAGGAAAACAAATTATGAGATGAAAATGAAAATCGCTTATTGTCACAAGTAGGCTTCAATGAAGTTACTGTGAAAAGCCCCTAGTCGCCACATTCCGGCGCCTGTTCGGTGAGGCTTTAAAAGCCAGTGATTTAGCCCAGTGAGCCAGTGACTGCCCTTGGCGGCTCATTTGTCTTCGGCTTGGGCCTGTGTGACCGATGAGCCCGGTCCAATTCATACCAGGAGCCCCCCCCCCCCCGCCCCCCCTCGCTCAGCAGCTCCGCCAGCTTCTTCACAAAGTACTCAGTTGGCCTCGGGCCATCCACCCCCTCGGGCAAGCCTACAATTCTCAAATTCTGCCACCTCCACCTATTCTCCAGGTCCTCTACCTTGGCTCTAAGTCCTTTACTGGCCTCCAGCACCCTCCGCAGCTCGTCACCCATCGAGGTGAACTGGACACTGCGTTGCGACAGAGCTTCCTCCACCACCTTCAGTTTCTCTCCTTGCTCCTGTACTTCGGCTGATGTCTTCAACACAGCCGCCTTCACCAGGGCCATCGCCTCCTTCACCAGCTCCTTCATCGCAGCCATCATCTCCTTCCGCATCACCTCCATATGTTTGGTAAACTGCTTTTCAAACACCCTAGCCATCACCTCGGTCAAAGTCTCTACTGTTGAGGGCGCGGCCCTACCCAACAACCCAACCTCCGCCATCTTTCCTACTGCTGGGCTGACCTGTTCACTCGACGGTGAACCTTCGCTCACCCCCTTCTTCCCGACGGCTTTTTTCTGGTTCTTTGACAATCCCCACCTTCCTTATGTCTTCCTGCACCAGCTTATCCAAAAACTGTCCCTGGGACCGGGCATTTAACTCCAAAAAAACGAGCCTCGAGCAGGAGCCAACCAACGTGCAACTTCCATCTACATGTCAGCACTTGAAGTCATCACATGAGATAAATGAGCTAAATGACCCCACAAACAACACATCAGATTCACATTCTGCAGTCTGGGCACATCTAATCAGGAATGCTGCTGAACAATTAACTAATTAAGAGGAGAAGAAGACTCCATGAACATCTTCACCCTCAATGATGGGCGGACCCTGCCAGTGAATGCAGAGGACAAGGTTGAAGCGTTTGAAACCATCTTCAACCAGAGGTCCCGTGGATGATCCATTTCAGTCGACTGCCATCACAGGAGCTAGTTTTCAGCTGACTTAGGCAGCACATGAGGTGAAGTCCTCACACCTTTCGCAGAGAATTTATACCACAGAAAGATGTCATTAGGTCTACCTGATCCATCTTACTTCATCTAACGCAATCAACATTCCTTTCTCATGTACTTATTTAGCTTCTCCTGAAATGCATCTTTACAACTCTCTTCAACCATTCCATATGATAGCAAGTTCCACATTCTCACCACTCTCTGATGAAAGACATTTCTTTTGAATTCCTTATTTAGCTTATATTGGCTAACCTATACTTGTGGGCCCTAGAATTGGAGACCCCACACGTAGTGGTTTACTTTCCATCTATTTCATTCTTGATTAAAAACAAGTTGATACCACAATGTTTGGCAATAATGCACAGCAGAATACCATGACGATTAATGCTAACCAACGCAAGAATCTTAAAGTCGAGTGATCTCTTAATTTGGACACCCCAGAATGTAATCCACCCCCATCCCAACAGTAGTAATGCATAAAGGATATCCGTTTGAACAGAACAATGTCCCGGAAAAGTAGATAATTTTTCATATTTGCACGCACTGACATCCTAATGGGTTGGAATTTCATTTAAACTCATGGGCAGGGTGTTCCTGCCTGGGCAAGCTTTGGAAAATGTCTCAGTTCTCTGTACTGGTAAACAGTGTGGTTTTAATTTGTGAGACTCTAGGATTATCCCTGTGCATAATCGGAGGCTTGGTTCGGTGCCTAATCTCTCTGGATTTTAGTCAGGTGTATCGCAAGAGCAAGTTATGCACCAAATCAGAATCGCAACCTGCGTGAAATTCTTGGTAATTTGGTTTGACATCTCTGAACTATGGTGAAGTAGTTGCCTGTGTATCAGACTTTAAAATAGTGCCATAGGATCTTTCACATCCACCTGGTTTAACATTTCATCTGAAAGACAGTGCAGCAGTCCCTCTGTAGTTCATTGAATTGCCAGCATAGATCATGCGCTTGGTTCTCCGAGATAGGACTGGTACGTCTTACTCAAGAGGTCAGACCAAGTCAAACCTAAATCTTTTGGAGGGTGAGAGGAGATTTGTAGTGTTGGACACACTGAGGGTGCATGCCCTAAATACCTTGAACTGTCACGCAAGAGGGCAAAATCTGTGTTTTATCCAGCCAGCATTTCAAGACACGCTCTGTTGTGTGTTAACCCATTCTGCTGTACAGTCAGCAAAGACGGAAAGTTCTTACCAGCCAAAGCCATTGACAAACGGAATTCATCATTCAAAATCTGCAAAATCTCTTTGACTCCCTCTTCTCCCTGAAGATAAAATAATATTCTGTATTTATGTTTTCAAATCGATTTGTCAAAATTTTGTAACTCCAAATGTTAAACCCACCAGTCTGCAAAAACGCAATTTTGAGTATACTATATAAGGTTTTAAAAATAGAAACTATGCTATATTCCTGTCTCAATTATTTAAATACATCCAGGTATTACACAGTACAATATCACTGAGTCTGCTATGTCATTCCCACTCCTTATGACACTAGTGTTAGTCAAGATAAGTAAAAAAAAATGTTCAGTAGCAATGTAAGAATTCAAAAGATTGTGATATTGCAGAATACACGCAACCTGTTGAAATCCTGCAGCATATCACAGGATTGACATAATATTCATAAACCTCCTCTCTCTATCTGTTCCGCTTTAAGCTATTAGTCAACCCTTCAATTTGTCATTGTTTAGGTTGGTACATTTATTTAACGCAGGTGTGAAAAAAGTTATTTTCCAATCATATAAAAAGAACTGCTGTCTGATATTTGACTCCATTAGAGAAACATCTTGCCTTGGCAGTCATTCTTACATTGTAATTCTGTAGCAAACTTGTCTTGTCTCAGACAGGGCATTGCATGGCTCAGAATGTCCATAAACTCCTTTTCAATCTGTCTGGACTTTGTGGTCCTTTCCAGAAAAATATCCTTGCCAACATAGATTTAGATTTAAATTTATAATCTTTACTGCCACAAGTAGGCTGGGGTCCACTCAGCTGGAGCTCGTAAGGTCGGGCATAAAAGCTGGCCCGATTACTGTCGTGGGCAGACTTTATGTTCTGTTAAATAAATCCCTTTTGCCATCCCTACCGCTGGAATCCTGGTCATTAAACAATCATAAATCTTCACTCCTGCTGAAAGTAAGGCATTCCTGCTTGCCAATGTTTAGCAAACAACTCTGCAACGGTTTTTGTTTATTTGGAGTCAATGGAATCACTGAACTGGAATCTTCAAGCGTCCAGAGTACTTTTTCCTCTGTTACAGTATAATACAAGATGGCGTTGCCCACATGATCACAGAAAGTGAATGTGTTGTGACATTAATTTTGGTAAATGAGATTTTATGGCTTGTGAGAAGCATTTAAGAGGCCTTTAAGCAATGCCAAGTTGTGGAGGGATGGAGTCACAGGAAAGAATGCATTGAGAATTTGGAAGAGGTAGTTGGCACGGAGGTTTGAGGAGCAAGGAGTAATTGAGAGGGCGAAGGAAGTAATGAAGCAACAAGTTTTTAGGGTAGTGAAATAGTAAGGGGATGGAGTGGGTAGAGTGGCACACTTAGAATCTGAATTTGTGAATTGGGGAATGGGCAATAACCAGTATTTTGGGGAGGTGAATGAGGGCAGCGACATGCTGAATGGGTAAAGAGCTAGGTGGTGGTGAATATTTGGGGGTTGTTGGGGATATGGAAGAATAGATAGTTGCGTAATTGTAGGCACTGGGGGTGTTTGGGATTGGAGAGGATACGAGATTAAGAATCGTTGGAAGCAAAGTAAAGAAATGAAAGGCTACCAGAGACTTCCAAACCTTTTTAGCGACAGTGCAATGGATACATGAAGAAGTTGAAGGTCGGCACTGATAATAAATAAAAGTATCAATTAATTACCTTGTAAACAAGACCCCAAACCACAGGCCGGCCAATAAAAACACACTTGGCACCAAGAGCTAAAGCCTTGAGCACATCACTTCCTGTACGGATTCCACCATCCAAATAAACCTCAATTCTTCCTTGTACCGTGTCCACAATTTCTGATAGGGCATCTATCTGCAAACATTCAAATAAGTATTACTCACTGTCTTTCAGTTCATCATTCAGTTTGGAACTAAGAGAAATGACAATATTTCCTAACTTAGTGAAATTTGCTGATAATTAACTAAGATGGGTGGCACGATTTAACGGGAAAAGTTCGAAGTGCCGTGTCGGGCTCAACTTCCCAGGTGCTTCCCGACAGCCGCGCCGGCGAGACCATGACCTGTATTTAACATCACTTAGTGCCAGAATGAACCCCCACAAGCTTCACAGTGGAAATGGCCGATTCGCCTGGACAGCGCCCGGCAACTCCCGCTAACAAGGGGCAACTGCTGTTAACCGCTCCCTCCGAGCACACTCCAATCAGCATACAGCCATGCCTGCACATAGGCCGGCTCCATGCTTCGGGGATGCCAATCTGGCCAGGCAGCTGAACACCACGGAGGCACGACAGGACACCCTGTTCCCCTGAGGGGGTCTGAGGACCAGCCACAGGGCCGACAATGCCAACTGGGACGCAGTGGCAGCGGCCGTCAGTTTGGGCAGATTGACCAGGAGGACCTCTGTCCAATGCAAAAACAAGGACTATGATCCCTACCAGGCTGCAAGGGTAAGCTGACACCGGGCCCCTGGCATCTGTCCCAGCTGCCATCACCCTGGCCGTGTTCTCTCTGCCCCCCCACCCCCCCCTGCAAGTCGGCGGCTGGCATCTCACACACTCACCGCCACCCCCAGCATATTACCACGCTTGTGCCTCAGCACATCCTGGCACCCACTAGCACAACATCTCCATGCCCAGGAGCAGTGCCCACACCTGCCACCTGATGCATCAAGCGTGCAGCTCACAATGGACTCTCGTTATCCCCGCAGGGGAAGTCAGCCCACGATAGGTGGCAAAGGGCCCAGACGGGTGGGGTGGTTCCGGACAGAGTCCTCACTCCCTATGAGGAATGGGCCCTGTAGATCATGGGGTTTGCCGTGGAGAGAGCAGTCACCAACAGTGAGGTTGCCCTGCGCCGCAGAGGTGAAGATCCATTGCATCTTCACCAAATGATCTGTCTCAAGTGAGTTGTTCATGTCAGATGAAATGATCCTCCCCTTTCACTGATCACATATCCATTCTCTCGCAGGATTACCATCTGATGTCGCCAGGCCATCTGTGGTCACCCCCACACACTGCCACCCAAGTGAACTCCTCGGAGGAGAGCTCTGAGGATACCACCATTGAGGCGTCTCAACTATCACCCCCACCTTCCACCAGCTCAGAAACACACATCTCGGTGGGCGACATTAGTGGATATACTTCTGGGGCACAATCTAGTGAGCACCACACAGATGCTTATGCACATCAAGTGGAGACAGGTACATCCAAGGGCGTTAGCAGTTGGAGGTCTGCTGGATCCCAGGACTCAGCTGAGTCCCAGTCAGATGCCGAGCCTCTGGGCAAAGTTATCCCGGAGCTGATGCAGACGCTCAGGCACGGCTGTGAGATTCAGGAGGGTTGTCAGCGACATCGGATTGGAGATGATGCCGACTATATATGGCACCGAGGTCAACACTGCTAGGGTGGTGACCATAGTGGAAAGCCTGCAGCACGAGGTCAGCATCTTGAGTGGTGGTGTCCAAGGCGTGGCTTAGTCAGTGATGACCATAGCTGAGGGCCTCAACAACATGTCCCAGTCGTTGGAGGATATGTCCCAGATGCAGGTGGACATCGCCGAGGCACTCCAGAGCATGTCCCAGGCGCAGGAGGACATTGCGGGGCCACTCCAGAATGTGGCACAGTCACTGAGGAGCATCGCCGAGCGTGTCAACGCCATGGTCCAAACAACGGGGAGGGGCCATGGCCGGCAGTGCCAGATGACCAGAGGCCTCTGAAGCTCACTCCAGCTGCCTCTTTGTCCTATGAAGTCCACCAGGTCCCTAACGAGAGAGCACTGGAGCTCGACCAGGTGTCTTTTACCAGGGAGACAACGGCGGCCTCTACCTCACCCGAATTCCCTCTCTTGACATCGCCAAGGCATGGAAGCTTAAGAAAATTAGGGATCTGTGAGTGGGCACTGGGGGATTGGGGGGGGGGGCGACACCATCTGTAGCTATGGAGAATGAGGGTTTTTGAATGTTCGTAATTGAAACATGTTACACCTGATATACACAAAGCATTATTCCTCACAGTGGGCAGGCCTGCACCCCACCCCCTGTTGCCCTCTGCTCCCTTCACCCCTTCCCTCGAGGGCACAGTAGTCCTAGATCAGAAGGCCCCAATGAAGACCATGTGCAGGTGATGGGGTGTGAGCGCATTGCCAGCAGAAAGACAGGAGTCAGACTATGGAAACGACTAAGGAATACCAGAGCTTTCCTCGCAGCAAGTTTCATCACTCTCCTGCTTTGTATAATGCCCTGCTGTTGGTGCTGACACAGGCCCATCGCCCTGGAGTGATGTTACACAGGCCCTGTAAGGGTGGAACAGAGTAGGCGGGGAGGAGGGGGAGGATATGTGGGAGATTCTGGGAACGGAGGGGGAGGAAGGGTGGGAGTGTGATAGATGGGGATGGTGATCAGGGAAGTTGGGAGAGGGGGGGGGGAAGGAGTGGTTGGGGGAAAGGTGGAATCGGGAGAACTGGAGAAATTGAGGGGAAGGGGAGTTTGGGGGGGATTAAGGGGGTGAACTGATGGACAAAGCCTCGACCCATGAGAAGCGTGTCAGAATGTGGGCCTTCCTGGCCCTCGAGGCATGCCGGATATTTACTGCCTAACCTCCTTCCTCCGACTGCTCCCACGGGTCCTCCTCGGGCTTGTCCTTCAGCCCCTCCTGATCCCCCTCAGATAAGGCCGCACGTCCCTCTCCTCCTCCTCCAGCACATCGCCCCGCTGCTGTGCCAGGTTGTGAAGGGCACAGCAGACCACCACAGAGTGGGAAACCCTCTGGTGGGTGTACTGCAGTGCACCAAAAGAGCGTTTTGAGCAGTCCGATGCACCGCTCAATGACAGCATGGGTTGCAACATGAGCCTCGTTACATTGGGTCTTCTCCTCAGTCTCTGGCTTCCATACTGGCGTCATCAGCCAGGACCTTAGCGGGTGCCCCTTATTCCCCAAGAGCCAACCCGTCATCCTGGAGTGGTCCTTGAAGACACCGGGGATCTCCGAGTGTCCCAGAATATAGTTGTCATACACATTCCCTGGGAAGCGTACATACACATACATGCCCAGAGGCGGTGGTTACACACGAGTTGAACAATCAGGGAGTAGAACCCCTTCCAGTTAATGAAGGGAACTCCCTGATCTTGGTGCGCACAAGGCAACATGCATGCCATCTATTACTCCCTGGACCTTGGGTATCTCAGCGATGGCGGAGAATGTGCATTTTGATCCAGCTCAAAGTTGGTATAGTCAGCTGCCAGGGCATACAGGGCATCTGTGACCTCACGGATACACTTGTGGGATGTGGCTTGTGAAATGACGCGCAAGTCCCCGCTCGAGCCCTGGAATGATCCGGTGGCTTAAAAGGTCAGGGCTGCAGTAACCTTCATGGCCACCGGAAGCATCTGTCCTCCTCCTCCAAACGGTGCCAAGTCCGCAAGGACATGGCAAAGGTGCTGCACCATCTCCTTGTTGAGACAGAGCCTCACGTGGCACATGCTGTCATTCATCTCCTCGACCAACGACACCTGCACAACTTGGGCCACTGCCAGTGACCCCTCTGGGTCCCTCCTCGGCTTGATGGGTGGCCAGGTCTTTAAGGCAGACTGCGGCCTGCACATGGGGTGCCGCTTCGAGACTGCTTTGATGCTGCTGCCACCTTCTCTGGTATTTGGCCGCCTGGGCTGCTACCAGCATCGCGAGGGTTGCCATTGCGGGGTCAACAACACCATCCATATTGTTATATCTGTAAAGAATTGGAGAAGGTGAGAGACCAGCAATCAGTTAGGCCTTCCATCCTGGCACACTCAAATCCCCAAGCCTCACCCATTCTTACATGTCCTGCCTTCTCTCAGAGTGCCATCCATGGAGCCAGTTGTGCCAGGGGACCCTGCCATGCACACTCACCCCCTGTCACATCAGGAGCCTCTAGACCCTAGACCCTGCTGGGAATACTTGGGGACCATGCTCGGGTACACCAGACCGATCCACACACTCATCCTCTGGTTGCGGGGATATCCCCAGTGCTGAAGCCCAGATCTTGGATGTATGATTGTTGGCTGCCGCCTCTGTGGTGTTGATACCCCCAGGGTTCAGGCAAAGTGTTCAGGCCTCACAATTTGACTGGAATACTGGCAATAAAACTCGTCTGAGACATAACTCGTATACCCATGAGAATACACTTGAGAATATTTTGTTTATTAAACGATCAACGGTATCAATCTACAAAAAGAGGAAAAACGAGGAACCAACTACTTAGCAGTCCATATAGCACACCAGCCATCAATCAACAAGGGAAAGGTACCATGCCAAACACAAAAGTACCTGTTCACTACAGAATATTGATACAAACACAAAGCGACAACAGTTTACTTGTACAAAGAAAACTAAACACACAGTATCACCCCATGCAGGTCCACAACAAAACGGAGGATCCTTGCTGAAAGGGGCGGCAGTAAACAAACACACATCCTCCAGGCATTAAACAGTCAACAATATAATAAAGTCACCAGCAATCCGCAAAAGCACCTTCATCAGGTTTCTCATTCGGATCAATCTATCTCTCTCTGCCCCTCCCACAGCTCCCAGCAGTAGACTCTCAAAAGCGGAAAATTACACCGGAAAGTCACACCGACGCAGGGCATGCCAGAAGAGAGAAAGAGCACCCCTTCCCCTTTTCCAGCACTGACAGCAGGTCATCGTACATGCTTTCCTCGCTCCAGGCCAAAAAAGAGGTGGTAGCAAAAACCCACACGGCCTCCAGGTATTAAACATGAGAAAGGCAACAGTACAACATAGTCACCAGCAATCTGCAAAAGCATTTCTTCAATATCTTCGGCAAGTTGCTCATTCGGATCAATCCGTCTCTCTCTCTCACTTTGGCAGCTTCAAGCAATAAACTCCTCAGCAAGGGAAAATCTCCCCGACTCAAATCACATCAGAAGAGAGAAAGAGCTCCCCCTTCCCCAGCGCTGCCAGCAGGTTATCTTACATCCTCCCTTTCCTTACTCCAGGCCACAAAAGCAGAGGGGCAGCAGCAAACAAACACAAAGTCTCCAGACAGCTGCAGCTGCATTCGGATCAATCCACCTCTCTCTCCCCCTCCTGCATCTCCCAGCAGTAGACTCTCAACAGTGGAAAGTCACACCAGTGGAGAGGAAAAGCACCCCTTCACCATCTCCAGCGTTGGTAGCAGTCATCTTACATCTACCCTTTCCTTACTCCAGGTCTCAGAGCAAAAGAGGTAGCAGCTACCAGCAGGAGTAATCAGCAAATACAACCCGCAGCACTACTTGAGAATATTTTGTTTGTTAAATAGTCAACAATACCTTTATGCAAAAAGATGAAAACAAACTACTCAACAGTCCCTATATTAAACTAACCATTAACCAACAAGAAAAGGCACCATGCCATACGGGAATGCCATGGGTTACGGGATAGGGCGGAGGTGTGGGCTTAAGTCGGGTGCTCTTTCCAAGGGCCGGTGCAGACTCAATGGGCCGAATGGCCTCCTTCTGCCTTGTAAATTCTATGATTCATACACACAAAAGCACATTTTTGCTACAGAATATTGGTACAAACACAAAACTACAACAGTTCATTTATACAAAGAAAACAAATAAACAGTTAACTGTACAATTAAGTCAACAGCAATTTGCAAAAGCATTTCTTCAACACATTCATCAAGTTGCTCATTCAGATCAATCCGCCTCTCCCTCTCCCTGCTGCAGCTTCTAGCAGTAGATACCTCAGCAAGATAAAAATCACACTGACACAAAGCACACCAGAAGAGAGAAAGATTGCCCCTTCCCCATCTCCAGCGCTGGCAGCAGGTGGGCTTACAACCTTCCTTTCCTTACTCCAGGCCACAAAAGCAAAAGGGTGGCAGCAAACAAACACACGACCTTCAGGCATTTGCAACCAGCAGCAGGAGCAACATGCAGCACCACTTCAGAATATTTTGTTTTGTTTCATTTCAGCACTACGTGAGAGCTGTGAAATGCTCACGTAACTAACAATGCCAGTTCCTTATTGCAATAGCCTTCAGCTGTGCAGTCAGAGGCTGCCCACAGTCAAAGGGAGTTAAAGTGACCTTCAGCATATAACTACGAGCATCGCTCTGTCCTGGCAGTGTTTGGTGGGATAGGCAGACGGCAGCTGTAGTTGCCCCTGTTATGGGTGTATGCAATTTGGGAGATGGCCTGTAGGACCCACAGGCACTGAGCCCCTTACCCATCCACCTCAGCCCACGGGCGACCCCCAAACGATGGTAACCAAGCCCACCAACCAGGCTCCCCCCAACTTCCTTCCAGTTGATGAGATGGAGATTGGTCTTAATTGGTGTCAATTGGTGACTCAACGCATCTAGACGCGATCTGGAACCCATCAACGGAAGTGGGCCTTTTACATCACAAACTGATTGGCGCCTGGCATGGATCCCGATTTCGGCCTTTCCTGCGATTTGACCGGCACGCGTGGATCCGTTAAATCATGCCCGTGGTGAAACTTCAGTTATATTGAATGATTCCGCTACCTCTTTCAGCAAACACTAATCACAACCAAACAGAATAGAATTGTGATTTTCTTAAAAAGAAAAGGATTGTGAATCTTCATTATTTGGACTGTGAGGACTTAATGAATAAATCCCACCGAACAGCCAATATTATCTTAAGGACTCTCTGCTTCACTGTGCAGTATTTGAGGAAATGCACATTCTAATTTTTATTCTTCATTCATGGGATGTGGGAGTCGCTGGCAAGATCAGAATGTATTGTCCTTCTTTAATTGCACTGGAGAAGGGGGTAAGTGAGTTGCCTTCTTGATACATTCACAATGCTATCAGACAGGGAGTTCCAGAATTTTGACCCAATGACTGTGAAGGACAAGGGATATACTTCCAAGTCAGGATGGTGTGTGATTTGGAGGGAACTTTCAGATGGTGGTGTTTCCATGGTCTGTTACTTTTGTTCCTCGGGATGATATAGGTTGCATATTTGAAAGACACCATTGAAGAAGTCTTACATCTAGGACACACTGAACACAGTGTGCGCAGTGGTAGAGGGAGTGAATGTTTAAGGTGGTCGATGGGATACCAATCAAGTGGACTTTGTGCTGCATTGTTCTGAGCTTCTTCCCTATTGCAGCTGCATTCATGTAGAAAAATGGAGAGTATTCAATCACATTCCTTACTTGTGCCTTGTTCCCATTATTTGGGAAGTCAGGAGGTGAGTTAGTTACCGCAGAATAACCAGCCTCTGACTTGTTCCTGCTGCCACAGTATTTATGTAGCTGGCCTGATTACGTTTCTGGTCAAGAGCGGCACGATGGCGCAGTGATTAGCACTGTTGCCTCACGGTGCCGAGGGCCTGGGTTCGATCCCGGCGCCGGGTCACTGTCCGTGTGGACTTTGCACATTCTCCCCGTGTCTGTGGTCTCACCCCCACAAAACCCAAAGATGTGCAGGGTAGATGGATTGGCCATGCTAAATAGCCCTTTAATTGGAAAAAATAATTGGGGATCTATATTTATAAATAATTTTTTTTTTTTTAAGTATCTGGTCAGTGGTAACCCCCAGGATATTGATGGTGGGCATTCAGCAATAATTTGGTTGGCAAATGCCAGGGAGGAATGGTTAAAATCTTTTGTTCAAAATAGTCATTTCTTGGCAATTAATAATAATAATCTTTATTGTCACAAGGAGGCTTACCTTAACACTGCAATTAAGTTACTGTGAAAATCCCCCAGGGAGAATTCAGAATGTCCAAATCACCAAACAGCACGTCTTTCGGGACTTGTGGAAGGAAACCGGAGCACCCGGAGGAAACCCACGCAGACACAGGGAGAACGTGCAGACTCCGCACAGACAGTGACCCAGCCCGGGAATCGAACCTGGGACCCTGGAGCTGTGAGGCAACAGTGCTACCCACTGCGCTACTACGCTGCCCATGTGACGCAGATGTTATTTGCCACTTATCAGCCCACATTGGAATGTTGTCCAAGTATTTTTGCATGTGGGCATGGACTATTTTTAGTATTTGGGAGTTGTGAATGGCACTGACCACTTGACAGTCATCAGTTAAAGTCCCATTTCTGACTCGATGGTGGAGGGAAGGTCATTGATGAAACAGATGAAAATACTTGGGTGTAGAACATCAACCAGAGGAATTGCTGCAGCCATACACTGGGGTTGAGGTAGTTGAACACCAACAACCACAACCATCTTATTTAATATAGACTGATACTTCAGTTTAGTGGAGAGGAAGTGTTGGAGATGTCTTTACTTGTATTCTTTGGATAGAATGTGAAACTGAAACATTGAATTTTTCCAGCCGACCAGATCTTCAGGTCCTGCTGACAGCAACTTCCTGAGAAACCCTGTTGAATGTGGTGGGACCTGAAGATCCTGCTGCCGGCCAATGGTGGGCCACTTCCACCACTGCAAAACGCTCTCCGGGGGAGTGGCGGGGAATGGAATGGAAAAATCCTACCCACTGTCTACTTGTACAATTGGACACAATGTGGCACAGTTTGAAGAAGGGTAGTGAGTTCTTTAGGTATCCTGGCCAACATTTCTGTTTCACCCAATACCAGATTGACTAGTCATTCATTGCATTTGCTGCCTGTGTGCAAATTGGCTGCCGTGCTTGCCGATGTAATCACGGTGAAGATTCATACAAATGAACAGTTCGTCATGGATTAAAGAAGGAAAGTAAAGAAGGAAAGAAGGACGGAGTGGTTTTGAGAGAGATAAATAGACTGACCGTAGCAGGGCCTCCATCAAGTTGCCTGCCTCCATGGTTTGACACAATGATACCTTGGACACCATGCTCCACTGCCAGCTCTGCATCTTCTTTGGTTAGAATACCCTTAATAATTATAGGCAGGCGTGTTAATGACTGAAGCCAATAGATATCTTTCCAGCAGATGGATGGATCCAAAGAATTGGCTGGCACTCCGTACACCTCTGCTTCAGTATGATCCTGTTGCATAGAAGAATTGTTACATTGTGACAATGAAGTATCAGCACAGTGGAAAGAGACTTTCATTATGTGGAAAACTCAGTTGAGGGTTGTAGGAGCTGTGTAATTCATCCAGACATTTTAAATCCCTTTGGCTCAATTCTACTTCAGTGGTAACTGATAAGTTGGGAGTGTATCGATGGTTTCTAAACCCGATCTGCAGGTAGTTTCTCAATATCAATTATGTGGCATAAAAAGAAAACAGTCAAATAGGCAAATATTTGAACTGAAGATTATAAGCAATGACTAGAATTTATTCTAATGATAGACCTTAAATTGGAATAGATCATTGATCATAGAATTTACAGTGCAGAAGGAGGCCATTAGGCCCATCGAGTCTGCACCAGCCCTTGGAAAGAGCACCCTAGCCAAGCCCACACCTCCATCTATCCCTGTAACCCAGTAACCTCACCCAACCTTTTGGACACTAAGGGCAATTTAGCATGGCCAATCCACCTAACCTGCACATCTTTGGACTGTGGGAGGAAACCCATGCAGACACGGGGGAGAACGTGCAGACTTCACACAGACAGTGACCTAGGAATTGAACTTGGGACCCTGGATGTGAAGCAATTGTGCTAACCACTTTGCTAAGAATAACTGCTTACTGACCTCCATGACTTAGTATGCAAATGTGCACTGTAGTAATGTTTTTCAGGTACTAAACAACAGTTGGCGAATGCTTTAAGTTCACCAAGTACACTGTGCCTATAATTATGTGAAACATATGTAGTAAGCTGATTCATATGAGCTCCCTAAACAAATACAGGGTTGCCTAACCAATATGGTGCACTGTGCACGCCTGGTGCAGACTGATGGTGTGCACCCTGTACTTCTCAATATCTATTTCTCATCAAAAAAAAAACTACTGTACAATCAAATTTTAGCCCTTGATTTTCAAGTATCTCAAGCGAAGAAGGAGATGGTGTAAAAAGAAGAGCGGAGGAAGAAAGGATGAAGATAGTTCTTCGCTTTTTCTTGCCAGTTTTATTCATCATGTTAACCTCTCCTCTCCTGAAGTTGTTCGCTCTTTTGCCAAACTATGGTTCACATGGATCATGCTATGCCTAAATGCAGGTGCTAACAGTGAGTCTTAGCCGTCTCAACCATCAGGGGCAGCACGGTAGCATTGTGGATAGCACAAATGCTTCACAGCTCCAGGGTCCCAGGTTTGATTCCGGCTTGGGTCACTGTGCGGAGTCTGCACATCCTCCCCGTGTGTGCGTGGGTTTCCTCCGGGTGCTCCGGTTTCCTCCCACAGTCCAAAGATGTGCGGGTTAGGTGGATTGGCCATGCTAAATTGCCCATAGTGTCCAAAATTGCCCTTAGTGTTGGGTGGGGTTACTGGGTTATGGGGATAGGGTGGAGGTGTTGACCTTGGGTAGGGTGCTCTTTCCAAGAGCCGGTGCAGACTCGATGGGCCGAATGGCCTCCTTCTGCACTGCAAATTCTATGATTCTATGGTCCCTGATCTTGTCTTCACCAACATTTAACCATGGAATTCAGCAGACTTTGCCCAATAGCAATCACGAGTGGGGAGGTTGTTTCTCTTTCCCCTCTGCACCCAGTAGCGCTGAAGCTAATTGGCAGGGCTCTGCTGCCACCCTGGCCGAGATCAGTTAATTTCCTGGTGTATCTTTAGAAGGGCAAATAGCCATACCTCAAAAAGGCCATCAAGGTTTTTTGCTTTGAGATGAGGTGGTAGCTTAAAGTTGTTCCTGATATCATTTCTCCGCTTGCCGGTATAAGGAACATCCACAGTTAGGACGATGGCTTTGAATCCATGTGCTTCCACACGGTGTACTAACTGCTCTGAGAATTTACGGTTCCGATAGACATAAAGCTGAAACCATCGAAATCCATTTGGTGCTGCAGCTGAAATCTCTTCCAAAGAACAGGTGGCGTATGTGCTTGCAATGTAACATGTATTCATGGATTCAGCAGCTATAAAACAACACACACATACTGATCAAAATCCATGTTGTTTGTTCAACTCGCTGATGCTAAGATTTCCATGTTCTTTGATATGAAAGGATTATATTAGAGTCTTGTCGTTCAAATTCTAGATTCAATTTCAGCCCAAGAGAAGGTGACATTTTTCTCTTTCTTGAATTAATAAAGCATTTACCATTGGACATTAGTCATTTTGTTCCAATAGTTATGTTTGCATCAAAGATTAGGCTTAAATGTGCTGAATATTTACATGATTCTGCTGTATGCCATTATTATAGTACAAACATTTCTAGACATGATGACATTAGTTAGACCATGGCATCATTAGCTGGACACTCGTACTGATTAACTCTCACCGAAACAGGTAGAAAGTTATTTTAACAGCCCTACCACCATTACAATCTATGATTATCGTATATTTCCTTCATTTGAACCAGTGCTCACACTCGCTGCTACTTAGACCGGAAAATAGTGGCACTGGAGATCTTCATAGTGAGAAATTGACATAATTTCCTGCCCTGGGAATAGAAAGCCAGAAACTATGGAATATTTTGATCTTTGGTTACTTATTTGTTTATTGGTGCTTGCAAGTGGTGTAAAGAGACTGGTGTGCAAAACTCACATCAATTGCATTTTGTCATGTGGCTATGTTAACATGCCTTTGTTTGTATTACTGCAATAATGTGAATACAATTATCGTTTGAAGAGAGAATTTAGTATGAAGTACCACGAGCTGTACTCATCTCCCCATCATGCCATGCCATGCAATGGAAGGCAGTAGGTGCGATTCCTATGGGAAAACTGATCTCCATGCCCTGGATGGTTGCCCTCGTGTCTGTTACGGAGACATCTCTTAGCATTCGAGGACGCAGACGGATCCTGTAAATTTAGCAGAAATTTGAAATTAGGTTGAATTCTTTAACCTATGCAATTCAATGTCATATCACCTCTCCCTTCATAAGCTGAACATTTTAGCCTCTACTACCTGGGTATAAAGTATCGCCCAGGAAAAGTGAGAGGAGGAACAAACACTCATAACAGAGCTGACACAATTTCTGTTCCATTTAAAACCAGGCGGGCTTCATTACAGGTCACTGCCGGGTTTCCCACTCAGCCTTCTGCCCCAGGAAGTACTTCACACTAAGGCAGTAGAGGTGAAAATCCACCCTAAACATACTTGTTATAATTACATGACTGAAGAACCAACCCAAAGAAGAAGAAGAAAAAGAACAACAGCAATCAATTTTTAATTATTTCGCACCTTTAATGTAATGAAATGCCACAAGGGCTTCACATGGGCATTATGAAGCAAGGTTAGATACAGAGTCACAGACGGTGGTATTAGGGCAGATGGCCGAAGACATAGATTTTAAGGAACATAAGGAAAAAAACACTAGACAAGCAGAGAAGTTTAGGTAGGAAGTCCCAGAGCTTAGGGACTCACCCACCAATGGTGGAGGGATTCAAATCAGGGGCTGTTCGAGAGATCAGAATTTGTTAAGTGCAGCCATTTTAGAGGATTCTAAGGACGGATGTGATTACAGATGTAGGGAGGAGTGAGATCAAGGAGAGACAAGGTTTAAAATCGAGGCGTTGTTTGACTAGGGCTTGATGTGGATCAGGGAGCACAGGGTAATGGGTGAATGCTGCGAGGAAGGATGCCGGCAGCAGAGGTCTGGTTGAACTCAAAACTTATGGAGGATAGAATATAGGATCCTGGCCAATTGTACATTGTAATTTTCAAAGGCAAGTGCTGAAGGTTTTGGCAGCATTTAAGCTTGTGGTGAACGTATTGTATTAACCATTCACCATGTATGTCACTGTATCACGCTGTTGCCCATGTGGGCTCCACCTATGGACCATTGTATGACGTTACATGGAATGTATCATGTTGGTGCCCTTGTGGGCTCTGCCCCTGGCTCTGCCCCTTGAGGGGAGGTATAAAGAGCAGCAGCCCTGTAGGCGGCTCTCACTCGCAGAGCAGTCGCAGGCAGGCACTGTTCTAGTTGATTAAAGCCACAGTTTACATCTACTCTCTGTTTCGTGTGAATTGATGGTCGCATCAAAGCTGAGATAGGCGTGGATGTTATGGAGCTGGAAATAAATGGTCTTAGGAATGGCTTAAATAGTGTCAGCGCCATGTTGTGTGTGTGCGCATTTGCACTTGAATTATATGTAAACATATTTGTTCTTGGAAGGAATGAAACATTAAAGGAAAGAAACATACTGACTGGTCAATGGTGTCTTAGTTACTGTCTGCAAGCAATAATCTAACTGAGTAGCAATTGTGGTAGACTGAAGTTGATTTATAAAGAAATAAATTACATGAAAGTAGTACTTCGTAGACTCTTCTGACACACGGTGGCACTGTTGCTTCACAGCTCCAGGGACCAGGGTTCGATTCCCGGTTTGGGTCACTGTCTGTGCAGAGTCTGCACGTTAACCCAGTGTCTGCGTGGCTTTCCTCCAGGCACTCCGACTTCCTCCCACAAGTCCCGAAAAAAGTGATGTCAGAACTTAGAACATACAGCGCAGAAGGCAGCCATTCGACCCATCGAGTCAGCACCGACCCACTTTAAGCCCTCATTTCCACCCCATCCCCGTAACCCAATAACCTCTTCGAACCTTTTTGGAAACGAAGGGCAATTTAGCATGTCCAATCCACATAACCTGCACGTCATTGGACTATGGGAGGAAACCGGTGCACCAGGAGAAAACCACGCAGACATGGGGAAAACGTGCAGACTCCCCACAGACAGTGACCCAGTGGGGAATCGAACCTGGGACCCTCGCGCCGTGAAGCCACAGTCCTAACCCCTGTGCTACTGTCCTGCCCAATTTTTTCGACAGGCAGAGGGGTTGGTAAGTCAGGTAAATTGGACATTCTGAATTCTCCCTCAGTGTACTGGGTGATTTTCACAGTAATTTCATTGTGATGAAAGCCTACTTGTGACACTAATAAAGATTATCATGAGAATGTAATTCCCACACTACTTAGATTGACTACATTTGACAGTGAAAAAATGAAGACTAAAAGTAATAGTCTTTTGTTTCATGGGCTGATGGAATTTAACCCTGAAAAGTGTGAGGTGATACACTTTGGAAGGAGTTTCATAGAATTTACCGTGCAGAAGGAGGCCATTTGGCCCATCGAGTAATTTAACAAGGAAGTATGCTATGAAAGGTCTGACACTGGGAAGTTCCAAAGAACAAAGGGGCCTTGGTGTGTTTCTCCATAGATCTCTGAAGGCAGAAGGGCAGGTTAATAGAGTGGTGAAAAAAACATATCGGACACTCGCATTTATCAATTGGGGCATAGATTACAAAAGCAGAGAGGTCATGATGGAACTGTACAGAACTTTGGTGAGGCCACAGCTGGAGTACTGTGTGCAATTCTGGTCGCCACATTATAGGAAGGATGTAATTGCACTGGAGGGGGTGCAGAGAAGATTCCCCAGAATGTTGCCTGGGATGGAACACTTAAGTTATAAAGAGAGGTTGGATAGGCTTGGGTTGTTTTCTCTGGAGCAGAGAAGAATGATTGAGGTGTACAAGATTATGAGGGGCATGGACAGGGTGGATAGGGAGCAGCAGTTCCCCTTAGTTGAATGGCCAGTTACGAGGGGACACAAGTTCAAAATGAGGGGTGGGGGGTTTAGGGGAAATTTGAGGAAAATCTTTTTTACCCAGAGAGTGATGACAGTCTGGAATGCACGGCCTGGGAGGATGGAGAGGCGGGATGCCTCACATCCTTTAAAAAGTACCTGGATGAGTACTTGACACACCATAACATCTAAGGCTATGGGCTAAGTGCTGGCAAGTGGGATTGCTGGGTGTTTTTCATGCATCGATGCAGACTCAATGGGCCGAAGGATCTCTTCTGCACTGTTGTATTGTGTAATTCCGTGCGATTGGAATAGATGAGGTTAAAGCGTTAATCGAGGTTTCAGAATTCTGTGTAATCTGTGACAAATTGGTGTCATGCAACTCTGATGGCAGATCAGAGGCCCAGGTCAGCATGTGAACAAAGAAGCGCAGCATTTTTTGCATGACCATCTGTAATCAATTTTCCCGGGGACTGACCACCTTCATCTTTCGAAATGCTGGGGGCCTTTGGCCTTGATAATGCTCTGAATGAAACTCTCACCAGCTCTGAGTTGGTCACAATTGGGTATAAGCAAAGGGGTTTGCGGAAACCCCCGCAGACATGCCCCCTTAATGTGGGGAGGCAGGCAGGAAGGAGACTCATCCTCTCTCCCAGCATGGCTTCTCCTACAAGACCGAGTTCCATCTGAACTGGCTTCTATCCAAATCCCACACAAAGAAGAGTGCCACCCTGGAGCCCTGTCCAACTCTCACAATTTCAGGTCCTAGATTTCAAACTCCATTAGAAGTGTAGCATGCCCTGCCTGCACGGTGTCCTGAAATTAAATGTTCTTTTGCGAATTAAGATTCAGAAAAGTCCATTCATTAATTTCATGCTTAAGAGGCTGGAAATGCTCAATTTCACTGTATTAGTAGAACTCACAAACTATTTGGAATTTTCTTCCCTATCATATTGCAACTTTATGTTATTGTGCAATTCAGCAGATTCAGGTTTCATGAGGAATTGGTGGAGCACCAACCTTTTATAAGCCATCAGATTGTCATCTCTAGTACAGCACTCGTCTGCCCCAGCAGCGTAGTAATCCCAGGTGGTTTTGGGTAAATGTTCTTTAGCATACGCCTCAAAGTCAGACAGACATACCAAAGACATCTCTGGGTCACACAGAGAGGATCTGAAACAATAATAATTGCAGGGAAGGTTCAACAGGGATTTCAATCTGTAACGTTTATTGCAACAAAAAAAATACTATAAATGGTGCAAAATAGTGACCTGTGTCTTCCACAGAACAAGGAAACATTTATGTGCAACTCACAAGTAACAAGAGTCCTGACTGGGTTATCAAGATGTTGCTTTTAAAGTCAGGAATCATGAACCAACCATTCCAATTATTTGATCTGTTTATACCAGGGGGAAAGATATTTGCAGCAATTAAAAAGTTAACCCTTTTTAGAATGCTGCAAATCATATTGTCTTAAAAGCTGTTTTGATATCCGATAAAAATCGTTGACCTCTTGATGGTTATGTTTCTTTTGGCATAAATACTTTGCCAGCACCTCCCAACCCTGCAACCTCTAACACTGAGGCGGTCAGGAACTGTAATATTATGGAAAGTCCCTCTCCAAGTCACACACCATTCTGATATAGACATATAACACCATTCTTTCATTGTTGCTATGTCAAAATTCTGCACTTTCCTGTGCAATACTGTGACCAGAGATCTGACGTAGTCCTGGAGGATCATCAACTAGGGATAGCAAGGGCAACTAGAAATAGGCAATAAATCTGGGGCGCAATTCTCCCATCGGGAGACTAAGTCCCGGCGGCGGAGTGACAACCGGAGTGTTTCACTCCGGCGTCGGACGCCGCTCCCAGCCCCCTATTCTCCCGTCCCCGGGGGGCTAGGAGCGGTGCCGCGTCATTTACGCACGCCGGGCCTTGCCGCCGTGTAAAAGACGCGGCCGGCGCCGTGTAAATGACGTCATCCGCGCATGCGCAGGTTGACCGGTGCTAACCCGCGCATGCGTGGTTGCCGTCCTCCCCGCGGTCGCCCCGCAAGAAGATGTCGGATGGATCTTGCGGGGCGGCGGAGGAAAGGAGGTCCTCGTTCAGAGAGGCCGGCCCGCCGATCGGTGGGCACCAATCGCGGGCCAGACCCCTTTTGAGTCCCCCCCCGGTGGAGGAACCCTCTCCCCCCCCCACAGGCTGCCCCCCCCAGCGTTCCCGCGCTGTTCCCGCTGGCAGCGACCAGGTGTGTTGGCGCTGGTGGGAACCTGTCGTGTTGGGCAGGCCGTTCTGTCCATCCGAGCCGGAGAATCGGCGCTCGCCCGTTACAAATGGCGAGCGGCAATTCTCCGAGCGGCCAGCCGTGATTCTCGCCGCGCAGGTTTGGGGGGGGGGGGGGGGGGGGGAGAGAGAATCGCGTGAGGATGCCGGGGCGGCATGGCGGGACTCGCGCGGCGCCCCGGCGATTCTCCCACCCGGTGTGGTGGAGGGAGAATTCCGCCCCTGGTCATTTCAGCATCACTACGTCCTGCAACAAAGAATAATAGTTTAAAGTCCAGTCAATTTCATGCATTGAGGAACTGTCCACAGCTTTATGAATGATAAAAAAAATACTTGTGTTAGTGTTAGTACCTTGGACGAGAAAGTAAAATTACAATTGAATCTAATGGAAATTGGCATGTGTCTCACTGATACAATTTGATAGATAAATAACTGCCTCGATTTTGTGGTCAGCGGTGGCGGAACAGCACTTGTCATTCATCTCGATGACAACTGAACTCATCTCGGTTTCCCAATCAGTTAGAGTGGGTGGGCTTGATGAAGATCTGCGTCAGTCTCTTTCAACTGCACTATTTAAAGCAGTCATTTTCAAACCCAGGATCGCGACCCTGGGTGTCAGGAAGGTTGTGGTGCTATGCGTCACGGCATTCCTGATCACAGGAAGAAGTGCTCAACGGCTCGTCCGGCTTTTAGAAATGCCGGCCGGGACTAGCTTTCAGAATGTTGGCCGTTCTGTGTATGTGTACCCCTTCGGCAATGCGCAGGCCCGGAGCCCAGCAGAGCAGAACGCATTCTCCTGATGTCAGCGCACTGACCCAGGAGCAGGTTGTTTTTTTTTTAAATCGCCGGAGTCTTCCTGCCTGGAGTGTCGGCAGAGAGCAGGTCACGTGCCCCGTACACTGACGTCATGAGTTCTGGACGCACAAGAGTGATTCCTCCATTTTGCAGCTGCCAGCAGTGCTGGTGTGAACTCCTGGGCCTCTGGTGAACAACCCATGAAGAAGCTGAAAACAGGAACAAAGCAGCAGAAAGATGATTACTTGAGGTGGGGCACTGCAAATCAGGATGCAAAGCCCATGTGTGTTATATGCAGGGAGGCAATGGCAAATGAAAGTTTAAAACCCCCAGAAATTCAAAGGCATTTCAAGACTAAGCATGGAAAGTTCGAGGACAAACCTCTTGATTTTTTTCCAACGTATGCAGTGAGATCTTAAATCATCAGCTGAAGTCATTATCAGAAATGCAACATTAAAAAACAAAGCAAGCGAGATTGTGAGGACAAAGCAGGCTCACCTGTCAAACTAAAGGTCAGTGAAAATGGTGGGTCGTGAAGTTCAGGCGTCATGGGTAATGAAGGTCGGACACCAGGGGTCGCAAAAGTCGGCCGGCATGGGTTTCAAAGGTCGGCCGGCGTGGGTCCCGAAGGATGGCCGGTTGGTAAAAATGGGTCCTGGGCAAAAAAGGTTGAAAGACACTGATTTAAAGGGACCCTACTTGAAGACTGATAGAAGTGTGTTGACGAAGCTCAAGCCTGCATAATAAGGGATCAACATGGTGGCTGCACGGTGTTCCAATTCTGCATCTTTGGAGATGTTGGTCCAGGCTGAAAGGGAGATTCTACTCTCCACTAATTTGAGGAAGAAGGCAGCAATTGTAAACAGGTTTACATGTCTGGAAGTAGCAGGGAAAGTCAGCAGCAGAGGTATGGCATCATGCTCCTGGAAGAGGTTTAATGATCTACGCATAGCAGGGAAGAGTAGCGGCATGGTACACTCAATACAAACACCTCACTCTGCCTTGCCTAAGCCTTCTGTACATCAATCCTCACATCAGCACACTTTCCAGATGCATCCATCCCTCTTTGTACAGCCACCTCCTCACATCCCCATCTAACCATCTACCAGTGGCATTCGCTCTCATCTTATTTCAATGCCACATTGCAGGAGGTGAGAGCACAGATCACAAGAGGGAGGCAGAGAAACAGAAGTGGTCCTCCAGCCATCTCCATACTGACAGCTGCAGTGATGGAGATAAACTGAGTATCAGTTTGCCTGGTCATTGGAGATCGAGATTAGTACCTGTGACAGAATGAAATATCACACAACCACATGGCGTACAATAATCACTCAGGCTGACTTGATATCAACAGGCAATGTCAAATGGTAATGTGAGTAGTGATGGTCTAGAATCTTCCCACGTTTCCAGTTCCAATTCATGTCTTTAAACTTGCACAGGCCTTCAAGCATCTCTCATGACATGGTGAGGAAGGAGGACAAATGAATAGCCACCTGCATGAAATATCAGACACTCCAATTAACTGAGTGCCTCCTGGACCTCACACTCAGAGAGGTTCCTGTCATTCAATGCCTTGCTGAAGTGCTGACTGGCGGGAAATGCAGTGGGACCAAAGAAGAAAAGGTGGCAACTCAAACTGCTTCCACTTCTGACCCGTTCCCCCTGCTCCAGATTCTCATTCACGATCTGACAGGCTGCCTTTTGTCCCAGTCTCCCATGCAGGTAGGCCAGGGTTTGTAGGGCCCTTACATGCTCCAAAACACAGGAGGATGTCAGCCAAGAGAACCGGAGCAGTCAAAGCCGGGACACAGGTGGTCTGCCTCCACCTTTACTAGCGCCACAGCGCTAGTGCCTTGTAGGAGTAGTAAAATAAAGGAGGGAAAAGGACTTGTCTTTTCTCAATGGTACACATGGGTGTTCAGCATAGCGTTACATTGTCATTCCTCCAGAAGGCGCCAGAATTAATGGGGGTCGGTTCGCTCAGTTGGCTGGACCGCTAGTTCATGATGCAGAGTGATGTCAACAGTGTGGGCTCGATTCCTGTACCGGCTGAGGTAATTCATGAAGGCCCCACCTTCTCAACCTTGCCCCTCGCCCGAGGTGTAGTGACCCTCAGGTTAAATCACCTCTCAAAGGGGAGAGCAGGTTGTGGTCATCTGAAACTGGGGCGACACTTTTATTGTCACATTTATTTTTCAACTTAATGAATCTCAAAATGTACTTACGACTTCATTGTCCCGCCTTGCCCATTTTTACCTGCCCCTTCTGCCTTGTGAAGAATTAGAAGAGTTATAGGCACTATCTGTGTTGTGGTTGTGGGGGTGGGGGTCGGCGGGGGTGGGGAGGGGTACAGCAAATTATTCCTCCTCCTTTTGGATGCCCTGCTTTCATTCTCAGGTGGATGTAAATGATTTTGAAGAAAAGTTAGATAATTACCCCTTATGGCCTGACAAATATTTATCCTTCAATCAACATCAGGACAAAATACAGCTGGTCATTGCTGTAGTTTATGGGATCTTGCTGTGCACAAAGTGGCTGCCAGATTTCCGATACTAAATCAGTGACTACAATTTTAAAATATTTCATTGGTTGTAAACTTCTTTGGGAATTCCTAAAGTCATGAAAGACTCTCCATAAATACAAATATTTTACTTTGCTCCTTTCCTCCATTAGACTTCAGTCTTTTGATACTGTTGTGCGCGGTGGAGCAGACCACGATCATCCTAGAAACACTGGCTGGAGCACACTGCAAGGGCTCCCCCACTTCTCTCCAGGCATCCCAATGGCTTGCTCAGTTACAGCTCTGGTGCTCGTGTGGATTCTGTTGTACCTTTCCTTCAGTGTTCGGGTTCCTCAGAGGTATCGTCAGCCACGCTCTCAGAGGGTAATGCTTGGTCACCGAGAAGCCAGCTACGGATTCTGTTTCGAGCTGTTATTATCTGTGGGAGATTTGACTGGTGCAGGATGAAACCAGCATAGCAGCTCCCTGGGAATCTTTGCACAGATGCACATTGATCTTCTGTTGCTTGTAGACCATTGAGCTTCGATACAGTGGAATCTCTTTCAATTGAAGAAGAATGGCGGTGCCTTGATTGCTGCATCTGTGCAGTCGATAACTCTCGGGGCTCGTGGGAAGCCGGCTAGAGCCGCAAATCCAAGCACCTGCTCATTCGTGCTGGTGTCATGAGTATTGAAGTATTGGCCCTGACAAACATAGGATCCGTCACCGGGAATCCAGCCAGTAAATTGCTGAGATTCCACAAATACCACCAGCAGATCCGTGCAAGAAGGCAGAAGCAAAGAAATTAAGGAGTATGTTGACCTTGTCTTCCACTGGAAATCCATGTCCACCTTGTCCACTTGGAAAGAGGCCTACTTACAGGAGGCTGCAAACATCAGCGACTACCTGATGGGAAGTTCTGAGCTTCCCCAAGACATGGGTGCTCAATCATTTCCAGGAAACTGATCCCCTGTCTGGAAAGCCTATGTTGGGATACTGCCCCTTGTGAGCGAGAGCTCCATCCTCATTCCATCTGTCCTCTGGAACTGGCAAGTGGTTAAGGAGGAGAAGGCCGCTTCTACTCCTCCTCCAGCTGCTGGTGGTGATGCTCGCGTTGCTCCATCTGCTCCTTATTGAAGGCAAAGGTAGAGCTGCAGACATGGCTCCCATGCTGATCTGAAGGTGGACAGCCGCAGATCAAAAACAATAAACTCAAAGGTAGCAGAAATTATCAAAGTATGGAGAATCACTTCCAAAGTAATGAAAGCACACTTTCCCAACAAGTCCTGTGAGAAAAATACTTTCACCGTGGCAAGGCAGCAGGTGTCAGACCTCAGTATATAAAGCATTTCTTTCCAGTTCTGTCAAAGCCCACTGCCCTCTCGCCATGTTTTCCTCTGTGTCACGAGAAGCACACAAAACCCACATGCATATTGTTAAATCCACGATCCTGGGTTAAAAGTGCAGCTAATGAACATTTTATATGTTTAAGTATGTCAATCTACCTATCTGTACTCCTGTCCCCTGGGGATTTACGACACGCTGCGGATCGCTCAAGGTTAAAGGCGTGATTTGGTTTATAGGCCCCGCCGCGATACAACATACTCACGCCATCCGGTGCATTCCAGTGGTGATTTCAATGCGGTTTCCATGGTTCTAACAATGGAAGCTAACTCAGGCAGCAGCTTTCAAATATTTTAAGTTTATTTTTGCACATATTTATATCAGATATTTTGCATTTAAAAAAAAACGCAACAAACCCTTTAAACTGCTCCAGTACAGCATAAATGCGGCATCAATACTGAAAAAGACAGAGTTGCGTTAAATAACGTTCCGAATGCCAGGAAACATGCAGCTAAACGTGCTCACTATGGGACATAGGGGCAGGATACTGCAGCCGGCGTTGGGGCGGCGGGGGGTCGGAGAATCCCACCTCAAATCTTTAATCACAAAACAGAAAAAAAAAGAAATACAAAAAGAAATTCGCAAAGACATATGTTCTAAGGGGGTATTTTACATTTAACCACAAAACGCAAAAAATCCCCAATATCTAGTACAGTAGAGTGATCCACACATATATACACAAATATATACACACACACACACACACAGAAGACCAGCAAATATTCATACAGTTGGTTCAGATTGTCAATCATTGCAATCGTCGAAGTCAGCGTCTCCTTTCATATGGAAAATGAATGGATAAATGGATACCAAAAAGAGTAGGGATAACAGGATACCAGGATAAAGCTATGGACACGGGGCACTATGATACACTCCCTCCTGCACAGGTCAACAAAAATAAAGCTACATAATATACAAGATCCCTTATAGGTTAAAAATCAAAACCTAACTCATCCTCCCAGCAATGAAAGGATACCCCAGGAAGAGGGGAACAAATAGGATACCACCATCGGTATAAGATGTGGCTTGGCAGTAAACCAGTAAACCAGGAGCCAAGAAACCAAGGATACTTAAACAATGCCAAGACTCGCTAACAGGCCTCATTCACTCCAGCCAAATCAGAAGCACCGTTTAGGCCCCATCGACACCAAATAATTTAAACCGTCTTCTACTGAGGAAACCCCACCAACGAGAAGAAGAATCGGCAAAACACCCAGCAACAGAGTATCTCTGGAAGAGATACAATTCCTCTCCCCCTGTCCGCTCCCCCTGACAAGATAAGAGAAACCCTCCAGAATTAAATATAACAAATCACAGCCGATAACAGTGTCTCTCCTACCCAGAAAAAGAAAGGAAACTCCAGCGAGAGATGAACACCAGACATTAGGTAGATGTGGTATTTTTCAAGTACTGGCTTACAGACCACAAAAGCACGAAAAAAACAAGAGCTTTTATCAGAGATGTGTTTGCTCACAGGTTGCGAGAATAGACTGACAATTAACCTGTCCAAACTGCTGCTGATGTCATCAGTACATCACATGATCAAACTCTTAAAGTGACTTTGTTCCAACTAGGGAATAGACATGAATACACAGCAACAAGGTCTAGCAATGTGCACTTTCGCAAGAAGGATATCCGAAACAGAACAGCACAGCCTTATAAGAAACAGAATACTGCACCCTCCAGGGGAGGTCAAGCCTCAAGAAGGACATCTGGGAGACTACTTGGAGGGGAGGCGACTTACTCCTCCACCCAGCCTAACAGCCAACTGAAGAAAGACTAACAACGCTGACCCGAAGCACTCAGACTCACACTCAGGCCTCACCACCAACAGCAGGCCTCACCACCAACAGCAGGCCTCACCACCAACAGCAGGCCCCACCACCAACAGCAGGCCCCACCACCAACAGCAGGCCTCACCACCAACAGCAGGCCTCACCACCAACAGCAGGCCTCACCACCAACAGCAGGCCTCACCACCAACAGCAGGCTTCACCACCAACAGCAGGCCTCACCACCAACAGGATAATACCTCCCCAGTGGAACCAAATGTCTGGAAGCAGAGTGGTCCAGAAGCTTCCAAGAGGGGCCATTTCGGGAGAGGGTGATCTACTCCCTCGTCCACCTGACCCTGATAAACTTGGTTAGTACTGCCCTAACCTACTCAACCAAACTAAACTAGGATCAACGGCACACCAGAATAGTCAAGAATACTCACATTACTTTTTTACTCACCAGGCCTCCCCTCTGGAGACCTGGTGCACGGATATTTCCTTTCCAGCCCCATCTCTCCGAATCAACCAGGATGTTCAACATGCCATGCAGCAGGATTTCCAAAGACTGAAGGTGAGCCCCCACTGAGGAAACTGCCCGATTGACTGACAGGATTCTCAGCTCCGCTTCATCCATTCTCTTTGGAATATCTTACAGTTCATCAGTATGGGCACCGATAATCTGTGTCGGGGAGCTGAGACCACCGTCCACAACTTGGCTTACAATGGCAGCTATTATTTAACGCCAACGGTATCGCAGAAGCATCGGCCCACTCACCAGCGAAACCGCCACTGTGGACCGGACACCACCCAGTTTGTAGATGGTCAATTTAAAGAGATAATCAATAAATCATGCAGGCTATTACCATTCTCTTGCTCAAATTCCTGATTTGGGCTTTGGCCAGACAGTGCATGGGGCACTAACTGATACAACGCAACCCCGTGAGTGAAACAGGCAAGTTGATGTGTACTTCTGGCAAACCGGAAATTCCCGCCCGAGGTCAACAGAACTTTACATGGTCCCATGCAGTCCAAAGCTACCTTGCTGAAGGAGAGACAAGAAAATCCAGCCCCAAGTGTCAATTTGGGTGAGTTTAGCGGCATGTTTTGTGTCGGATGTAATGGCGCGATCGCGACTTATATTCACCTGCACTTAGCGCAAAAAAACGAGTCCTCACATGAATCTCGCCATGCCTGACTCCCTCGTCATCTGACTCAGCCGAAACGTGCCTCAGCTGTTCACCACTAACAAGAGGGTGCAGTTTTTAAATGCTCCCTCAGCACTCACTCCCAGTCTAGATTTGAGGATGGCAGTGCGGAGACCTGCTTGTTCCTTTGGCGATGCGACTGGCCAGGCTTTTCAATGCTGTGGATGAGAGGTGGGGCACCATGTTCCCCCGAGGGGGGGGGGTCAGAGGACCGCTAGCAGAGTTAGCAATGCTGCCTGGGAGGCAGTGGCAGCTACAATGAGTGCAGGAGCATGATCAAGAGGACCACCATCCAATGTAGGAAGAAGATGAACGACCTCTAATTTCAAATCTCTGCTCCCCAATCTATTGGCTGACACCTAGCACTCTGCCAACATCCAATCTCCAAGCTTGTTTCTCAGAACCCCCTAGCACCGCCCAGCACCACCACTTCATGTCCAGCTGCGGTGCCCATACATGCCATTTGATATAGACCCCACCCCGACCCATCACGTTTGTGGCTCACAATGCCCTCTCTTTGTCCCCGCAGGGGAAAATAGCTTAGAATAAAAGAGAAAGGGCAAAGACAGGAGGAGGAGCTCCAGAGATCTGGGGCGTCATTCTCCAACCCCCCAGAGGGTCGGAGAATGGCCGTTGGCCGCCGTGAATCCCGCCCCCGCCGGTTGCCGAAGTCTCCGAAGGAAGAAAAGTCGGCGGGGCGTTAATGGCGCCGCTGCCGTCGGAGAATGGCACGGGTCTGCGCAAGGCAGCCAATTTTCGGCCTGCCGATATTCTCCCTTCCGGATGGGCCGAAGTCCCGTTGACGTGATGACCGTTCACGTCGACGTAAATTAAACCTCCTTTTCATCGGCGTGAACCTGGAGCACAGGTGGAGGTGAGTGACGGCCTGGGGGGTTGGCTCTGGGCAGGCGATGGCGTGGCCGCAGTCTGATTGCGTGAGGAGAGGTGTGTCTCGGGTTGTGTGTGTGTGTGTGTGTGCAGCGGGGGGGGGGGGGGGGGGGTGTGGTTAGAGTAGGCTGGGCTCCGGGGGAGTGCCGGGAGGGGGTCCGTGACGGGGAGGGGGATGGGGGGGTGTCCGTGCCGGGGAGGGGGATGGGGGATCCGTGCCGGGGTGGAGGTTGGGGGGGGGTCCGTGCCGGGGAGGGGGAGGGGGATGGGGGATCCATGCCGGGGTGGAGGTTGGGGGGGGGGTCCGTGCCAGGGAGGGGGAATGGGGGGTCCGTGCCGGGGTGGAGTTTGGGGGGGGGTCCGTGCCGGGGAGGGGGATGGGGGGTCCGTGCCGGGGTGGGGGTCCGTGACGGGGAAGGGGATGGGGGGGGTCCGTGCCGCGGAGGGGGATGGGGGGTCCATGCCGGGGTGGAGGTTGGGGGGTGGGGTCCGTGCCGGGGTGGAGGTTGGGGGGGGTCCGTGCCGGGGTGGAGGTTGGGGGGTGGTCCGTGTCGGGGAGGGGGATGGGGGGTCCGTGCCGGGGTGGAGGTTGGGGGGGGGGTCCGTGCCGGGGAGGGGGATGGGGGGTCCGTGCCGGGGTGGAGGTTCGGGGGGTCCGTGCCGGGGTGGAGGTTGGGGGGGGAGTCCTTGCCGGGGTGGAGGTTGGGGGGGGGGTCCCGTGCCGGGGAGGGGGTGGGGGTCCGTGCCGGGGTGGAGGTTGGGGGGGGGTCCGTGCCGGGGAGGAGGTTGGGGGGGGGTCCGTGCCGGGGTGGAGGTTGGGGGGGGGTCCGTGCCGGGGTGGAGGTTAGGGGGGGGGTCCGTGCCGGGGAGGGGGATGGGGGGTCTGTGCCGGGGTGGAGGTTGGGGGTGGGTCCGTGCCGGGGTGCAGGTTAGGGGTGGGGTCCGTGCCGGGGAGGGGGATGGGGGGTCCGTGCCGGGGTGGAGGTTGGGGGGGGGTCTGTGCCGGGGAGGGGGATGGGGGGTCCGTGCCGGGGTGGAGGATGGGGGGTGGTCCGTGCCGGGGAGGGGGATGGGGGGTCCGTGCCAGGGTGGAGGTGGGGGGGGATCCGTGCCGGGGAGGGGGATGGGGGGTCCGTGCCAGTGTGGAGGTTGGGGGGGGGGTCCGTGCCGGGGTGGAGGTTGGCGGGGGGTCCGTGCCGGGGAGGGGGATGGGGGGTCCGTGCCGGGGTGGAGGTTGTGGGGGGGTCCCGTGCCGGGGAGGGGGATGGTGGGTCCGTGCCGGGGTGGAGGTTGGGGGGGGGTCCGTGCCGGGGAGGGGGACGGGGGGTCCGTGCCGGGGTGGAGGTTGGGGTGGGGTCCGTGCCGGGGTGGAGGTTGGGGGGGGGGGTCCGTGCCGGGGTGGAGGTTGGGGGGGGGGGTCCGTGCCGGGGTGGAGGTTCGGGGGGGGGTCCGTGCCGGGGTGGAGGTTGGGGGGGGGTCCGTGCCGGGGTGGAGGTTGGGGGGGGGGTCCGTGCCGGGGTGGAGGCTGGGGGGGGGGTCCGTGCCGGGGAGGGTGATGGGGGGTCCGTGCCGGGGTGGAGGCTGGGGGGGGTCCGTGCCGGGGTCGAGGATGGGGGGGTGGTCCGTGCCGGGGTGGGGGATGGGTTGTCCGTGCCGGGGTGGAGGTTGGGGGGGGTCCGTGCCGGGGAGGGGGATCCGTGCCAGTGTGGAGGTTGGGGGGGGTCCGTGCCGGGGTGGAGGTTGGGGGGGGGGGGTCGTGCTGGGGAGGAGGATGGGGGGTCCGTGCCGGGGTGGAGGTTAGGGGGGGGGGGGTCCGTGCCGGGGTGGAGGTGTGGGGGTGGTCCGTGCCTGGGAGGGTGATGGGGGGTCCGTGCCGGGGTGGAGGTTAGGGGGGTGGGTCCGTGCCGGGGAGGGGGATGGGGGGTCCGTGCCGGGGTGGAGGTTGGGGGGGGGGGTCCGTGCCGGGGTGGAGGTTTGGGGGGGGGGGGTCCGTGCCGGGGTGGAGGTTGGGGGGGGGGGTCCGTGCCGGGAAGGGGGATGGTGGGTCCGTGCCGGGGTGGAGGTTGGGGGGGGGTCCGTGCCGGGGAGGGGGATGGGGGGTCCGTGCCGGGGTGGAGGTTGGGGGTGGAGGTTGGGGTGTGGTCCGTGCCGGGGAGGGGGATGGGGGGTCCGTGCCAGGATGGAGGTCGGGGGGGATCCGTGCCGGGGAGGGGGATGGGGGTCCGTGCCAGTGTGGAGGTTGGGGGGCTCCGTGCCGGGGTGGAGGTTGGGGGGGGTCCGTGCCGGGGAGGGGGATGGTGGGTCCGTGCCGGGGTGGAGGTTGGGGGGGGGTCCGTGCCGGGGTGGAGGTTGGGGGGGGTGGTCCGTGCCGGGGAGGGGATGGGGGGTCCGTGCCAGGGTGGAGGTTGGGGGGGATCCGTGCCGGGGAGGGGGATGCGGGGGCGGGGTCTGTGCCGGGGAGGGGGATGGGGGGTCCGTGCCCGGGTGGAGGTTCGAGGGTGGTCTGTGCCGGGGTGGAGGTTGGGGGGGGGGGGGTCCCGTGCCGGGGAGCGGGATGGTGGGTCCGTGCCGGGGTGGAGGTTGGGGGGGGTCCATGCCGGGGAGGGGCATGGGGGGTTCGTGCCGGGGTGGAGGTTGGGGGGGGTCCGTGCCGGGGTGGAGGTTGGGGTGGGGTCGGTGCCGGGGTGGAGGTTGGGGGGCGGTCCGTGCTGGGGTGGAGGTTGGGGGGTGGGTCCGGTGCCGGGGTGGAGGTTGGGGGGGGGTCCGTGCCGGGGAGGGGGATGGGGGGTCCGTGCCGGGGCGGAGGTTGGGGGGGGGTCCGTGCCGGGGAGGGGCATGGGGGGTCCGTGCTGGGGTGGAGGTTGGGGGGGTCCGTGCCGGGGTGGAGGTTGGGGGGGTGATCCGTGCCAGGGAGGGGCATGGGGGGTCCGTGCCGGGGTGGAGGTTGGGGGGGGGGGTCCGTGCCGGGGTGGAGGTTAGGGGGGGGGTCCGTGCCGGGGAGGGGGATCGGTGGTCCGTGCCGGGGTGGAGGTTGGGGGTGGGGTCCGTGCCGGGGAGGGGGATGGGGGGTCCGTGCCGGGGTGGAGGTTGGGGGGGGGGTCCGTGCCGGGGAGGGGGATGGGGGGTCCGTGCCGGGGTGGAGGATGGGGGGTGGTCCGTGCCGGGGAGGGGGATGGGCGGTCCGTGCCAGGGTGGAGGTGGGGGGGGATCCGTGCCGGGGAGGGGGATGGGGGGTCCGTGCCAGTGTGGAGGTTGGGGGGGGGGGGGTCCGTGCCGGGGTGGAGGTTGGGGGGGGGGTCCGTGCCGGGGAGGGGGATGGGGGGTCCGTGCCGGGGTGGAGGTTGGGGGGGGGTCCCGTGCCGGGGAGGGGGATGGTGGGTCCGTGCCGGAGTGGAGGTTGGGGGGGGGGGTCCGTGCCGGGGAGGGGGATGGGGGGTCCGTGCCGGGGTGGAGGTTGGGGTGGGATCCGTGCCGGGGTGGAGGTTGGGGGGGGGTCCGTGCCGGGGTGGAGGTTGGGGGGGGGGTCCGTGCCGGGGTGGAGGTTGGGGGGGGGGGTCCGTGCCGGGGTGGAGGTTGGGGGGGGGGGGTCCGTGCCGGGGAGGGTGATGGGGGGTCCGTGCCGGGGTGGAGGTTGGGGGGGGTCCGTGCCGGGGTGGAGGATGGTGGGGGGGTCCGTGCCGGGGTGGAGGTTGGGGTGGGGTCCATGCCGGGGTGGAGGTTGGGGGGGGGGGTCCGTGCCGGGGTGGAGGTTGGGGGGGGGGTCCGTGCCGGGGTGGAGGCTGGGGGGGGTCCGTGCCGGGGAGGGGGATCCGTGCCAGTGTGAAGGTTGGGGGGGGTCCGTGCCGGGGTGGAGGTTGGGGGGGGGGGGGGTCGTGCTGGGGAGGAGGATGGGGGGTCTGTGCCGGGGTGGAGGTTGGGGGGGGGGGGGTCCGTGCCGGGGTGGAGGTGTGGGGGTGGTCCGTGCCTGGGAGGGTGATGGGGGGTCCGTGCCGGGGTGGAGGTTAGGGGGGTGGGTCCGTGCCGGGGAGGGGGATGGGGGGTCCGTGTGGGGTGGAGGTTGGGGGGGGGGGTCCGTGCCGGGGTGGAGGTTTGGGGGGGGGGTCCGTGCCGGGGTGGAGGTTGGGGGGGGGGTCCGTGCCGGGAAGGGGGATGGTGGGTCCGTGCCGGGGTGGAGGTTGGGGGGGGGGGTCCGTGCCGGGGAGGGGGATGGGGGGTCCGTGCCGGGGTGGAGGTTGGGGGTGGAGGTTGGGGTGTGGTCCGTGCCGGGGAGGGGGATGGGGGGTCCGTGCCAGGATGGAGGTCAGGGGGGATCCGTGCCGGGGAGGGGGATGGGGGGTCCGTGCCAGTGTGAAGGTTGGGGGGCTCCGTGCCGGGGTGGAGGTTGGGGGGGGTCCGTGCCGGGGAGGGGGATGGTGGGTCCGTGCCGGGGTGGAGGTTGGGGGGGGTCCGTGCCGGGGTGGAGGTTGGGGGGGTGGTCCGTGCCGGGGAGGGGATGGGGGGTCCGTGCCAGGGTGGAGGTTGGGGGGGATCCGTGCCGGGGAGGGGGATGGGGGGGCGGGGTCTGTGCCGGGGAGGGGGATGGGGGGTCCGTGCCCGGGTGGAGGTTCGAGGGGGGTCTGTGCCGGGGTGGAGGTTGGGGGGGGGGTTCCCGTGCCGGGGAGCGGGATGGTGGGTCCGTGCCGGGGTGGAGGTTGGGGGGGGTCCATGCCGGGGAGGGGCATGGGGGGTTCGTGCCGGGGTGGAGGTTGGGGGGGGTCCGTGCCGGGGTGGAGGTTGGGGTGGGGTCCGTGCCGGGGTGGAGGTTGGGGGGGGTCCGTGCTGGGGTGGAGGTTGGGGGGTGGGTCCGGTGCCGGGGTGGAGGTTGGGGGGGGGTCCGTGCCGGGGAGGGGGATGGGGGGTCCGTGCCGGGGTGGAGGTTGGGGGGGGGGTCCGTGCCGGGGAGGGGCATGGGGGGTCCGTGCTGGGGTGGAGGTTGGGGGGGTCCGTGCCGGGGTGGAGGTTGGGGGGGTGGTCCGTGCCAGGGAGGGGCATGGGGGGTCCGTGCCGGGGTGGAGGTTGGGGGGGGGGGTCCGTGCCGGGGTGGAGGTTAGGGGGGGGGTCCGTGCCGGGGAGGGGGATCGGTGGTCCGTGCCGGGGTGGAGGTTGGGGGTGGGTCCGTGCCGGGGTGGAGGTTAGGGGTGGGGTCCATGCCGGGGAGGGGGATGTGGGGTCCGTGCCGGGGTGGAGGTTGGGGGGGGGGTCCGTGCCGGGGAGGGGGATGGGGGGTCCGTGCCGGGGTGGAGGTTGGGGGTGGGTCCGTGCCGGGGTGGAGGTTGGGGGGTGGTCCGTGCCGGGGAGGGAGATGGGGGGTCCGTGCCAGGGTGGAGGTTGGGCGGATCCGTGCCGGGGAAGGGGATGGGGGGTCCGTGCCAGTGTGGAGGTTGGGGGGGGTCCGTGCCGGGGTGGAGGTTGGGGGGGGGGTCTGTGCCGGGGAGGGGGATGGGGGGTCCGTGCCGGGGTGGAGGTTGGGGGAGGTCCATGCCGGGGAGGGGGATGGGGGGTCCGTGCCGGGGTGGAGGTTGGGGGGGGTCCGTGCCGGGGTGGAGGTTGGGGTGGGGTCCGTGCCGGGGTGGAGGTTGGGGGGGGGGTCCGTGCCGGGGTGGAGGTTGGGGGGGGGTCCGTGCCGGGGTGGAGATTGGGGGGGGTCCGTGCCGGGGAGGGTGATGGGGGGTCCGTGCCGGGGTGGAGGTTGGGGGGGTCCGTGCCGGGGTGGAGGATGGGGGGGTGGTCCGTGCCGGGGAGGGGGATGGGGGCTCCGTGCCGGGGTGGAGGTTGGGGGGGGGGTCCATGCCGGTGAGGGGGATGGGGGGTCCGTGCCGGGGTGGAGGTTGGGGGGGGTCCGTGCCGGGTTGGAGGTTGGGGTGGGGTCCGTGCCGGGGTGAAGGTTGGGGTGGGGGTCCGTGCCGGGGTGGAGGTTGGGGTGGGGTCCGTGCCGGGGAGGGTGATGGGGGCTCCGTGCCGGGGTGGAGGTTGGGGGGGTCCGTGCCGGGGTGGAGGATGGGGGGGGGTCCGTGCCGGGGTGGAGGTTGGGGTGGGGTCCGTGCCGGGGTGGAGGTTGGGGGGGGGGGGGTCCGTGCCGGGGTGGAGGTTGGGGGGGGGGGTCCGTGCCGGGGTGGAGGTTGGGGGGGGGGGTCCGTGCCGGGGAGGGTGATGGGGGGTCCGTGCCGGTGTGGAGGCTGGGGGGGGTCCGTGCCGGGGTGGAGGATGGGGGGGGTGGTCCGTGCCGGGGTGGCGGATGGGGGGTCCGTGCCGGGGTGGAGGTTGGGGGGGGTCCGTGCCGGGGACGGGGATCCGTGCCAGTGTGGAGGTAGGGGGGGGGTCCGTGCCGGGGAGGGTGATGGGGGCTCCGTGCCGGGGTGGAGGTTGGGGGGGTCCGTGCCGGGGTGGAGGGTGGGGGGGGGTCCGTGCCGGGGTGGAGGTTGGGGTGGGGTCCGTGCCGGGGTGGAGGTTGGGGGGGGGGGTCCGTGCCGGGGTGGAGGTTGGGGGGGGGTCCGTGCCGGGGTGGAGGTTGGGGGGGGGGTCCGTGCCGGGGAGGGTGATGGGGGGTCCGTGCCGGGGTGGAGGCTGGGGGGGGTCCGTGCCGGGGTGGAGGATGGGGGGGTGGTCCGTGCCGGGGTGGGGGATGGGGGGTCCGTGCCGGGGTGGAGGTTGGGGGGGGTCCGTGCCGGGGAGGGGGATCCGTGCCAGTGTGGAGGTTGGGGGGGGTCCGTGCCGGGGTGGAGGTTGGGGGGGGTGTCCGTGCTGGGGAGGAGGATGGGGGGTCCGTGCCGGGGTGGAGGTTGGGGGGGGGGTCCGTGCCGGGGTGGAGGTTGGGGGGGGGGTCCGTGCCGGGGTGGAGGTGTGGGGGTGGTCCGTGCCTGGGAGGGGGATGGGGGGTCCGTGCCGGGGTGGAGATTAGGGGGGTGGGTCCGTGCCGGGGAGGGGGATGGGGGGTCCGTGCCGGGGTGGAGGTTGGGGGGGGGGTCCGTGCCGGGGTGGAGGTTTGGGGGGGGGTGTCCGTGCCGGGGTGGAGGTTGGGGGGGGGGGGTCCGTGCCGGGAAGGGGGATGGGGGGTCCGTGCCGGGGTGGAGGTTGGGGGGGGGGGGTCCGTGCCGGGGAGGGGGATGGGGGGTACGTGCCGGGGAGGAGGTTGGGGGTGGAGGTTGGGGGTGTGGTCCGTGCCGGGGAGGGGGATGGGGGGTCCTTGCCAGGATGGAGGTCGGGGGGGATACGTGCCTGGGAGGGGGATGGGGGGTCCGTGCCAGTGTGGAGGTTGGGGGGGGTCCGTGCCGGGGTGGAGGTTGGGGGGGGGGTCCGTGCCGGGGAGGGGGATGGGTGGTCCGTGCCGGGGTGGAGGTTGGGGGGGGGGTCCGTGCCGGGGAGGGGGATGGGGGGTCCGTGCCGGGGTGGAGGTTGGGGGTGGAGGTTGGGGGGGGTGGTCCGTGCCGGGGAGGGGGATGGGGGGTCCGTGCCAGGATGGAGGTCGGGGGGGGATCCGTGCCGGGGAGGGGGATGGGGGGTCCGTGCCAGTGTGGAGGTTGGGGGGGGTCCGTGCCGGGGTGGAGGTTGGGGGGGGGGGTCCGTGCCGGGGAGGGGGATGGTGGGTCCGTGCCGGGGTGGAGGTTGGGGGGGGACCGTGCCGGGGTGGAGGTTGGGGGGGTTGTCCGTGCCGGGGAGGGGGATGTGGGGGGTTCTGTGCCGGGGAGGGGGATGGGGGGTCCGTGCCCGGGTGGAGGTTGGGGGGGATCCGTGCCGGGGAGGGGGATCTGTGCCGGGGAGGGGGATGGGGGGTCCGTGCCCGGGTGGAGGTTCGAGGGGGGTCTGTGCCGGGGTGGAGGTTGGGGGGGGGGGGGTCCCGTGCCGGGGAGCGGGATGGTGGGTCCGTGCCGGGGTGGAGGTTGGGGTGGGTCCATGCCGGGGAGGGGCATGGGGGGTCCGTGCCGGGGTGGAGGTTGGGGGGGGTCCGTGCCGGGGTGGAGGTTGGGGTGGGGTCCGTGCCGGGGTGGAGGTTGGGGGGGGGGGTCCGTGCCGGGGTGGAGGTTGGTGGGGGGTCCGGTGCCGGGGTGGAGGTTGGGGGGGGTCCGTGCCGGGGAGGGGGATGGGGGGTCCGTGCCGGGGTGGAGGTTGGGGGGGGGGGTCCGTGCCGGGGAGGGGGATGGGGGGTCCGTGCCGGGGTGGAGGTTGGGGGGGTCCGTGCCGGGGTGGAGGTTGGGGGGGTGGTCCGTGCCAGGGAGGGGCATGGGGGGTCCGTGCCGGGGTGGAGGTTGGGGGGGGGTCCGTGCCGGGGAGGGGGATCCGTTCCAGTGTGGAGGTTGGGGGGGGGGTCCATGCCAGGGTGGAGGTTGGGGGGTTGTTCCGTGCCGGGGAGGGTATGTGGGGTCCGTGCCGGGGTGGAGGTTGGGGGGGGGGTCCGTGCCGGGGAGGGGGATGGGGGGTCCATGCCAGGGTGGAGGTTGGGAGGGGGGTCCGTGCCGGGGTGGAGGTTGGGGGGGGGGTGTCCGTGCCGGGGTGGAGGTTGGGGGGGGGGCCCGTGCCGGGGAGGGGGATGGGGGGTCCGTGCCGGTGTGGAGGTTGGGGGGGGGGTCCGTGCCGGGGAGGGGGATGAGGGGTCCGTGCCAGGGTGGAGGTTGGGGGGTGTCCGTGCCGGGGTGGAGGTTGGGGGGGTTCCGTGCCTGGGAGGGGGATGCGAGGGCAAGTGAATTGGTCCACCAGGTGCCAGCCTCCAACAGTTGGACCCATGCGGTCCATGCCACCTGGCTGGGGGGGAGGAGGGGATATGGGCAATGATGACATGTCGTCGTTCCCCTCCCCCCCCACCAGGCCGTCATGATTTCCGATCATCCAGCGATGTTGGCCGCCGTGGCGGCAGCCGCTAATGTCTATGTTGCCCTGGATGAGGAGGAGGAGGAGCGTTCCAGAGAGGCGGTGCAGGCTGCCGCAGAGGGACAGGCGGCAGCCGCCCAGGCTGGAGGGACACCTGACCGACAGGACGAGGAGGGGGAGGAGGACGTCGCGGCCCCACGGCAACGGAGGCACCCGAGGGCGCCCCGTGTGTACCGGCCCCGGCAGTCATACCAGGACCTCACAGACCGGGAATGCAGGAGGAGACTCCGGATGAGGCGGGAAACCGTGGCACACATCTGCCACCTGCTGGCACACTTGTCACCGCGTGGCACTGGCGGGGGTCACCCTCTCCCCGTGTCTGTCAAGGTTACGGTGGCCCTGAACTTTTATGCAACGGGGTCATTCCAGGCACCGAGTGGGGACCTGTCCGGCATATCGCAGACATCGGTGCATCGGTGCATCCGGGCAGTGACAGATGCCCTATATGCCATGGCGCACCGCTACATCTGCTTCCCCGTGGACCGGGCCAGCCAAGATGCCCGGGCCGTGGGCTTCTCTGCCGTGGCCGGGTTCCCCATGGTCCAGGACGCGATCGATGGGATGCACGTCACCGTGCGGCCACCTGCAGATAACAGGGCCGTGTTCACCAATAGGAAGGGGACCTATTCGATGAACATACAGGTGGTCTGCGACCACCGCATGATGATCCTGCACGTCTGCGCCCGTTACCCAGGCAGTGTACACGACTCATACGTGTTGTCGCGGTCATCCATCCCGGCATGTACGAGGGACGCCATCCCCGGCTGAGGGGCTGGTTGCTGGGCGACAGGGGCTACCCATTGCGATCGTGGCTGATGACGCCTATACGGAGGCCACGCAATGAGGCGGAGAACCGCTACAATGATGCCCATGTCGCGACAAGGGGAGTGATAGAGAGGTGCTTTGGCGTGCTGAAGATGCGTTTCAGGTGCCTGGACCTCTCTGGGGGCACCCTCCAGTATCGGTCAGATAGGGTCGGCCGCATCATTGTGGTGTGCTGCGTCCTGCACAACATAGCCCAGCAGAGGGGCGATGTGCCGCAGGCAGAGGAGGGCGGACTGGAGGAGCAGCAGGAAGAGGCGCAGTCCTCTCCAGATGAGGGGGATGGGGGTAATGGTCAGGGCAGATGGGGTAGACACAGGCGGGTGGCTGTCCACCGTTACCGGCTGGCCCAGCGGGCACGGGACAGACTGATAGCCGCCCGCTTCACTGACTAGATGGCCGTGGGAATCAGGTAGTATGGCCACAGACCGCACACCATGGCAACAGCCGACCACCCATACCCCCCACCCATCCACCCACCCAGCACCCTCACCCCCCTCCCCAACCCCACCCACCCCACCCGCATGCACACCACCCCCCCCCATTGCCGATCCACCTGCGGCAAACGGGCCGGGCTCACACAGTTGCGGGTGGACGCGTGTCTATCGCAGGCCATGGCGGATGATGACAACCCGCCCTGCGGTGAGCTCCTGGCTCTACATCGTTGGACTATGTCTGACCCATGGCCACAGTACCACCATCCACCCGGACCATCCTTGCATGCGGCTGTGACACTGCAGCGCACGGTCCCGTCCTCTGCCCGGGGGATGTTGATGGCGGCCCAGGGGGAAGGGGGCAGACTCACCTGGGGCTGAGGTAAGACCACCCCTCACACACACATGCGCTCAACGTACATGACACCCCTGCACGCTTTGGACAGAGCACAAAGGCAGCTTCTGTAGGTGTAACATTGACTTTAATAATGAAAGGAGTTCATGCACGTGCCCTAGCCCCTAAAACTCATCTGTGCCCTGCACCCATGCCAACTTACTCAGTGTCTAATTGTTTGGCCTTACGGGCCCTTTGACTACGTCTACGTGGTTCCCCAGACGGTACAGCAGAACTGGAGGTGGACTCCTGTGATTCCTGCCCTCTGACACTGGATCCCTTTGGCGGCCGTTTCCTGGGGCGTCCTGGCCTAGATGGGCCAGGCTGCGGCCCGGGCGACTGGGATGGCGAGCTGCCAGCCTGTCCTGCCCGTTGCCCACCCGATGCACCTGGGACGGAAGGGGGGGGGGGGAGTCTGAGGTGTCGCGGTGTACCGGGGCCTCCCCTACAGGGGGAGCCGGGACGGACCACACCACCTCCTCCTCGCTCGGGGTGCCCGATGGCCCCCAGGCCTCTACATGGGTGGGGGATGCGAACGGACTGGCCATCCGACGCCCCCCCGACATCGGCCGCTGCCAGTCCTGGAGGCCCGTGCTGGTATCGACAGGGGTCTGCAGGTTTGTAGCAATGGAGCCCAGGGGGTTGGCAAACCCTGTCTGTGACAGTGCGACGCCGGCTCGCACATGGCCACTGGCGTCGTTGCCCTCAGCGATAGCCTGCAGAGACTGGGCCATGGCCTGCTGAGACTGGGCCATGGCCTGCTGAGACTGGGCCATGGCCTGCAGAGACTGGGCCATGGCCTGCAGAGACTGGGCCATGGCCTGCAGAGACTGGGCCATGGCCTGCAGAGACTGGGCTATGGCGTTGAGCGCCTCTGCCATCTGGCGCTGGCACTGGCTCATGGCCTCCTGTGAGAGGGCAGCCATTTCCTGGGCCACAGACGCCGCCTGCACGGAAAGCCCCAGGTCTCGCAAACCGTTCCCCATGTCTGACACCGTCGCACCCATTGCCTCCACCGCGGACGCCACCCGTGCGGTGTCGGCCTGGGTGGCATGCATGACCGGCACCACTCCCAGCTCCTGGACGCGGGTGGACTCATCCACCTGCGACTGCATCCGCCGCAAGCCGCCCGTCACCCTCTTCGCTCGTCTCCGGGTCGGTGGTTGCATCGGATCTATGTGTGGGTGTGGTAACTCCAGGAACCCGGGATCCATCTGGGCGGCAGATGTTCGCTTGGGCTGGGCTGCCCTCCGACCGCCCGGCCCCTCTGCTACTCCTACCTCCACCTGCTGTACCGGGACGGCTGTGTTGTGCGCACCAGTGAGTGTACCAGACGCCTCAACCGAGGTGAGTGTTTCAGCGATGGTGGAGGGTGTTGGTGACAGCAGTGGCGTTGTGTCGTGCTCTTCGTCCCACTCTGAGTCCATGGCACTTTGGGGTGGGGGTTCGTCTCCACCCATCCACTCTGAGTCACTGTCCGGTATTTCGTCTTCCTGGGTAGTGCTGTCCCGGGTAGGGGAGTCCTGAGCAGTGCTGTCCCGGGTAGTGGTGTCCCGGGTAGTGGTGTCCCGGGTAGTGGTGTCCCGGGTAGTGGTGTCCCGGGTAGTGGTGTCCTGGGTAGCGGTGTCCTGGGTAGTGGTGTCCTGGCTCGGATGTGACGGGGGCCTGTGGCTGCCCCCCTTGTCGCTGGGTGGTCGCTCCCGCACGTGACGGGGGTGTCGTCTCCCTGTTGCTCCAGGTCTCTCCGTCTCCCGGGGCCTCCGAGGGGCATCCTGCGGGCGTCGCATGCTGGAGGGTCCGGGTCTCTCCGTCTCCCGCGGCCTCCGAGGGGCATCCTGCGGGCGTCGCATGCTGGAGGGTGCGGGTCTCTCCGTCTCCCGTGGTGTGCGAGGGGCATCCTGCGGGCGTCGCATGCTGGAGGGTGCGGGTCTCTCTGTCTCCCGTGGCCTCCGAGGGGCATCATGCGGGCGTCGCATGCTGGAGGGTGCGGGTCTCTCCGTCTCCCGTGGTGTGCGAGGGGCATCCTGCGGGCATCGCATGCTGGAGGGTGCGGGTCTCTCCGTCTCCCGTGGCCTCCGAGGGGCATCCTGCGGGCGTCGCATGCTGGAGGGTCCGGGTCTCTCCGTCTCCCGTGGCCTCCGAGGGGCATCCTGCGGGCGTCGCATGCTGGAGGGTTCGTGTCTCTCCGTCTCCCGTGGCCTCCGAGGGGCATCCTGCGGGCGGTCTGCATCTGCGGGGATGGGTGCCTGGACGTTTGGTCCTGCGATACACAATGAAGCATGCATGGTTAGACATCAGGCAGTGATCAGGTGATATGGGGGAGGGGGATATAGGGGAGGGGGGATATGGGGATGGGCTGTCGATGGCTCACTTGCTACTACGCCCCCGACCTCTGCATCAGCAACCTCCCAGTCGTCAGGTCCGCCAGCCAGTTCCAGGGCCCTTTCCTCGTGTTCGGTCAGTGGCCTCTCATCAGCGGGGCCTCCTCCAGTCCTCACATGCTCCCTATTGTTGTGTGCGCGCTTATCCTGTCGGGGGGGGGGTGGCAGGGGTAAAAGGCAACACTGTTAGGCAGGTATATGAATGCACGCCATCGGTTGCGCGTGCATTGCAGAGGTTAAGGTTAGGGGTGGATTCACTTGGGGATATGGGGGATATGGGGGAGGGGGGATATGGGGGAGGGGGGATATGGGGGATATGGGTGAGGGGGGATATGGGAGATATGGGGGAGGGGGTGATATGGGGGATATGGGGAGGGGGGATATGGGGGAGGGGGGATATGGGGGGATATGGGGAGGGGGATATGGGGGAGGGGGGATATGGGGGAGGGGGGATATGGGGGATATGGGGAGGGGGGATTATGGGGGATATGGGGGAGGGGGGATTATGGGGGATATGGGGGAGGGGGATATGGGGGAGGGGGGATATGGGGAGGGGGATATGGGGAGGGGGATATGGGGAGGGGGATATGGGGAGGGGGATATGGGGAGGGGGGATATGGGGGATATGGGGGAGGGGGGATATAGGGGGAATATGGGGATAGGGGGGAGGGGGGATCTGGGGGATGGGGGATATGGGGAGGGTGGATATGGGGGAGGGGGGATATGGGGGAGGGGGGATATGGGGG